>NC_056606.1:14662569-14989236 GCF_018340385.1 Cyprinus carpio | reverse complement strand
CATCACAATTAAAGAACCAAAGACTTAAACTAATTCAGTCTGTGTGCATTGAATTTATTTAATACACGAGTTTCACAATTTGACAACTTTTCCACGACATTCTAATTTGAGATGCACCTGTGTATCTAATTACTAAGCGTTTGTTCATTTATTTGTTTAGTCTTGATGACTGAAATGTTTGGTGTTGGGCTGAACTGTAAAAGCATGTGTGGTTTCTCTAAATAACATATCTGTTGATAATGGTAAAAAATAAAAAAATAAAATAAAAAAAAAACCCTGTTCCTGAGGAAACAAAAACTGATATTGAACAATTTTTAGTGGATAATAGTTGATAGTTAATAATAGGATATCGTTACTCCTACTGACATCAGCGTCTGAATCACTGTCAACTGTTCATAATAAACAAGCCAAATATTTGTCAGAAGTTACAATAATGTGTTGCTGATTTAAAGAGAAATTAGATTAAATTCTGTTGGCATTTTCTCAACACTCCAAACTTGCAGCGCCATTTGAATTTAATTTTATATGCTTGAATATACAATCATATGCTTGCCACAGTGAATGAACCCAGGATCCAAATTGCACAAATCAAACAAATCAGCATTAATGGAAAGAATGAAATATATGCTGCAAGTGTTGACTTTTGACTTTCTGATCAGTGAACTGTGTTGCACTCATGTCTCGCAGACATCAGAGAATCTCTGGACCTCATTTCTTAGTCCTTTTTTCCACTTGAAGTCCTTCCACTTGAGAATTAAATGTGTCATACCATCTGTCAGTCCAGAGTGTTGCTTTTCCCCCTTCCTCTCTTTTAATTTAACCATTCAAATAAACTTTGATTTTCTCAGTTATGTGGCACAGTTAGTTTTAGTTCATCCACTGTTGATTCTATAGACTCCTGCAGAGTTCAGTTAAATCAGCTTGACTCACAATTGCATTTATCTCAAAGTAACCCATCTCCTTGACTGTGAGAACATAAAGTAAATGGAAATGAATACATTTCCATAGCAACATTATATTTTGTACGTTTGTGGTTGTATAGGTGCCACAATTCAGAAGTCAGCAAAAAGGTGAAATCAGGTGGAAAAGAAAATTAAGGACATCTGGAGACTTTTTGTATTGATCGACGTCAGTCATGTCATGTATTTTAGTTTTGATCATGAGCGCAGCTTCCGCATAATGGAGAACTGTTGAGATAAGCTGTCACAAATACTGTCACACTGATGGCAGAGCACTCTGCATGCCCTAACTTCTTTGTGGCGACTGCTGCGGTGTGCCTGTGCACACCTGGAGATGTGTGGTGATTTATCTGTCCCCCAAAGAAAAGCCATATCAGCTCAGCCAAGCAGAGCAGACTTTAGCCAAGCCAGAAGCCATGGTTTCTACCTGAAAAAAAGCAGCAGCATTTTTCCACTTGTGTTTTTGAGGGAAAAATGAACATTGTGGCAGAGCCTGTTCACTCTAACTGCATGTGAAAGGTTGTCACGTTTTTGATTTGGACCTTAAAGCACTGAAAAAATAAACGTCTGACTGATCGGTGTAGTGTGAAGCTGTAAGGTGTTGCATTTTGATAGTGTTTTAAAAATACATAAGCTGCGGTAGGTTGATTGACATCATCTTGAAGTCTACAAATTATTGGAATACCAACTGAGGTTTCAGTGCATAATTTGCCAACAACACTTCAATTTTGTGTTGTTGTTGGCTTAATGTATGTGATGAATATTAAGTGAGAAATTAATAGAAGTAATGAGATTATTCATCATCTGGTGGCAAAAGACACGAAACAAAAACTAAGAAGAAGTGAAAAGTGCCAACAATAATGTAGTATCACGAGACGCTAATAATCTGTTTGATAGATCTATCTATCGATCGATCTATCAATCTGTCTGTTAATAATATTTCTTAATATTACTTTTGTTGTATTTTTGATCCAATAAATCTCTCCTATATACTTCCTTTCTCCACAGTAAGAAAGGATTTGAGAACATTTGGGGAAGCTTAAAGCAAACCTTCTGTAGTAAATGTTAAGGTAACCATTATAACCACAAAGTAATTGTAGGTTGATTCAAGCACAAAGATGGATAGTCTACTTTATCAGTTAATTTCATGTGGTTTCCAATATCCATGTGTTGTCACAAAGAGGAATATGTGCAATAAAAACAGGTTGTTTACTCTGATCTCTCCAGTGACACATCGCAACCGTTTAATGGTATTTCTAGCTTTTATTTATAAACAACCAATTATGTTCATCCCTCAGGAAACACTTTTATGGCCGCAAAAAATAATGCTAATGCCAGCGTAGGAGTTATTTGTTTGCACTTTATTAAAACAGCGGAAAAAGAGCTGTCAGTCAGAGCGTCCTAACTCAGGAATTCAATATCACTATTATTAGTAAATGCATTGATCATAACCTGATGTGTTAGGCTAAAACAGAAACTTAATTGTTTGTCCTTTCTTATTTAGTTTATTAAATTGCTGGTTTGATTAAATTAGAGTTACAAGCACCCAGTGCACGCAAGGAATGTCGCCAGTAGAACCAAAAATACTTAATGACTTAAAAAAATTGTCTATTTGTTACCCTTTCTATGTTCCTAACTGCTGTAAAATACTGAATGCAGATCTCTTCAGGCCTTGAACAAGTACCAGCACCACTGATGGAAATCAAAAAGCAGAAAACAAAGCACTACAACATGTTATTAATTGAACTGAGGGTCCTTCTCTGAAGCAGGCAGGATGATGAAGTCTTAAGTGGACGCCCCCTGACCCGACTGTCAGAGTGACAGATGGTTGAAAGCTTCTCACAATGGTGATCTCCCTTATCAACATTACAACGCTGGGAATTTCAGCATAGTGTTTCTAGCAGAAACACAACACTCTTTTCACACAGTTAGCTTGTATTATCTCAAACTGTATTTTGGCTGTCTGTTCGTATTGTGGTATGGCTTCGGTCTTGTATAACTCAACAAATCACTACAAGTCAGTTTAACGAATGAACCAGGGAGGAGGTTGCATAAGGGTCACGTATAGATATGTATGTATATAGTATAGAATAGTTTCTGTACATTATTTATATGCTTTCAAATTATATTATTTTTTTAAACAGGAAAACTTTGATATGATTGTGGTAAATTACAGTGTGCCAGAAACGAATATCACAGTGGAAAGGTTGTTGGTTTGTTGGTTTGGTACTTTCATGTAATATTTGCCTGTATCAGTAATTCTGTGGACAAATACTCTTCATAATGGCACTTGAACTAAAGTATTTGATTCAGTTTGCAGGGTATTTCAAGGACTAGTTCACCTAGAATAAAAATTCTGTCATCATTTACTCAACCATGACTTTCCAACCTGCATGACTTACTGTTTTTGTCCAAAAAATGAATGTGAGGTCTAAAGCAACATTGATTTTAATTGTATGGGTGATAAAATGCTGAGACACTCTTCAGAATGTCTTCTTTAGTGTTCTGCAGAACAAAGTAAGTCAGAAAGGTTTGACACGGCATGAGGGTAAGTTTTTAGTGAGCTATTTTGGGTGAACTCTTTTGTACATCCAATCCACAAATTACTATGGCTGTGAGACTCAACAATCACACATTAAGGACATAGATTCAGTTAACACAAGTGTAAATATAGCAGTAAACAGTAAAAAAAATTAACAATAAAGCAATATTTTTGCATGATTTACTCCTGCTGCATTGCATTCTGGGAACCGTAGTTCTCCTTACAGCCCCACAGACACAATTGAATCGTGCAATTGCATTAGGTGGTGTGAAATAAGCAAGTACTGCTTATATTCCACCCTATTCTATTCCAAGTCCACCCACTTGGAGATTTGAGGCATGATATATATTCATATTTTTCCAGGCATGAATCTTTGGATGAGGCAGATATGCAGAGAAAGAATGCTTTTATCCAAACCGTAACTGAGTCACATAAGCAGTAAAACTTGCATGGATATTCTTGTCTCAAAAACACATTTAAATGATTTCTTGCTAATTAGATCCATGCAAATATTAGGCTACACTCTTAAAAACAAAGGTGCTTCACAATGCCATAGAATAACCTTTTTGTCTAAATGGTTCCATAAAGAACCTTTAACATCTGAAGAACCTTTCTTTTTCACAAAATATTCTTTGTGGCGAAAGAAGGTTCTTTAGATTACAAAAAGGTAAGAAACAGATGGTTCTTTAAATAACCTTTGACTGAATGGTTCTTTGTGGAACCAAAAATGGTTCTTCTATGGCATCGCTTGAAGAACCTTTTAGAGCACCATTATTTTTAAGAGTGTACATGTCACACATACTGCACATACTTTTCATTCCCCATGTAAAATGTTTAGAATAGATATTACTGTAATATATATATTTTTAAATTCTCTATTTAATAGCATAAACCAACAATCTTGGAGTACCAATTGGAACGTACAGCAATTCATACAGCATATAGAGATAATATAGAGATAATCAATAAGTGATGTGGTGATGCACTCTGTTAAATTATGTATTTTAGGGAGCATTCTGAAAGGGACTCTGTATTCATGGGATGTGAGCGGTCATTGATGTTATTCTTTGTGGAGTGCACAGCTCTCATTTGCCTGCCTTGGGTGCTCATCTTATAAAATTAGCACAGGGGCAAGGGCAGGACATACTCTCTTTGTAATGCTCCACAGGTCACTGTCTTATAGGTTCAAGTTTAAAGTGATGCTTCTAATGATTTGCACACTAATGCTCCGAACTCTTCTCTTGGTTATTACTTAACAGGACCAATAAGCAGTTTTACCGAAAGACTCAGTTCAAAGCATTCGTCTTCTGGGGAATTTTTATCTGAAGATTCTTCTTTTTTTTATCTTAAAAAAAAAAAAAACAGTGCTTGGGTTTACAGCAAAAACATTGTTTTTTTTTTTTTTTGTTTTTTTTATGAATTCATGAATAAATGAATGCACAAATAATGATACTGCAGTATCATGGTCATACAGTTAAACATTTTGGGATGTCTTAATAGGAATTCTGCATTTTCCAAAGGTTTGGTATGGACATGGAGATCTTTCCTATTCAGACATTAATTTTTTATACTATAGAAGGTTCATTCTCTAGGGTTTCAAGGACAGTGAAGTTCTGTATTGATAGATTGGTTTTTCTCCCACCACACAGCACAAGCTTGGCAATGTTCAGTTCATTGAACCTTTAGACAAAATCTTAAAAAAAATATATCATTCATATTTCATACATCAGGCTTTTATGGCTTTTATAGTGTGATATAGTGAGAATATGGAGCATACACTCGATGAAGAAAAAAAACCCTACTGTAAGTTTTATTCAGAGAGAAATGAAAAGTAAATTCATCCAGTTGCTGATATTTATATGGCCAAAATAAAATTCTAATAGCTTATTATGTATATACCAGACTGCTTACAGTACATAAAATTCATATAAATATCAGTTGTCACTATATTGTTCAATAATATGTCTTTGTAAGATGATACTGTATATACTGTAAATGCTTAGTTTTATGATCAAATAAATAAAGTGCTATACAGTGATGATTGAGAGATCCACCCAAGCCTAATGTATCATAAGCTAAGTGTTCATCTTGAAACATTACTAACAATATAAAAGTTATTATTACGTTTACTGTGTCTCAAAATGAGTGAAGATTTTATAGCAAAAAGACTTGTGCACCATGACCCTAAGGGGGGTGTTTTTAGAATTATACTTAAAGGCCTTGCTCAAACGTGCTCAAAAAAACTATAAATCATGTACGGTTTGATTTATTCTGCTATATTATTTTTACTTTGTCCTGATTTACTGTGAATTGGAAGTAGGTGTAGCTCTATAAACTCCTGTTACATTAGGATTCACTTGTGAGGTCGCTGGTATGGTTTATTTTTTGTTGATTGATATAAATCACAACCTCACAGATATCATCTGTGATTTGCTTTGCTCGCTCTCAGGAACTGATGGTCCAGTCACTGTGATTCAGCATGCTCAGTTATTGCAGAGCAAGTCAAATTTGAATGCTTTTGCAGTTTTTCAGAAGATATGGCAAGATTAAACTTGCTTCAATAAAACAACAAACATCTAACATGACTTTCTCCTGTATTCTCTCCTATGAATGATGTATTGCAATGTGACAGATTTGATGTTTCTGCACGCCTTTCAGATGATTCGGAATGTTTTGTTGCAGCAGGTATTCTGAAATGTGTTGCTTTGCAGTCATGTTTTTGTAATGTGTGAGATAAGCTGAAGTCACAGAGTTTACCAAACTCATTTTCTATTTTGTCACTTGCAACGAAAGCACGCCAGTGTCATTTTTACAATAATCATGTAGGATCACTTGGTTTGATTTATTTACAGCATTAGTGTAAGTGCAAAGAGTAAGTGCAATACAAGATCTTTCCTACTTAGCTTTTAACACCGCCATATTGAATGCTGATTTGCAAAATGTAGCAACAAAGATTATATTACTCTGCTATTGCTTTAGCACTGAGGGTCTCATTACACTTTACATTAGAAATGACTCTCAGCAGCCGTTCCCAAACATTTTCTGCCAGGCCCCCCCTTTGAAGAGAAAAATATCCTCAGGGCCCCCTCCCCCTCTTTTTTTTTTTTTTTTTTTTAAGAAAGTCTCTTATGCTCACCTAGGATGCATTTATTTATTAAAAATACAGTAACCACTGTAATATTGTGAGATGTGTCAATTTAAAATACCTATTTGAATGTTTAATATACTGTATTCCTGTGATCAAAGCTGAAATTTCAGCATCATTACTCCAGTCTTCAGTGTCACATGATCCTTCAGAAATTATTTAAATATGCTGATTTGCTGCTCAAGAAACATTTTTGATTATTTTAATGCTGAAAACAGGTTTGCTGCTTCATTTTTTTGAGGAAACAATTTTTTTTCATGATTCTTTTATGAACTTGCACCCTCTCAGACATGACCTTGATTGCAAAATCAGATATATGCTTTTAAATATTGTGATTAACATAGTACTGCTTAACTAGTCTAATTGCTGTCTTAACTTGTTTGACTTCATTACCACCCTTTGTACTGGTGAATCTGAGGGCGAGATATGCCTACTCATATTTTCTTGTCTTTTCACCACACTGGACGTGACAAAGTGAACATTGCAAATCCAATTGTCCTTTGACCTTTGTGTAAGAGCGCTGGAGTTCGTGAGAAAAACAACTAGGCATCCACTGATAGAACATCACTGGGTTCTATTTATTTTTGTCACGTTGCGCTGCTTGCGTCTGGAGTAGATACGTTGTTTTGGTATTTGTGAATCTTAAGTATATTCATCATCTGCTTTAAGTTTACCTGGCACTGGCAGTATTTTCACAAATTTTGTAACTTTCATGCTTAGAGCAGAACCATGCATTGTTCATTTATATTTCTACACGGCTCCCTGCAATACAACTCGATCGCTCCATCTACACTGTAAAAAATCCAATTAACAAAATATTGGAAGGGCAAAAATATTTATGTTGAGCTAATTTAGTTGAGAGGACATATTATATTAAGTCTACACAAATATATTTGAAAAACATTGAATGAACGGTTATTTTCAAATCCAGTCAACAATTAGCTATGGTAATGTTGACTAAACTAATAAAAACTAATCCAGCCAACACTGAGATCATTCTGCACATGCACGAGCCTGAGTGACTTCGCTGGAGAAACAGTGCCATCTTGTCAAGTTCACGAGTCAGGTAAGTGACACTAAATAAATGTTATTTTTTAGACTAAATTTATCGACAAAAACATTCAGCATATATGATGTTTTGAGTGCCCAAGTGTTTTATAAGTCGTGTGTCGGAAAAAAAAACTTATATTTAGGCTTGTTAAATGTATGTCAAGTTCACGTGTCAGGTAAGTTAAGAGGAACTGAATTTGTACTTAGACTGAATTAATCAATACTTGTATATTTTAAAAAAAGGTGTAAACGTATTATTTAAAAAACGTACTGTATGTATTTATACACAAATGTACAACATATAAAAACATAGAATAAGCGTTGTATGAATATGTCTGAGGAAATTAAACAAGGGTTATTCGATGTTTTTATATGTGGTACATTTGTGTATAAATACATACATCTTAAGGGGAAGTCGTGGCCTAGTGGTTAGAGAGTTTGACTCCTAAACCTTAGGTTGTGGGTTCGAGTCTCAGGCTGGCAATACCACGACTGAGGTGCCCTTGAGCAAGGCACCGAACCCCCAACTGCTCCCTGGGTGCTGCAGCATAAATGGCTGCCCACTGCTCCGGGTGTGTGTAGATGATTGTAATATCAACAGCGCGCGTGGGCGTGGTCGCATTATATATAATGAAGGGAGACGTGAAAGACTGGTCATTACGTTGTTTTCATATGGATTACTTTAACACAGAATATTTGTTTTCAATTGGTTAGTTTAAAAGTAGACATGTCAAGCTTTCTATAGATCTATCTCTCATGGCTCTTTGTTGAGTATTTGCTGAGTTATAGTTCATTTTAATGATGCTTTTCTAAATAAAGATCACGCAGAAACAAGGCGGCAGACAACACACTCTGTTTGTTTTCTTTATTTTATAAATGCACAAAGTTTTGTTGTTATGTGTGCATACAAATAAAAGTAGACCCTTTACAGATTCAATTGATGTTTGCTCTTATCTGTACGATCAAAACTGAAAGTTTAATTTAAGTTCTTTTCGGGGTTATCAGTAGATGATGCCACAAAATGCGTATCCACGTTGATCGACTCCAGAGGGTTAATGTAGACTTATAAGGTAAAATGTGCATGTTCTGTTACAAATCCTTGCAACTTATGAACAGTCAACATCAATGCTCCCTGTGTTGTACGATGGATTGATATTTTTTTGTGCCAAAAAAAAAGGTTGCGACTCATGTTTAATCATAGATTGAATTAACTGATATTACATTTTAAATGATTTAAAAGGCATCATTTCATTTCTTGAGATAAATTGTACTTTATTTCTCCATCATGGTGTGACCAAAGATTTGACTGGTGCTTTCTCATCATTGTAAGTTTTCATATGCTGGCCAGTCACTTCTTCCAAGACTCCAAACACTGCCAAGTGACCAGACTGCTCCATTGCAACTACATAGTGTGTGTCTGCTTTCAATACTAAGACTTAAGGTAGTATGTGTAAAAGTTTAAGAGTGTTAACTATAATTAAAATATGCTTTATTGTTCTCAGTGGTATCTACGCTAGACTGTCTCATTCTTATTCTGAGGTCACCGTAGCCACCAGATCCAGTCTGAATCCAGATCAAATGGTGGATCAGCACCTAGAGACGCCCTTGACAGCCCTGAATGTCAGCAGAGACCAGAACAACTAGATGAGCCCCAGTGACAGATCCCCTCTGAAGACCTTGTCACCTAGACAGCCATCGGGACAAGACCACAGGAACCAGACCAGTCCTCTGCACAATCTGACCTGTGCTGCAGCCTGCAATTAAACTGCTGGATTCGTCTAGCCAGAGAAGAACGATGGAGTTTTAATTCCTTCGACAAAGGATTTTTCTGTTTAATACTGTAAAGCTTCTTTTACACAGTCTATAGTGTAAAAAGCACTATGTAAATACAGTAACTGGACTTTACTTGACTCAGTTCAGTTGAACTGTAACACCTGGTTCATTTATTTTTTTCTGACTTCTGCCTCATTTTAAAGATGTAATTGTGAACAGTAGTAATATTTGTAAATGTTTGTTTTCAAACATTTTGTTTAACTTGTTTAGTCTTTTTTAAGTTCATTTAACAAATGTTTAAAATAAATTTACCAGTTGTATTACAAATGTAATGTTTGATAACTGGAGCACTTTAAATGGATAGCTCACCCAAAAAATGGAAATTTGCTGTCATTTTATTGACCCTCAGGCCATCCCAGATGTCAATGACTTTTTTTCTTCAGTAGAACAGTAAAGAAGATTTTTATCTGAAATGGTGATCCTTGGCCATTCATACACTGCACATCTGTGGCTGCTGATTTTTGATTGTTCAGCTTCAAAAGGCCTCAATGTGTCCTCAGGAGTCTTTGGTAATTTGGTCTTGTCTGTATATGTTTATTTGACTCTCAAAAGCCAGCACCCAGAGATGTGCAGTTTATGAATTGCGATGTTTACATTTAAAAAAAAAAATTCTTTACTGTTCAGTTGAAGGAAAAAAAAGTAAACTGGCTTGGATGGCTTGAGGGTGAGTCAATTAACAGCAAATTTTCATTATGAGCTATCCCTTTAAGCCTACATGTTTAGTCTGTATGACAAATGTTATAAATGCAGATTGTTATTAAATAAAGGCTATTATGTGTTGTAATGTGTGTGTTTAAGTGATTGATAGACACCAGGTAGTAATTTTCTTAAACTCAATATAAAATATTACAACTAGTTCCACAGCAATTTCTTATGATGCCCAAATAATAAATCTTAGTTGAGGTAACATATGAAACACATGTAGTGAATAGTTAAATTTTAATTGACACAATTTGTAGTTTTCTAAATGTTTGACCAATTAAATAATTTTAGTTGAATGGCCTATAAAACTATTTCAGTAAAGTTTGAGCCAACTAAAAAATTACAATTCAGGCATCACTTTGAAGACAGAAATTGACTCAACGTAAAATTTCTGTGGAACTTGTTACTAAATAATAATTAGTTGAAACGGCTTGGAATTTTTTTACAGTGTAGTGGTCTGTTATTGATACAACCACAACTGCTACAACTGATAACGGAGTGCTCAAGTGGGTACTGCGAATCATGCCGTTGAGGTAATTAGAATGTCAAATTAATATTTTGCATTCAATTATTTACTTATCAGGCAAATGGCCGCATGATAAGCAGGGAAGTTACGCAATGTAGTCTTTGTCCCCCTGCAGAGGTTTCTTTTGCAAAATAATCTGCTGAATGTACACTATCCCTCAGCCTTGCCGTTCCCCCCTTGTCAAAGCTCTGCACCCTCCAGTTTGGGAAGCACTGCAGTAATGTATCCCGGGAGTGTCAGAGAGCATGTTTTTTATTTTTTAATTTGACAATCACAGAAGCATTCTCTGCACAGTTTACTGTAAGTGCCTAAAGCATGTTTTAAGACAGCAGATGCACTTTGATGTGCACTGAAGCCTGCAGCTCAGCATTGACCAATATTGACAGACTAAGAGAATAGCTATGCTGTTGAAGGCTTGCTTTGCCTTTAGAGACATTAAAAGCATTCACACTTTGATTATCTCTTAAATATACTGCCTGATATTTCTGATCCAATCCCCTGAAAGTAAAAAGCCTTAAATTGGTCTTCTTTCGTATTGATTTAATAGTCTACATTAGTAGTCACAGTTTGTAGTCAAAGTTTTGCTGACTTTCCCCAGTTTGGCCTGCCTATTTTTTGCTTCTGTGCATGCTTTATGTAATGCACAATGATAAAGCATTTCCTGCATAAATAGATTATGGTAATATGAATGTGAAGGTTGCCTTTTTTCTTACTTTTTTTTAATGTTTTCGCAATGTTTGAAGCCGTATTTATTTATCATAGGCCCATGAGTCCTGGAAGTAGAAATGCAGTTTTACTTTCACTGTGCAAAGAATTTTAATATATACTCCATATAAAAATAACATTTTGTACTGTATGTATCCACCTGGCTTAGGATTAGGTAATAAGTGAATAAAAAAATTGAAATTTTATTGTATTTTTTATTTGGCTTGGCAACCACAATGTAATGTTTAAACCTCATGTTGTGTTCTGGTCATTTTGACCTGGAAAGGATTGTAGTTAATGTTATTGCATTAGACTAAAACTTCCCAAAATATTTTGATAATTTTTGTACTTATTTGGGATTTTATATGGGATTTATATGGGATTTTACACTTGTGATGTTCCTGGTTAAAAATGACTGACCTACAAACATTTATGATCAATTTCTTGTTTTGGATTCAATGTTTTTAGAAATTTGTTATATTTTAATTAGTACAGATCTTGTATTTCTTTTTGGAACATTTTGAAGTTTATTCACCTTGGTCTTTTAGAGAACATGGCCAAAACTATCCACAAAACATGCTGTTCTAATTTGATCAAAAAAATTTAAATCAATGCAGCATATGACCAATGAGTTCCAAAAACAAATACAAAATCTGTATTAATTGAATGAAGACAAAAAGACTGAATCCAAGTTGTTGTAATAATACATCATAATGATAGATATACCAGCAATTTTTAAAAGGCTGGTCATTTTTGACCGGGAAAACCAAATTTAGTAAAGGATTTCCAGCACACCACAATGATTAAAACAGCTGCATGTATGATTAATATATTTTGAATGGTATTGTGTTTTATTTAAATGTGTAGTTGTATAACAGGAAGTGATTGTCATGTTTTCAGGGAATCAGTGAAATGATAGCTTTTAAAATGTGTGTAACTGTTTTTCAATAGCCCTCAGACTGTATTTGTCTTAAGTAATCGTGATGTGCATACCCACAGCTTGAGCGCTGAACATTTTAACGGTTCGCTTCAGCTCATGCCTGAAGTTCTGATGAAAGAAGAGAGAAGCAAGGCCAGCTAGTGCAGTTATTCAGGCATAGATCCTCCAGACCCTGTCAGATTTACCTGAATCTTGGCCTCCTCTTAATTCTCTCTTTAAGCCCGACTGGATCTCTGATTGACCAGGGGCAACAGCAAGAAAGATAGCGCGAGGAAAATACTAACCGCTGGCCCATCTGTCTAAATGTCAGCAGTTGTAGGTGGGCAAAAAAACAGGCAAACTCTCAGAAGGATTTGTTTGTTGAATTGTTTATTTCTTGACATGTAGCAGTACATGTCTGTGTACTTTTTGTTAAATTTCTGTTTTTTACAGCTTACGTACATAAAAGGGATAGTTCATCCAAAAGTCACTATCATGTTGTTGAAAACCTGTATGCTGTTATTTTTTCCATGGAACACAAAAGGAGGATTTTTCAAGACTACTATCACCCCCCCCCCACCCTCAAACAAAAAAGAGACAAAAAACAAATTGCACTATTTCATGGTGTTTTTGTCATTTTTGAGGTTAACATGCACTGTTATTGTGTGAAGAAATAAAGTCATGTAATGACATTAGGGCAAATACTTAGTGGAATATATTTTATGATGATAAGAAAGAAAAAAAAAAATCCCAGTGGAGAGAAAATACCCGTAAGATATATCTTGTAAATACTGCTTTCATATAATAGTTCAACAGAAAAATATGTAAATAAGGAAAAAACACTTTTTGTTTGTGGATCTACTTTCTGAGACCAAACTCTGCCACTCCTAGTTCAAAAGATGTCTAATAGCAACCACTGGGCTAGTAGAATAAACAAGGTGGCAGTATGATTGAGTGATATTGCTTTAAAGGGTCATGAAACCCTGTTTCAGCACTGGTTAGTTCTTACCACAGTTTTGAAAAATGCAAAAAAATTGGTCGTGGTACTCTGCGGAGTGGAGGGGGAAGAGGAGAGACAGACAGCACAGACAGCTTCGGTTTCAGAAGAATTAAAAACCCAAATAAATGCACAGCCATTTGCACTCTTCATCGAATACATATATTTGAATGCGCTGTTGCACCTCTGATAACTTTAGGCTTATTCTGCAGTGTTTATATAAGCCTTTTGATTGTGTCACAGAGCTGTATTCATTCACTAAGTGAATGAATCACATTTATGCCAAACTCTTATTACAAAGCAAAAACAAATACTCTCCTTCGATCCATGAACGTTTCTCTCAGTTAATGTATGCGGTCTCGCAGTCTGAAGCATCTGTCATAGCAAATCAACACATGCTGTTGTGAATAATTAAGCGAAGCGTCTTCTCATAGGATAAGAATACGCAGTCTCATGAATAATTTAATATAGTTTGCCACATCACAAATTGTGACGTCAACAGGATGTAGATTTTAAACCCGGAAGAGGAAAATAGCACAAAAAATATTAAAATTAACCAGTTTTCTCCAACAGTTAGAACTATCGAATACTAACATTGTCTTCTGTGATGTGCAACACAAACACCTCTGCTAAAATCTCAGAAAAAGTAGTCTGGGGTTTCATGACCCTTTAACATAGCGAACAATAAGTTAATTGATAATTACTTTGTTTTTCCACTGCTAGAAAAAAAGGAACTCAAAGCAGTGGTGTTTTTTTTCTCCAATGAATCATAATTTTTTAATGAATGATTCAGTGACTCACTCACAAACACAGTCACTTGTTTCCTTCTGAATGAATATTTTTGAATCAAATCAGTTGAATTAATTTTTCAATAACTCACTGATAACAAAACTTAAATTGTCCTTCCTTAATGATTAAGGGGTTTTGAATAAGACTAATCTTTCAGATCCTGAAAGATTAAGCCATTTTGAACAAATCACTTGAATAAATGATTCAGAAGCTCAATGATAACAACAGTCACTTGTGTCATTCAACGAATCAACCATTTTGAATGAATTGGTTAAATTAATGATTCAGTGTCAGTTACTATGTAACTGCAAACGATTCATTGAAATATCCCAACAACAATCCACAGAACAGTCTTTGAATAACAATATTTCTTTGAGATGATAGCCAAAATTGGGCAGGTTGAAGTGGCTGTCCCTAATTTAGATGCCACTCACACTAATGACATTTTGGAGTTTAATAGAGTGACCTCTGGGCTTTCTCTATAGACATGTGCAAATGAAGATTAATCAATGTACAAATATGCATTTGTTTTGTAGAAAATTAAAGGTTTGCACTGGAACAAAGGAAAAAGAAATACTATGCACACCTCTTTTTGGGTGACCTTTTAATACAAATTCCATGGCGTCTGTAATTTCAATATGAAGCAGAACAAGAACAAAAGAAACTCAAAATGCAATTTAAATGGAATAGCAATTGTTTTCTCACAAGACTGGATCTTCTTATACTGCATGCACAAAGCATAACGTATCACTGCCTGGCAGCGCAAACCTCTGCAAATACAATCTTTTAGCTTTCAGCGCTGTCTGCTATGTGTGTGTGTGTGTGTGCGTGAGAACTGATGAAGTGCCAGAGCTTCCAAAAGGAACACAAATGGGCTCTCAGGTGTTTTATAAAAGATTGCAGCACGGTTTTAGATTAGTGTGCATCAGGATTTCCTTTGAAGACAATGGTGTGGTAATTAGGTAGATTTCTGCAGTAAAAGTGGACTTGATTGTATCAGGGTCTCCAAAGACCATCATCGACAAAAGCCCAAAGTAATGAAAAGTCAAGCACTGGAGGCTATTAGGCAGTCCTGTGCTATCAAAAACATTAGGAGACTTTCATAATGTAGGATACTATCTGCTGACGTTCATGATCAATGTCTTTTCATGCAGATTCATGCTCTGACTTATGTAATGTAGTCTCGGTGTGTCCACGGTCCAACCACAGACGGTTTGCTGGCTGTCTGATGTGTATTCCACACAAAATTGACCAAACACATCAGTTCTGATCTGATTGGCTTCACTGATAATCAGTTTTACAAAAGTAGTAATCTTACATGTTAGTCAGACAGTCTGAGTAGGTGGATTTTGGCTATTATCGGCAAACTTATTAGCTTGTTACTACATAGCATGATTTTTTTTTAATCTGTACTGATTTTCTGTGGATTAATTGCAGGCTCACTTCTAGCAGAGTGCCAAGCTCAAGGGCACAATGGTGATAGAGCAGGACTGTGATATTAGTAAGTCCCCAGTTCCTGTCCCTCTCCTGCTCGGGGCTGAACCTTTGTGTCTGCGGTACAGAATCTTAACTATTAGGCTACTGCAACCCATGTATTTGCTAGACAGAAAGTTTGACATCTTGAGAGCTAAATCATCTTGAGGTAAAACCTCACAGGCAGTTTGAAGGGGCTATTGTTTTTCCCTGGGAATAAAATGTGCTGTAATTAAACTCAAATGGGTTCAGGCTTCCCTTCTGTATGACTGCCATGATTTTCAATCTGGTGGTGGGTGAGTGGGCTGGATAGATTTTAATGTTTAGGCAGCTGTCACAAAAGTCTCATGGTTTTAGAGGAAATGGATTGTCACAATCCAAGAAATGTATTTTTTTTTTCTAAGAGTGGAAAAGAACATTTCTATTATTATTCTGATTATTTTTTTCCCAAATAGAACATCCATCTCCAAAAATGAGTCTGAATGCTTAATAACACTGTAAGTTTAGGACGTTTCTCATTACTAATGAACATGTTTATTGGCTTATTTCTAGGCTTGGTGAATATTTTTAAGTGTATACCTTGCATTTATACCATTAATATTTATTTAATGATGTGCCTATACTGTATAAACTGTACATATATAATAATATTTATTTGTGCTTGCAAAGGTACACACTACTTTTAGAAATGAAAACATTTTGTTGAAGATGAAAGAATCAAGATTAAGAAGTATGTGCACCATTCAGAATTTTAAATAAATTTTTTCAGCAATTAAATTTCAATAAATTCATCAGAAGGTAACAGTAAATATATTTATATTGTTACAAAAAAAAAACAATAAAAAAATGCTGTTCTTTTGAACTTTCACTTCATCAAAGAATCCTGAAAAAAATGTATCACGCTTTCCTCAAAAGAGAGAGAGAGAGAGAATTTGAATTTTAAATATATTGTTATTATAAAAAATTTCTCTTAATTTAAACTATTTTTCACGCTTCATATAGAAACACATTTTATATATACAGTATATACGTATATACATATATATATATATATATATATATATATATATATATATATATATATATATATGTGTGTGTCTGTGTATATATATGTGTGTGTATATATATATATGTATATAGTGTGTGTGTGATATATATATATATATATATATATATATATGTATATATGTGCTCAATACCTCATTAACACCCCAAATATATATAAACTTTGGTAAATATTCCACCAACTTGTAGTAAACAAACTCTACTTTTAGTCTTAAAAAAAAACCCATAGAAACCACACTTATTGCATCCTGCCCTAGAAGTTTATTTTTTCTTGTTTTCCAAATTACTAATTTTGCAGGGCCAGATAAAAAAAAAAAATGTATTAAAACAGAAGTCATTTTCCTTTGAACTGAATACTTAGGCCCATAAATAAACAATTTGAAAGAAACGCCACTCCCAAAGGTAAAAAAAGGGAAAACAGATCCCCTAAATGTGAGCACTACACAAATAGATGAAACAAATATTCTACCCAAGTCTGAACAAAAAGGACAACCCACCCCAACGCTAGGATTAAGATGCACCACATGCCTGTTCGTAGCTACTGCTCCATGTATAATTCTCCACTGAAAGTCACCCGTCCGCTTATTAATTGGGCATTTATACAGAGTACACCAGCAGCCTTTGGGGGAAGAGTTGAGTCCAAAAAATCCCTCCATTTTATTAAAGAAACACCAGTCAACAACCTGGCATTTGACACTTTCACACAAGAAAAGTACAAGGCCTTCTTTTCAGTTAACTCGAAACAATCCAAAACTTGGGGTTTAAACGTCAACAAAGAGTGATCATCATCTTCCCAATTCTCCACAGCAGCACTAAAAATGAGTGAAGGAAATTCATAATCAAGCCCTTCTATCCACTCATGAATCATCTCTGTATTGTCCGTAAGATCTCTGTGCTCCTTTCTTAACTCCCCACGTACTTCTGCAACAAACTGCTGTTTCATTCTTACAGATTTCACTTCGGTCCTTTGGCTTATAATTTCCACACTGCTACTCAGATGTTGTATATCCAGCAGCCATCAGCCGTGAACGTAAATACGCAGATGATAATAATCTTGAAGAAAAGAGAGGGTTAAAAAACAAAGGTTCTTCCAACAGCCAAGGCCCAGCTGATAAATCAGATGATCTTGACACAGTAAAAACTTTCTAAGCCTCAAGCATAGACTTATAATATGTGGTAAGGTCTACTAATTCAGACTCTTGTAAATGTCTAAGAAATAAATATTTATCAAGTCCTATTCCACCTACCCTCCGCAAAAGGGCTGTTGCTGTGTTCATCCAAGCAAAATAGCTGTTGTATAGCAGTCTTTGAGCAGTTTGTAAACGAAAAGTCATTATTCTTGCCTTTATATCCACCAGGCCTTGTCCCCCTTCTTGTATAGGAAGATACAGTGCAGCAGATTGGACCCAATGGTATCCTGACCAAAACAAAGTCACTAAGTGCCTTTGAATTGCTTGAATTAGACCTGCTGGTGGTTGCAGCACATTGAATTTATGCCACAGAGTGGATGCCACCAAATTGTCGGCCAACAAAACTCTTCCCCTGTAGGACAACTGGGGTAGCAACCATTTCCACCTAGACAATCGGTTGCATACTTTATCCTCTACGCCTTCCCAATTTAATTTCTGAAACTCATTAGAACCAAAATAAATACCTAGTATTTTAAAACCTTCAAATCTCCATTTAAGGTTTCCAGTCAATTGTGGACGATTCTCTGAAATACCTTGACCTACCCAGAGAGCTTCAGTTTTATCCCAGTTCACCTTGACAGATGAAGCTTTCTCGTAAACATCAAGTGCATCAGACAAAACCTTAACATCTTGTGTATAATCAACAAATACCGGAATGTTATCTGCATAAGCACTTAAAACTGTTCTTGAGTTCTTAATAAAACCAGATTATTTATTTTTTTTTCACATAATTTACAAAGTAAAGGTTCGATTGCTATACTATATAGTCGGCCTGATAAAGGACACCCCTGTCTTACACCCCTTTTTATAGGAATAGGATGGCTTTATCCACATTGACAATACAAAAGGCACCTGCATACAACAAGTTCACCCATTTTAAAAAACCTTGGCCTAAACCAAAAACTTCCAACACATTGAAAAGATATATGTGATCAACACGATCAAACACTTTTTCTTGATCCAGGGTGATCAGGCCAATCTTATTCTAAAAAAACATCCCATATCAAAAATCAATTGTCCAATATTGTCCTTTCTGGAACACATTATGTTTGATCCCTGTATAGTATTAAATGGAGGTATTTTTTAGCCTATTAGCAAGGCATTTAGATACAATTTTGTATTCAGTAGTCAACAGAGTGACTGGTCTCCAGAGACAAATCCCCCTTTTTAGGCAACAGCCTGTGACAGGCAACATACCATCTTTGTTACATACACAAAAAAACTCACAAAGATCCTTTCCAATACAATGCCAAAAATGTTTATAAAATTCAGGTTGCAAACCATCAATATCTGGAGATTTTCCTAAATTAAGTTGACCCAAGGCAGCAGTTAGTTCTTGATAGGATATATATATCCAAAGCAGTCTTTAAGTCTGAGTTGTGCAGAACAATTTTCATCACAGTGCTCAGCAGTATAAAGATTTGATTAAAAATCCACTGCATGACAACGCATATCTCTGATATCATACATCATCTTCCCATCAGGAAGGCGTAAGAAGACCATCTGTTTGTGCTTTGCCGCTTTACACTCCAAATTAAAAAAATATATACTTGGAGCGTCCACATCTGCAACAGAAATAAAATGAGACCTTACCTAGGTCCTATTTACTCTCTCATTTAAATAAGATCCTAACTCCATTTTTTTCCTCTGTAGCTTACTAGGATCATGTCTATTGATTAATTCTGCTTCTATAGATGATATCTAATTCTCAACAGACTCAATCGTTTCTCTTAACACTTTAGTAGATTTGGCAGTATACTGCAGGCAAAACATTTTTATATTAACTTTTCATATATCCCACCACTGTCTTAGGTTTTCAAAATTGCTTTTTTTTTCATTTTCCATTGTTGCAAAAATATTTCAAAATACCTACAAAATTCTTTATCTTGAGGCCAAAAGAGGACTTGTTTGAACTCTGAGACTTTCTTATTATAATCAACACCAGATTATGGTCTGTAAAACCCATTGGAATGATTTGACTACTCAACTGTTTAGACACATAATTTCTGTCCAAATGAGCAGCTGAAACTTTATTAATACTCACCTTAACCCATTTATATTGCCTGGATTTTTGGATTTTTTAATACGTTGGATGGATTTTTTAATACGTTTCTTTCATCAAGGATGCATTTATTTGATCAAAAATACAGGACCCCCCCCCAATTTAAAATAACAGTTTTATATCTTAATAAACTGTAAAATATAATTTATTCCTGTGAAACAAAGCTGCATTTTCTGCATTACTACTCCAGTCTATAATCAATGTTGGAAACATTTTTGCTGCTTCATATTGTTTGGGACCTGTGATACTTTTTTTCAGGATTCATTGGTAAATAAAAAGTTGAAAGGAACATTGTTTGTTCAAAATAGGAATTTTGTGTAACAATATACACTACTATTCAAAAGTCTGGGGTCAGTAAATTGTTTCTTCTTCTTCTTTTTAAAGAAATTAATACTTTTATCCAGCAAGGATGTGTTTAATTGATTAAAAAGTGATAGTAAAGAAATATATTGTAATAATATAAAAGATTACTATTTTGAATAAATGCTATTCTTTTTATCCTTTTATTCATGAAATAATAATAATTAAAAAAGCAGCACAACAGTTTCAACACTAAAAAAATCAGCATATTAGAATGATTTCTGAAGGATCATGTGACACTGAAGACTGGAGTAGCCTATTGATGTTGAAAATTCAGCGCTGCATCACAGAAATAAATCACATTTTAAGCTATATTAAAATAGGAAACCAATATTTAATATTTAACAGTATTAATGTTTTTTTTCTGTATTTTTGATCAAATAAATACAGCCTTGATGAGCATAAGAGAGCATAAGAAAAGCTATATTAATGCGGCACTTGACGCATGCACACACACACACACACACACACACACACACACACACACCACTCGCACACAAATCAGAGCAGAGAAACTTTTTGTGTACGGCCCGCTTCCCCGCGACTTTTATTAATAAAATAGCTTTGATACTGGATCATTCTTTTTTACAGTCTATGGGATCGCTACATTATATTACTCAACAACAAGGAGGTAAAATCACTGTTTTAACTAACTAAACTCACAGCTTCATTTTTGTTGAAAGAGATGAACAGATGCAGGTAATTCACAAACGCATCTTTCATCTCTCTCTCTTTCTCTTTCTCAAAATTTCTATATTTTTAACGTAAAAAACAGTGGACTAATATTAAATGGTTTGCAACTTCCACATCTTACCTCGCTGTCTTGTTTCAACGTTAAACTCACACTTTACTCTGGAAATCGTGCTCTGCTTCTGTGAATGGTAAAACCCGCCTACTTTGATTTGATTGGCCATCTCAGTTATTGTAACATTGACGAGCACTGTTAGACCGCAGAGGCAGAGCAGGCTGAAGATATAACTTTTAAAGGTTTTTATCATCCTAACAAGAGCGCTGCATAATGGAGTGCAGCAGATCAATGCAAGAATTACAAATATTGGGGGGAACAGTTTGGCCACTTTTAATTATTGTGGGGGACTTGTCCCCCTCAATGTCTATGATGGTTACAGCTCTGCATTGATGAAATAATACATTTCCCCATCAGTGTCAGCTTTAACTAACATGAGACGACCATTTATTGGTTCTTCTGTACTCAAAACAGTAACCATTAAATCAGGTGAAAAGAAAAATGCCACTCATGCACTCAAATTTGTTTTATGGCTTAATTTATACTGCCCTTTCCACCACAGTTCCCACTCAACTTCATTACCTCCATCGCTATGTGTTTCTTGAAGATAAATAACATGTAATTTTTTTCTGCTCTATTATTTCAGATACTAATGCACTTTTGTGCATATCCCTACCCCATTTACATTAAGAGAACCTACTCTTAAAACTTCCATATGCAAGTTTAAGAGGGAAAGGAGAAAAACAGATAGAAGCAGCATTACAAAAAGAGACACCACATGATGCATGAAATTGGTCAGCTAACTCAAAGCCTCTAACATTCTCTTTTTTCACATTAACTTGCTTCCCAAAAGTATCATCCAGCAAAGCATTAATCTCTTCTAAAGTATACAATGAGGAATCATCTTGTGAGAACTCTTGCGAGTTCACTTCACAACTACACAGAGAGTCTCCCTTTGAACATAAATCAAGGTCATGTATAGATGCAGTCTCATCTGACAATGTTTCATCCATGTCACCCTAATTACATTCCTTACTGCGTTTCAACTCCATCTGCTGCTCTTTCTCCACCACACACTCTGCACTACAATTTCGAGACTGAATACCGCTAGTACCCAGTACAGAGTGCAATCAGTGGAAGTCAAGGTTTTCAACATTTGGTGAATCAGCTATTTCTCTTTTCATATCATTAACCACAACATTTCTGAAATCAGAAACTATCACTGTTGTTGTTTTCACTTCGTTACTTATTTGAGTATTTTCAAGAACAGATACACTAACTTCCGAAACTCTCACCTTAGGAGAACCCTCAATCTCATCCCAAACTCCCTGGGTAGACACGAAAAAAGGAATAACATCAATCTCTGTTCTCGAAACACTTCCTTCGATTTTTTATGCAGGCAAGCATGCCATTTATGCCCAACATTACCACATTCAAAGCAATTCAGGCTACCGGTTGTTGCGTAAACCATACATGTTTTCCCTTCATGTTTAACGCGAAAGGTTATATCCAGCGTTCGCTCCGGAGATTCCAAAATCAAGTTCACTTGTCTCTTAAAAGACATTACGTTTTAGAGCTGGGTGTTTGCACCCCAGAGAGATCGTTTTAAATGGACTAACAATTTTTCTGAAATGAACTAACTCATGCTCCAGTGCTTCATTGGTTATGAACGGTGGCACATTTGAAATCGTAATTTTAGAAGAAGCCATATAGAGTGGAACAACTTGCACTAAATTGTCATTTACAATAAGGCCACTTTTAATTATTAAACAAGATGCTGCGCTTTCAAATAGACCACAACAGCCTTATTCATGCAAGAGGCAGAGGATAAATATTTTAGTGGCCTGACGCCTCTCCTGCAACAAGCACATCTTCCACCATTACCCCATCAGCAGGTACACACCTGAATCCATTGCACAAGGACAGCACCTCGGCCTGAGATGCCATCCCTCTGCGTAAAAACACACTTTAACAACAACAATTAGCAAAAATAAACACTTACCAAACCATGCAGAATCAAGATGAAATTGAAAAAGCATAGCGAGGAAAAGGGATAGGTGAATTTCCACCACTCTTGCATGTTCAAACTCCCAGAATGCCCAGAGAGAAAGAGAGAGAGAGAGAGAGAGAGAGAAATTAGAAAGATTTCTGCAAGATCATGAGACACTGAAAACTTAATAATAAAGCCTTGGTGAGGAAAAGGCACTTATTTAAAAAAAAAAAAAAAAAAACACATAAAAAAATCTTACCGACCCTAAATGTTTGAACAGCAGTAATGAATCTGACTTGATGTTATTCTGAATATGTTTTAATTTTAAATAAATATATTTTGCATTTAGGCAGAAATTCTTATTTCTTTTGGGGCAAATTTTCATCTGTTTTTAAATGTTCTTGAAATTGAAGACATTTTTGCACAATTAGTTCATGAATAAATACAGTATCCTGACCCTGTGTTTGGAGGTGAAACTAAATGAAAGACAGAATGGTGGTAGAGAGACAGAGGTTCAGGATGGTTATAGTTGACAGTGAATCATTGCCTCTTTCACTCGACTCGATTCTGTCCTTCACATCCTTTATTTCTAATGTCAAGGCTTTTGACTTGGCTTTAATGCTTTACTAAAGAATGTAAACACTTCTATCCATAAGCCTTCTCAGAACAAGTTTGCCTGAAGAGGGAGAAATTGATTTTTGTGGAAGGAGAAGAGAGAAGGATAGAGTTTGTTCTCTCTGATCAGGAGTCAGTGCTTCCTCTAATGCTGAAGCTGCATTCCAGGGGTCTTACAAAACATTTCATATTGTTTTGTTGAGTTGTTGGTGATTTGCTTTGTACTACCCTTGGTGGAGGCCCAGGCAGTACACTCACTGGTTGCCATTTATCATTTCACCTGGTACTTAGTGTGTGTGTGTGTATGTGTGTGTGTGTGTCTGTGTGTACAGACTCCCTGTTCCCACTCTGAACATGAGCAGATTATTTCTGGAAAACAGGATGTTGTTGTAGATAGTGGAAATAATTTGTTCTTAAAGGTGATTTTTTTCCCCCCATTTATTTATTTATTTATTTATTTATTTATTTATTTATTTATTTATTTCAAAATAAATAACATTAAAATACTATAGATGAATTTACCACTTTCTGGCAGAAATGCAAACATTTTGTTGAAAATGTAAAACTCAAGATGAAAAGGTGATTATGTACACCACTAAGAAGTTTGAATGTCAGTTTTATTATTATTATTATTTTATTTTAAATCATTATATTATATTATTATTATATTTTAAATTATTATTTATTTAATTAATTAATGTCTATCTTTATCTATCTATGTGTCATTCTTCTGTCTATCTGTCTGTTGTTCTATAAGTTTCTCAAGTAATGAAATGAAATGAACCTTTAAAAACATCTTTACAAAACAGCAGGTCTTCACAGTTAAACACTATTTAAAAATATCTATCAAGCTTTATTATTTATTACTAAAATTGGTTTATTATTATTATTTATCAAATTATTAATTATGAATTATAACGCTATTTTTTGTAGTTTATTACAAAATAAAAAACATTTTATTGCTATTGATGAATCCACCGCAATGCATTAGCTTGGTCTGTCTCAGCAGATCTTCATGCACATATTCTGTGCTAGTTTCACACTATTTTTTTTTTTTACTTTGCAAAGTCTGGTAATTACTTCCAAGTGTTTTTTTGCACAAAATGTCTTTGACGCAGTGGCTGATTGGTGAATCATGGTTAAAAATGACAGAGCAGGAAAATGAAGATTAATCAGGCCTCCCGACTGCCTTCATCCTGTGCCCGCTAGACACGCCATGCTGCTCTCAACCAATCAGAAGAACGATGACTTGGAAATTTTGTGGACCACCTGTACAGATTCTATTAGCAGCACATACTTTGGCTTTTGATTGGCCTAATAACCTCCCACGATTCCTCATGTGTGTCATGCTTTGAGAGTTAATGATTATGTTGTGGAGGCGATAACGCTCTGAAATTTTGCATTTAGATAAAAGAAAGTCTTTGTAAACATAATTTTGTTCATGTGCTGATTACCCAGCTTGGTCTAGATTTAAACAGAGAATTGGTCTCTATACTCCTCTGTAAAAGGAAAAGCTTGCATGTTGTTTTTTGCTAGAGTAATATTGACTGCTTCTCACAGGATTTCATTAGTGCTTGTAAAACATTTAGAATTTCTGTCACTCCTACTTTCTCACATCAAAGTGAGTTGAATTCACTTACATACCTATTGCAAATGTTAGTCATGCAAAGAGTGTGTATTTACTTTTCCGTAGTATTAGAATAATTTCCTTCATATGAACTCCCAAACCACACAGCTCATGACTTTTTTCTCTTTTATTCTCTCCCTCCATGTTCTTTCCATTCACTTTATTTTTTCTAAAAAAAAAAAAAAAAAAATGTTAAGCCCAGAGTGCTGCTGCAGCCACAGTATTATCAGGTATCAGAATCGTATCATTGCAGCTAGATAAAGCAGAATTGAATCAGGCTGATGATAGACAGAAGGTGTATCTTGGCTTTATCAGTTATCTACATTCTCACTCTCACGCTGTGGGGACTTGTTTCTATTCATTGGTGTTGCCGGCAGTCATTCTGCCCCAGTCATGCGTATCTGGAAGACATTTTGAGCTGTCAATTGGAGACAGAGAAATGCACAGCACCCGTGAGAAATGGTTGGGAAAGGATGCAAATTTCTGAAGTACACAATGACAGAAAAATCACACAGAAAGGAAAGAAGAAAACAACACCCACCTCTGCACCCATCTCTCTCTCTCTCGCTCTCTCTCTCTCTCTCTCTCTCTCTCTCTCTTTCTATCTATTGACTCATCGTAAATAAAGTCACTTGTTTTTTTCTGTGTACATCAGTGTTTTTGAATGAATCACTTCAGTGAAGTGAACAGTGATTTATTGACTCACTCATAAAGTCTTGTCACTTGTTTTGCTTCTTCTTTCATTGAAATCAGTGTTTTGCACCAATGAGTTGAATGAATGAGCCAACGACTCACTCATAAAGACGTCACTTATCACCACCTACTGGCAGAATCATATACCGTGCAGAAAGACTTTTAGAGAAAAAAGTATTTTAGAGATGTTGGATATTGCAAAACTATGCTAATTTGTTCAGTGTGTCTGCAACAGCTGTTTAGGTTGCATTCATAATTTGGCCTATTGTTTAAAATGCAAGTTAAAGATAAATTTTTCTTCTTCACTGATACTGGAGAATGTCAAAAATTAAGTTAAGGCACCAGTAATCCACAATCACACAATCATGCACAAATGTGCGGAAGTCACTTTTGATCAAGTCTGCATTTGACTAATTGATAGTTTAACACTAGACACTGCAGAGGGGGACATTGAACGTCAGGTGAAAGTACAAAAGTAAACTTGCATAAAGGGTTTTGTGTAGCTAGATAATAGTAATCTATCTAGTTTCATTCGTACCATTAATGTGAGCAGTCTTGGGAATTTGTATAGCATTGTTGTGAGTTTATGAGATTTCTGTCGAATTATTTTTTAATACAAATGAACCATTCAACTCATGTATCTTTCAAAGTGCAACCTTCATTGATGTAATGTGCAGTAATGTTGGAGAAGAAATAAAAGTTCAACCCTGCTTCTCCAAGTTCATGTGCGCTGGACCACAAGATCTTTCTAAGCCAGAATATACCAAGAATTTTATTAAAATCATTTATAAGGTCTTGAAGTCTATGACTATTTTGTGTGGGTTGGTTTAAATATTGTTGAACATCACGAAGGCTGAAAATGAGCCTGCCGCGATTAAACTTCTCTTCCGACTATTACCACGGGAACTATAAATAGGTGTCTACAGACAAGGGTCCAGATGAAGAGAGGATCATCCTGGATATCTGTCTCAGGGGAAATTCTGTGGATTGTCATTCCATACAGCTCTTTTACTGCATGCTTCAGAGTTTGTAGGGAGTGCTGGCTAAACCCCCTCAGGTTCCAAGACCAGAATCCTTTGTTTTCAGTCCAGCTGCCTGATGTTTCCGGAGGGTGAATTTCTTCTTTTCATCTTTAAATGAGACCTTGCCAATTCTTTTCTGGTGGTGGTGACCTGCAGCACCTCATGCTGATATTTTTGTATGTATAAAACGTTTGTGAGTGTGTCAAAGTGCTGTTGGCCATTTCTAAAAAGTTAAAAAAGAAAAAAAGTATATTTCCAAGGTGAATTTTCTTCGAAAATGACTTTTTTTTTTTTCACACATACTCTATTTTGCTCGGTAAGAGAACAAAACAGTCTTTTAAGCTTTATTTCTATATAAAATTTTTAACATTTCAGCTTTGTTTTCTTGAACAGTCTGAAAGTATGTTTCTCTGACCAACTTCATCCTTCCGTAAACGCTTCCGACTGATAGATTTTGTGTGGTATGTAGCTTGTTTAAGAGATGTTGTTCACTCAGTGCATTTTCAGTGACTTGACCTTGCTTCAAGGCATATTCAGCATCTCCTAGTTTTTCTCTCCTTCATGTCTTTCTACAGTTTTATCCTTTCAGGGTGCATTTGCTCAGTGTTCTGTTTTAATGTTGCATTCAGTGCAAAAAAAAATAGAGAGAGTGAATACTTCCGCTTATCAGTATGTCATTCAAGACCTATCAAGAGCATTTGTACTAAAATGACTGTCTGTATCATATATAATCTTACATGTGTCTTTGCCGGATGCGTTGTGGTTTGAGGTTGTATACATATCGCAACCACAGATCACTCAGCTTCAAGCTCGAGGTTAAACTTGAATGTACAAGCAGTTGAAAATAAAATATTACTTTAAAATACTATTTTAATTTGTGTGTGTGTATCTGTGTGTGATAATAATCTGTATATTATTATTATTATTATTATTATTAGTATACATCACAACTGTTAGTTAATATTATTGTTACATTTTTTATTTTTATGTTCTCCCTATCATATAGGCTATTGACAGGCTTTGGAAATATCTACACTATACATTCTATGTTTATTCATATATCTGTCTTTGGTCTCGGTACCTTTTTTTTCTTCTTCTTTTTTGTTGTTAGTGTTGTCTGTTCACTGTCTTGTCTACTGTCATTTTTTCAATCTATCTCATAAAAAAAATAATGTGTGTGTGTGTGTTTGAAAATAAAAGATGAGAAGGCTAACCAGAGACAGTCAGAATTTATTTAAAAAAAAAAAAGAAAAAAAAAAAGTAAAATAACTTAAATAGCTTTAATAGCTATGTAAAGGTCATGGGTTTAATTCCCAAGGAACGCATGAAGGCATAAAAAGTTACACAAATGATTACCAATGTGTTTTTCCTGCATGATGTATTATTTTCCATCCCAATGTGCCGTTTGCCTTCTCTAGCACAGTTTTCAGTGGAGCTGCGGGTCTTTGATGTTGAGATACCGCTGTGTGGGACAAAGCAAACGGCAGCATTTATCGGGCTTGTCTGTCTCTCGTGTTCTTGAGTGATGGGCCAAAAATGGCAGTTTCTCTTCATACTTCTGCAGGCCATTCATCCACATGACTAGTTAGCTTTGGAGGTGGGCTGAGGCCTTCAGACGGATCCTCTGAGGACTGACACAAATAGAATGTTAGTGCATCCACCTTGAAAGCAGTGACAAAAGTGGCAATCACAAGTGGCGGCCTGTACTATTGTACTGTTATTTCAATTCAAACGAGGGCCACGGCTCACTCAGGAGACTTGAATGAGGTACAGAAAAGCAAACGCTTTTGCTTTTGCAGTGGGAAAATTTTTGAAAGCATCTGCAGGAAATACGTAACACCCTGGCTAAAAAAATCATGAAGACTTAATTTCGGTAAAAACATGACATATTGGTTTGCATTCTAGTTCTACTCCAAATCATAAAATAATTTAAATAATACATATTTTAAATATTTTTATTTTGCATGGAATAGAATGGCTAAAACATTTAACTTGGTAAGGTAGTCTGTAAGGCCTTGAACAAAACATTTTTTAAGATTTTTTAAATGTTTTTTGGAAGTCTCTTGTGCTCACCAAGGCTGAATTTATCTGTTCAAATTTACAGTAAAAGCAGCAATATTGTAAAATATTATTACAGTTTAAAAATATGTTTCTTTTTATTTTATTTCTTAATGATAGGAAAGCTTTATTTTGTTCTGCTTTAATATTTTTGTGGAAACTTTGATACATTTTTTAGGATTGTTTTTTAAATGAACAGAACAAAAGAACAGCATTCAGTTGAAAAATATATTTTGGTAACAACGTAAAAGGCTTTACTGTCATTTTTTTTAATCATTTTTGGAGTGTTCTTTGGAGTCTTGCTGAAGGTATATGCTATTTCACACAGCATTCTAATGTTTGGTTTTCTGTGTGACTGTATTTGTTACTTTATATATATATATCCCACATTCCGCTAATCCCAGTATGAAACTTTCGACACTGCTGTCTGTGTCTGTGTCTGGTTGAGGAAATCATTCCCGTTTCCCCTCTATCTGAAAGCCCAAACAGAGTGGCCACCATTCATTGCCCCTGGTGTAATGGCCTTCATCAGTCTCCCATCACATAAAGCCTGCCTGTCATTAATCTCACCCTGAGACCACATGGCTGTCTGCCGACAATGATCTGCAAGCACCGAATCCCCACAGCACAGAGTCTCACTGACCTACTCATATCTTAAAAAGGCACAGCAGCGATATGAAAAATATGGCAGGTGTCATTTTATGAAATGGCCTCTCATTGTCATCACACAAACATAAAAAAATTGTTGTGCCCTATATGTTTATCTCAGATTTAACCCTTATTTGTAAGCTTTCCATTGTATGGTTTGTTAGGATAGGACAATATTTGGCTGAGATACAACTTTTTGAAAATCTGGAATCTGAGGGTGCAAAAAAATCTAAATATTGAAAAAATCACCTTTAAAGTTGTCCAAATGAAGTCCTTAGAAATGCATATTACTAATCAGAAATCAAATTTGTATATATTTTTGGTAGGAAATTTACAATATATCTTAATGGAACATGATCTTTACTTGATATCCTAATGATTTTTGGCATAAAAGAAAAATAGATAATTTTGACCCATATACAGTAATGGATTGTTTGCTATTGCTACAAATATACCTGTGCTACTTATGCCTGGTTTTGTGGTCCAGCTAGGGTTACATTTAGGTAATCAGTTTTTTATTGATTTTTAGTAAAAGAGTTAACTCAACTCTAGATCTAGAATTTGTCAGAATATACTTCATTTTTATAGGGAAAAAAACACCAGATGGCTTTCTGATTTAGCAAACAAGTTTAGACCAGTCCAACCCCCACCCCCCGCCCCCTATTTTGTTTTATTATATATATGCAGGGTGATGTCCAATATTAACCATATGGATGTTATAATGACACTAAGCAGATGTTTAAGATTTAGCATGTATGTGAATCTGGTTTTTAATCAGTCAGATGGTTTTAATCAGAAATAAATGTTCAAAATGTTCCTTAATTAAACGTGTGCTGTTTTCCACAATACATAAAGTACAAAAGCTTTAATCAGACAAAATATGTTTTTATATCTCTAAATAAGGGTATTTTGTAAAATATTGGTAATCTATGTATTTTAGAACATGCTTGAGTTGAGAAGATATTTCTTCATATAAACGATCTCTCACCAAGGTGGCTGAGAGTCCATTAGGCTGAAGTGCAAGGGACTGGTGTGACAGAGTCATTAGTTCACTGAATGAGGCCTGATCTCAGCCTGTCAATGCTGGATAATAGAGGCTCTGCCTTCCAAGAAACACCTCTTACTTTTTAGCACAGGGTGGAAAAAAAAATCTATATGCTTTTGCCTCTGCTTTAAATTTAAGTGACAGTCATTTCAAGCACAGTGAGGGCGGTTTTCTTTTTAGCATATTGCATTTATAATGGCTCCATTGGTTGATATGCATATGTAAATGTGTGCACCGGCTGTTTGATATGGATCGTTATGAATGTATGCATGCTGTTTGATGTGAAGCATATACCGTGTGATAACATTGCAGTGTTCTGTATGACCTGCTATTGCATAAACAAAAATATTTGTATGTTTTAAAATTCTAATTAAGTTTTGGACCTATTTAGTAGCAGTTTAATTGTTTTCAAAATGTGATCACCTTTCTTAAACACTCAACTCGAGACACAGTTTCTGTTCAAATCACTTTTCAAATCAAACTTTTTTTGCTTTATTTTTTAGGACTTTGCACCAGTTCTTATAGTCACTATGCAAACTCGTTATCTTGCATATTGCTAATCTAATCTGTCACAGGCAGGCGCAGAAATTCCGAGCACGCAATCATCTGTCCCACAGCACCCCTGCAGCAGATGAAGTGTTAAGCGTCCTGCTCAGAATGGCCAGAGAAGGTGCCCACGGTGGGATTGGAACCATGACCTTCCTATATAAGTGCAAGCCTTTCACCAATAAGCCCCTTAAAATGTAACTTTTGAATAGAAAATTCATGACTTTTGGCACAGCCTCCATGTTTTCCCCCTCATGCTAATGTCATTATTTTGGTGTTTAAGGCTCAGTTTGTCACTCTCAGCCAGAATAAGGGTACAAATCCACACACTTATCAACTAGACACATATTGGAACATGATGAACGGTGCGGTTCGGAAGATGGAGGGTGCTGGGTACAGAATTAATGTTCGTAATAACATCTAGGGGAGCTTCTTCTGATAGTTATGAGAATTTTTCAGTACGGAGGGGAAAGCAAGCATTAAGTTAAGGGAAATTAGACCCCACAGCACCAAGACATTACAATATGAACAGTAGGTTCTGCAACACTTTTAAGGTAATAACAACAACAAAACAGCTACTATGTGTATATTTATACACAAAAACAAAAAAAAAATCAATTTATTTTTCAAAATTTCAAAATTAATCCCAAAAGCAAAAACTGCAGAGCGTGCATGATTATGGACCAGAGCTTAATCTTGTGGTTTTCTATGGTTCAAATCCTCTGCAAGCTCTCTTGCGCTCCAGTACTCTGCATAGATTAACAGAGTCTGAATGTGCTTTTCCCTTTGAAGAATATCCTGAGAAAGCATTCACTTCACACTTGCAATTGTTGCCCTCCAGATTTGCCAAAAGAGCGCTCTCTTGTTGACTAATTTTCAGAGCCGAGAAATTCACCAGTAAAGGGTCTGATAATCCATTTAATTATTACCACCATCATCAAGAACCCCTAAAAAATAATAATAATAACTACAGCATTTTTTCATGCATACTTAAATAAATAGTCAATGGCAATTTCAAAAATACTCAACTCAGTGCACCTTGTAAAAGTGTCATTGATGAAAACCATGTCAACACAGCACATTCTGTGCCATTGTAATATCAAATAACTATTGACAAATAAAGCAAATGCCAGCTAGAACATCACAAATAAACACCATGAAAACAGTATTTCTTTTTTTCTTTTGTAAAAGTACACAGCTGTGCATGGGATTGCGGCATCAGTTTTTTAATATGTAGCTCTGACTTTCAATTAGTCCTAACCTTTATAGCCGTCACTCAAAAGTTTAGAAAAAGGTAAAAAAGATAAGTATAGCAAACGCCTCTAGGTCTTTTTCTGCAGTTTTAAGAAATGTCCTTTCCTGTGAAGGAGACAAATGTAGTGTCACATCCAGATTCTTCTGAACTGAAAGGTGGCTATCGCCCAGAATTGGCCTAATTTTTCCTTACGGCTATTTTAAATGGATGAGATGAAAAGCTATTGTAATTTTCCAACTGGTAATAGAGATCTGTAATAGAAAAGGAGAGAAAACAGACAGATATCTGTTTATATTACCTGTTGCCTTTTTCCTTTATATTCCAAGCAAGCTGAAGTGATATTATGGGCATTATGATATTTCTCCAGTAAAGTCTGTTGAATTGAATGTTAGGCTCGGTGTTTGGGCTCCAGTATTGCATCTAGAATAGAAATCATTGTTTTCTTGGCTTTTTCTTCAAGTAGAAGTTAGCTTGACCTTTTCCTTTTACTGTAAAAAAACAAAAAAAAAACAAAACAAAAGGAAAGCGTACTAGCTAATAATTGGACATCCTATACCAATATGTCTTCCTCATTTAAATGATAACAGTTTGCCTTTCATTTAAGTTACATAAAGTGTATCCAACTCACTTTAAACTGAGTTGTTAGTTTGCTATGGTGACGTCTTCTAGCCCAGTGCACCCTTGTGGATCCTATATTTACTTTAACATATGGCAAGCAATCTAAATTATTCCTCTTCTGTTTGTGTGTCTTTCAACAGGTGCAATGTGGACAACAAAGTATCACGGGTGGCATGGCTCAACCGGACCACTATCCTCTTCACAGGGAATGAAAAATGGTCGTTGGACCCCCGGGTGGTCCTACTAAACACAGCAGTCACTGAATACAGTATAAAGATCATAAACGTGAACTTATACGACGAGGGGCCGTACGTGTGTTCCATTCTCACCAACAAGAAACCAGAATCGACTAAAGTGCATCTCATCGTACAAGGTAAATTTTGAGAGGATTTTTCACATCTATTAAAGTGAAATCTTTACATCATTTAATGTGTGGATGAAGAAAGCGTGTCAAAAACTAGCTTCGTGTTGGTTTGGGATTTTGTTGACATTTGGTTGGGTAAATAACGGTTGACAAACAACTTTGATTCTCCTTTTCTAGACTGATGTAATTAAATGAAACTCAGCAGATGTGACTCCCGATGATGAAATTGGGATTTAATCTGGGTGTAATTTCTAAATCGTTGATGGATATTGATTTAAGACATGCAGCCCAGAGAGCAATGGAAAAACAGAGCAGAGGCTTTGTTTTCTCCTCACTAAATCAAGTGTCGATACCCAGACCTTTGTTGTGATTTACAGTGCAGTCGATTGCCTTCATATTCACGCTCCAAAAAACAATTAACGCCGCTTGTAGCCAAATCCATCTCAGTTTGGGGTACACAAATCAGATATGCGCCAAAAACCAGTAACACCATTTTTATCACGTTCCTCAGACCATCTGCGGAGTCAGAAAAAGTGTCAGATATCTCACGTTTCAGCGGGAAAAAGTGTTTTGGTTAATAAAACAGCGCCTTATCAAATGCCCATTAACCTTTAGTACTTTGTCCTGACACTAATTACTGCAGGCTTAAATAACTGAACAAATAGTCCAAGGTAAGCGCAAATTGAAGTTTGGCTCGCCTGTTTAGTTCCCGTTTAACCTGCAGTTCAATTATAAAGTTTTAATAAATCAGTCATTTGCCTTCCATGTTTTATCATGCAGTTCAACACTCCGCATCTGCATGGCACAACATAAGCATGCCTGAGCAGGTGTTGTGGCCCTCAAAAGTGCACTTAAGATATTGAATTTTTTGCAGCAGGTCCCTTTTCCCTTACACCCCATAGTTGCATGCTGAGTGGTGTACAATTTCAGCCTAGTGTTCTTGAGAATGGATCTGAGAGCTTTCTGAACAGATGGGGTCTTGGTGTGCCTTTACTATAATGCTTTGTCTGAGCTTTGTTAAATCTTGCCACGATCAGCTAAAGTCTGCCTACACAAACTGTAGCACCCTGTCTATTTCTGTTATCAAGTGTGGCTGTATTCCTCTTAAACTCTGAAGCTTGTTATTGCATAAAAATTCAAAGAGCGTCTACAGTATCGTTCTCACATATCTCACTTGACATCTGCATGCTTGTTTTTAAGTGTCCTAACATATTTCACGCTTGCTCCTGTTCCGGTTTTAGGTCACTTATTAACATTTCTCGAACGGGACAGCGTGCCATTAGATTTCGCATTTGCCGTCCTGTAGCATATCAGAGCTACATCTATTTATGAGGTTGCAGCTGCAGCTGGAGGTACGTGTCTCTGTAAATGGCCTTATCGTCTTCCGCGGTATCGATCGGATGCATCGATCAGATGCAACGCGAGAGGAGACATGCGATGCATTAGCGTCCAGCGCAATTCGAAACCTGAGGTTTTCCTATGAGCTCCTTCTCTGAGATACACAAAGCATTATTCTTATAAAACCACTACAAGCAGAAGACAAATGAAGGTTATTACAGTCTAAAGAGGGAAACATGCTTTCATTTTATGTACTTGCATTTAGAGAGGCATTGCTGCTGAAAAAAATCTGCTTAGGCTTCCAGTTTATGCTTGTTAGTGCTAGTGCAAAAAATGCAAATCTTGCTATCTAATTCTTAAAGGAATAGTTCATCCACAAATGAAAATTAGCTGAAAATGTACTCACTCACAGGTCATCCAAATGCGTTTGTTTCTTCATCAGAACAGAGTTTGAGAAAGTAAGCATTACATCACATGCTCACCAATGAATCCTCTGCAGTGAATGGATGCCATCAGAATGAGAGTCCAAACTGCTGATATCAACAATCACAATAAACCACAAGTAATCCACAGAACTCCAGTCAATCAACAGCTTCTTAAAACGCAATGTGTTTAAAAAGCTGCATCATTAAGACATTTTTAAATTCACGAGGACTGGAATTGAGAACTGCTGCTCTATACTGCACAAAATGCGTTTGAATTATTTCAGTGTCAAATCCTTTACATATGTAAACCTACTTACAGACTGTGAGTCAGAACAGCTGGCATTGTAGTTTTTTTCTCCCAGGATCAGGAAACCATAAAATGTTCTGAACACTTAATATTTGGGTTAAACTGTTCTGGAACAGTGTTGTAAATACAACTTAACCACTGATTTCTAGTTGTGTCCTCTTTTGGAAGACCAAACAAAGTATTTTCGCTTTCACAACGAAACAGCGTCTCCACAACATGATGCCGGCGGCAACAGCAAGAATCAAAGGTACGCCTTCTTTCTTTGCGTGAACATTTGGGGGGTGTTATGCAAATCTTCCCACATAGTGACATAGACGTGGGGGCATGTTTAAACAAGGCGTTTTAGGAGGGTGTGGTTGATCTTAACTTTTATAAAAAATATCTCTTTGGGTTTGAGACTTTAGTCTTTGCAACTTTACAGATCTTCTTTATGCCCCAAGAGCTTGTAACACTCCAAAGAGAAAGGAAAACTTGAAATCGCATCATATGACCCCTTTAAAGATAAAACATCTTAATGACGGATTTGATTTATACAAATGCAGTCGTGTGAATTACTTGTGAATTATTGTGATGTTTTATCAGCTGTTTGGACTGTTTGGTCACTCTGATGGCACTCATTCATTTCAGAGGATCCATTGATGAGCAAATTATGTAATGCTACATTTCTCCAAATCCGTTCCGATGAAGAAACAAACTAAAACTTGGATGGCCTGAGGGTGAATACATTTATCAACAAATTTTCTTTTTTTTTTTTTTGGGTGAAATATTCCCTTTAAAGGGAATTTGATGTATACTGTATCTGCTTACCCCCAGGGCATCCAAGATGTAGGTGACTTTGTTTTTTCAGTAGAACACAAAACGTTATAGTCTGTCAGTCGTATAATGTAAGTGGATGGGAATCACATCTTTGAGAGTCATAAAACATACACAAACAAAACCAAATTAAACCCAGTGGCTTGTGACAATACATTGATGTGTAAAGACACAAAATGATCGGTCTGAAGAAGACGACGCAAACGCGCTCAGGACAGTTCAGACATTGCTGTGAAAATCAGAGGTGGAAAACTATATAAATACTGTTCAGTTTCTTGCACAGACCGATCGTTTTGTGTCTTTACACATCACTGTATTGTCACGAGCCACATGGTTTAATTTGGTTTTGTTTGTGTATTTTTTATGAGTCTCAATGCGTGATTCCCATCCACTTACATTATATGACTGTTAAGTTAAAAAGATCCGTTTGTGTTCTGCTGAAGAAACAGTCACCTACAATAAACAAACCCACCTACATCAAGCATACAAACATCAAAAGCAGATAAACATCAAATTTTCATTTTTGGGTGAACTATCCCTTTAAGCCTAGTGAGATACGTTAGTAACAAACTATCTTTATGAACAAACTTGTTTGTGGATGTTGACTTGAGTCATTTCAGGGTACAACTGTATCGTCTGAAGAGAAGAATTATTTCGATAGCATGTACTGTAGGTTTGTTGATATGAAAACTCTGTAGAGACAAAATATACATCAGCATAGTTTTTAGGGAAAAGCAATCAGATATGATCAGATGCAGTTTCAGACTCTTCAAATTGTGATATAATAAATCAGTCTTATTTTATCTCTCAGGCTTATGTTTAGGAAAACACAGTGCACAAAAAAAAAATAAACAATTCACATAACTCTACCCCAAACATGGTACTCAATTGAAGTGTCTTTTAAATTAATATTAAAAGTGTGTAAAGTAAGCAGGCTAATATGAGGCAAATGAATAGGTCCTTGTTTTGGACTATTTGCATATCTGTGCTGGGTATAGCACATTAGCTTGTTTCAAGGTCACAGGGTAGTGAGATCTATAATGGATGAGTTCACAAAATACCTGTTTTGTCTCTCTCAGCTAGCATCAAAAGGACAGACATACACAGGTGGTGTGTAGACTGAAGCTGGCTAGAATGGGGCTGTTGAAATGCACTCACTTGCAGCCAATTTGGCCTTGTATTCTCACTGAATATTATCTCCAGTTTTTGGTCTATCAGGTCTTTGCCAATGTCCTCTAAAGATTATTAAAAAACTGTAATTACTTTATTTTAAATCCCAGACAATTATAACTGTGCAGTATAACTCAAAATTAATAATATCATGTGTTTTGTAGAACAGTGTTATGTGGGTGGCCTATATGCAGAATATGGCAAAGGCCATCATCTGATTCTTGAAAGAGAAACACTTCAGAACGAGCAAGGTCAGGGCGATGTCGATGATGTTAAATGGAGCACTATTGTCCTTGTTATTTTACCAACAAAACCTCTTTGGTTTTTTCCAGAATAACAATGAAAACAAATGCGAGTACAAAAACAAAGAAACAGTGAGACGACTCCCAAGACGTCTTTGCACGGAGGATTTGTTCAGACAAACACGAGAGCACAGACTTGAGCAAACATATTTGAGTGATGCTTTGATGCCAGATGAAATTATGAATCCTCGTTACAAATTCTTATCTAAACTAATGAGAGAGGTGTTGGTATTTTTGGATTCATACAAAGATCCATCATTTGATTTTTTGCACTTATTTTCCACGTCAATCCCAGTTTTCAATATGTTTCTCCATCTGCTTGAAATCTGACATTTGCTTAACAGAACATGGTTTAAATTGATGTTCTGAGCTGATTTTGTTCCAGTAACGACTGGGGATCCAACGGCAGCAACCAGCCCAGAAACAAAATGAATAATTAAATACAGAATTAAGCAAAAATCTGCTTAAAATTTAACATAGGAATTGTATTTATATCTACAGGGACGTATGGTAATCTGTATGTATTTACTTCTTTATATTTAAAATATTTAATCATTGCATCTAAAATGTTACCAATGCATTCTAAATATTACCATGAAAAACTCTTTTTACAAACAAATTACAGTTTCCAATTGTCCCCAACTTTTCTACTCTCGGCAGACAATAAGGCATCATACCATTAATCAATAAACAAAACTTTTTGGTCTACACATATCATGCTTTAACATACCTAATTTATTAATTTTTTTTTCATATTTTTTTTTCTTTTTTTTTTTAAGTATTTCTGAGACTGGGCATTTCTCAATTTGTTTGCTAGTTTCTGCACATTAATTAAACTTTGATTCAACATTCAACCTTAAAATGTCAGCATTAAAAATTCTGGGGTCTGAGGGTGTTTTGGGGCCCTGGAGAAGTTTTGACATGCCCTGACATTTATGCTTTTTTCAGTTGCTTACAAACATATTAATGGCTAAAGTTTAATAACACTGTATTTAAGACAAACTGGGCTACAATAATATGATTGTGATAAACATGATTGTGTTTTTGAGAAAACAACATTTATGCGTACTTTGTGAAAAACTAAATTTTTACAGTCACTGAAATAAGGCCATAAAACACATACAGAACATTTGTGCCCAATACTTTGAAGTTGAAAAGTCAGATTTTTATGTTTTAATTATTATTTTTTTTATTTTATTTATTTTAGTATTATTTTATTTTTTTTATGGACAATTATATGATTAGTTGCAGTCCCCATGTTTGGGTCACAACCCATCAATTGAGAACCACTAATATTACTAACAGAAGACCTATTTTAAAGACATCTATAGGTATCACTTTCTGCTTTATCAGCTTGCTGTGAGACATAAGTAATGTCCAAGGGATATTATTTTACTCTTAAAAATATGAGCTTACGTATCTGCATTGATGTTATATAATTATCATTATTTTCAGTATTTTGTTTATATTTAAGTACAGTATATTTATGTGTTAATTTTTATTTATAATATTATTTTATTAATAATGTTTTTATTTTTATCAATAATATTTTTTGTATTTATTTATTTGAATGTATTAAAAAAAAAAAAATGCAGATTTTTCCAGATATTAGGTGGCCTTACCTACGATGTACTTGCATTTTAATTAATCATTTGATACAATGCACTTATTGTGTACATACATGTTTTTACATTGTAATTATATTTTTAAAAATACCTGAGGCCACCTAATATAAAGTGGGACCGCAGATAAAAAAAAAAAAAACCTTCTTCACCTTCCAAAGTTTGCAAGCCAAAGGTAGAGACGACAAACCACGGGTAAACAGAGACATGTGCAGGCCATGCAGGGAGTCCAAGGCTGTTAGAAAGCGAAGGAACGGTGATGATAAGAAGAAAAGTGCGACTCAAGTGGGAAAAGGGGAAGGATGAATTCGGCTCAGTGCAGGTAGTGCATGAAAGGTGATGATCGCACTCCATATGCTCCATTAGCTGGAGGTCTTCACGGGAGACGCAGAGGATCATCAGAAGTTTCATTTGCACTGAGGAGTTTACTCAGGCTTAACAGCATTATTTATTCAAATTCGAGCAGAAAACAAAACAAATGTTTGTGAAACCTAGTTAGCTGAGTTTCTCATTCAGTTAGGATGCTCCCTATGTAGGCAGCATGGCAGTTCACTAGATTTTAAAACAGAGATCTTGAATGTTCATCCTAATCAAAGCACTTTTGTTGCATCATTTCATTAACACCATTCAACATGTATTACCTGATGAGCAAGATGTCATTTACACTATTATGAAACAGAGGGCAAAAGCATGGCAATTTAATTAGATGGCCCTGTTAACAACAAGCGGGATTATCGTCTTTTCGTTTGCTCAAGTGTAATGATGTGTCTCTATTTTAGATTAGCCTCGAACTTTCTCCTCCATGGGGAGAGGGATAAGACGGCCTCTCAATTCACTGCACATTTGTGTAATAGGCTTCAGCTCTTGTTACTGGATTGAGGAGTAGCTCTTTTCCTCATTTTAAAAAACAGTAATGAGCCATTGGAAAGATTCAGTAGGGTTATGAGAATATAAATGGGAGGACAAAACCAGTGCAATTTGCCTTGGTGACACATTAGCAGCAGCTTTATCACTAGAGGCAGCGTGAGATTCCGTTTTTCACCCACTGAGTTCTGTGGGTGCCCTGCCTTCTGCTTCAGTTATTTCAACCCTCTGCGTGGCCAATTGAAAATACAGGTTTTGTGGGAGACTGTGGGAGTTCGGACACATGAGGCAGGAAATACCACATTCAGAAATGTTCCGCTATCATAGCTAAAATAGTACTGTGGAGGCTTGGTATTAGAATCTGCATATGTTCACGACTTTAAACATTAGCTACCAGAGAATTATTTACAACAAACAAAACATCAGAGATCAGATTTTTGTTTTATAGGTCTCTGATAATTTAGTCTTGTCCGAATTCCAAGAGACAAGTTTATAAGAAGTTATAATCTTTGTTGCAGACTTAATTTTAGTATTTTAAACATTATTGAGATCTTTAAATGAATTTGAGACAAAATGGAGATCATTGCTTAATAATAATAATAATAATAATAATAATTATAATAATGTTTAATTATTTTGTGATATGTGTTAGCCCAAATAATTTAGAATGGTTATATTGCGTTATAATAATCAATTTATTTTAATAATAATAATAACAATAACAATAATACTAATTATTATTATTATTATTATTAAAATAAATTAATTAATTATTATAACGTAATATAATTATTATAAATTATTTGGGCTAACAAATATCAGAAAACAATTAAACATTTACAAATGATTATTATTATTATTGTTGTTGATGTCGTTATTTATATTTTTATTGTTATTATTATCATATACTATTTATGCTTGGAGAGCAGAAAATGTCACAAATTCAGTCCTGTCTTTTCACACGGTCTGTTTTTTTTTTTTTTTTTCCTACAGTGAGTCGCAGATGTTTGTTTACATCAGTAGTATTGTATTTTATTCACTGATAGTTTTAAATGAGTTGTATTGTGGAATGAGCTGTGACTGCTCAGACCTTTCCTGTCTAAGCAGGTGGTTCAGGGCCACAATAGGCGGCAAACTGGACCAAACTTTAGCGTATAACAATTCACTCGTCTAATGAATAACTGCAGATAATGAGGGACAATTGATCCTGATTTTTATCAACCTTGAAACAGTGCCATTGTTAATGTTTTGAGCTGTTTCAGCTGCAGCAGTGCCAGATAGATGTGATAGAGATGGGATTGCAGTGGGTTGATTGCTTTTCTTCACAACTGTAATAACTGAAAGCGGCTAAACGAGCTGCTCTTTTCTGAGGCAAGAGACCTGTAGCTTGCTCTGATGGCACAATGTGACTCATTAGTGTTGTTATTAGAAAGGAGTGAAGAGGCAATCACTGCACAAAACACACCATAATGTTCACTCAGCATGTGTTATATGAAAACACCCTAGTTGTTTGATTTCCCCATTGGGCTAAGAACAAACCAGTAATATTACAAACTAATAAATAAATCCATGCAGGCAGGCAGTGTAGTCATATAATATGTAATGTTGTTCTAAATGTGATTTACAGGGGTTTTTTTATTTATGGACTTTATAATGGAGCATTTAAAAGACATTTTGATTTTATTTTACAAAATTACAGGCTTCTCTGACTGTCCTGCCTTTTCCTGAGAGATCTATTAAAAGCTTTCGGCATACATAAGAACAAGGTGAATGATACGCTAAATGCTTTGAAACATTCCTGACAATATGTAAAACCCACAGGCATCAGCGGTTTGACATTGCAATCTTTTAGACTTTGAGGCACAGTCTTTTGGTGGTATTTTCATCGCTGTAGTTTAACAGCATAGTCTACAATGATTGATGCTGTCACTCCATAGTGACGGATGAAAAAAAAAAAAAAAATTGATTCCAATACATTTTGCGATTTGATGATTGACACTTTTTTGACCAATGGATTCTCCAAGGATATGGGCCTTGTCATTTCAGAATAGGAAGCCATATGGAAAGTGTTAGCTGCCAGTCTTTATCATTTAAGAGATCTTAGAGGAAAACACAAGCATTTTGGTTGACTGCTCTGTGTCAGTGGCAAAACTTCATGGTGTCATATTGCTTTGTAGTGCCCTTATTTATTTTATTTTATTTTGTTTTATTTTTTAAATAGGGTGACTGAATTAAGCATAGTGATACACAGTATTCAAATTAAATAAATATGTTAATAGTGATATACACTCACCGGCCACTTTATTAGGTACACCGGTTAAATTGCTTGGTAACACAAATTGCTAATCAGCCAATCACATGGCAGCAACTCAATGCATTTAGGCATCTAGATGTGGTGAAGACGACTTGCTGAAGTTCAAACCGAGCATCAGAATTGGGAAGAAAGGGGATTCAAGTGACTTTGAACGTGGAATAGTTGTTGGTGCCAGACGGGCTGGTCTGAGTATTTCAAAAACTGCTGATCTACTGGGATTTTCACACACAACCATCTCTAGGGTTTCCAGAGAATCGTCTGAAAAAGAGAAAATATCCAGTGAGCGGCAGTTGTGTGGACAAAAAATACCTTTTTGATGTCAGAGGTCAGAGGAGAATGGGCAGACTGGTTAGAGATGATAAAAAGGTAACAGTAACTCAAATATACACTCGTTACAACCAAGGTATGCAGAATACCATCTCTGAACGCACAACACGTCGAACCCTGAAGCAGATGGGCTACACCAGCAGAAGACCACACCGGGTGCTGCTCCTGTCAGCTAAGAACAGGAAACGGAGGCTACAATTCGCACAGGCTCACCAAAATTGGACAATAGAAGATTGGAAAAACGTTGCCTGGTCTGATGAGTCTTGATTGTGCTGTGACATTCAGATGGTAGGGTCAGAATTTGGTGTAAAGAACATGAAAGTATGGATACATCCTGCCTTGTCTCAAGGGTTCAGGCTGGTGGTGGTGGTGTAATGGTGTAGGGGATAATTTCTTGGCACACTTTGGGCCCCTTAGTACCAATTGAGCATCATTTAAACGCCACAGTCTACCTGAGTATTGTTGCTGAACATGTCCATCCCTTTATTCTGATGGCTACTTCCAGCAGGATAATGCACCATGTCACAAAGCTCAAATCATCTCAGACTGAGTGTGTATTAATATATTAATATATTAAGGCCACTGAGTGTGTATTTTAATATATTAATAGTGATATATTCATAATAGTACAAATTTTAATTCAATAAAAATGTAAAAATAAATAAAAAAATGTAATTCAAATAAAACTACTTCAATTATATAAGCTTTCCAGTGACATTTCCTTAATTTGATTTCCATTATCTTTCACTTTCAGGCAGACATTAAGAACATAGTTATTAATAATAATTATCCATTATTATTTTATTAATAATAATAAAATAATAATGGATAATTAGAAAATATGTTTCTATAAAAAAAACTGTAATGATTTATATTTTACTTTATTTTATACATACATACATTATAAAATATATATATATATATATATATATATATATATATATATATATATATATATATATATATATATATATATATATATATATATATTTTTTTTTTTTTTTAAGCTATGCAGTTTTTTTTTTAGTTCACTACAAAATGTATATTGGTTACATTTATGTCTTTAACTTAACATTCCCTTGTTGCCATATTTTTATGGCTGCTGCTTTTGCAGTCCCTTGTTGCAGTTTTCTATATAGGATGCTTCAGTTTCCACCATTGCATCAGGAGGCAAATCTTTTTTTTTTTTTTTTTTTTTCATTTTAAAGAGCAGTAATGAGCCATTGGAAAGATTCAGTAGGGTTATGAGAATATAAATGCAGAGACGAAGCCATTGCAATTTGCCCGGGTGAAACATTAGCAGCAGCTATATCACCAGAGGCAGCTCACGAATGAGTTTTTCTCCCACTGATTTCTGTGGGTTTTCTGCCTTCTACAGTTATTTTAACCCAGTGCATGTCCAATTAAAAATACAGGTATTGCTCAGAGATGGTGGGAATTTGGGCAGGTAGACAGAAAGATACTTCATCATGAACCTGAGGATGGTTGAGGCTTGTCATTTGGCTGAGAATGATGGATCCATTTTCAGCAGTTTACCACAAACACACGCTCTTGCGGAGAGGTAACCTGAGTTATATAACTCGACTTGCGTGTGTCTCTTTGGAAAATGTTAGCATAGTCATTCTGCCTGTTCATGCTCTGAACTCTGTCCTCTCTCTCTTTTGAGAAGCTCAAACTGGTCTGTTTGAAACAGTGGCCTGAATTTGGGATTCATGGTTAGAAAGCCGAAGCCATCAATTATAGATTGAGATACAGGGATGAAACAATACCTTTGATGTAAGGGAGGAAAGTGGTGAGAACACAGAGAATGAAGAATGGTGAAAAGCACAGTGACTCAAAGAAAGTGCTCGTCACAGGATGAAATATTCACCAGAAAGAAGCGGATGACTCTCTTACACATCTTTTGCTGTGATTGTACTCTCTGGATTAAGCAGAGATACAGTCACTGTATTTACTTTCACTGTGTAGAAAAACATAACAGTTTTAGGGGTTACTAACTAAAGGTAGCCACACTAATAACTTTTTAGCAGCTGTTTCTTTAAGTCGAAATGAATCCCTGTTTGCATTTTGCTTTAATCTTTATTTTTTGTATTTATTTTATTTATTTATTTAGAGAGAAAAAAAAAAACATTTTTTAAGCATTTTTTAAATTCTTCATTCCAGTAAATATTCACAAACAAAGTTCAATAATTTGTATTTACAATTCTTAAATGTTTTTTATTATTATTTTATTTTTGTTATTGATGCCTGGATGAATACGAAAAGTGCAGAACAAATGAGCAGAAACGGGTTACCACAAATGACAGTTATTATTATTATTATTATTATTATTATTATTATTAATCTTAGATGGGTTATTTAAATTATATAAATAAATGGATAATTAAAATGTGTAATATTTTAATATTTTAAAATGCAGACAAATATATTCAGAGACCAGTGGTATTTTAGAATCACTGAGATACTATTATAGTTAAAATGTATATTAATATTGTGATTCCATTTTTATTATTATATTTTCTGTTTTCATTTCAGTTTTATTTATTTTCAGTTTCATTTTCAATTATTTTATTTTTTAGTTTTATTTTACAAGTTGTAGTAAATTTGCTGTGTTTTTGTCATTTGTATTAGTTTCAGGTATTTTAGTATATGAAGTTAAACAGCGAAAATGAAACTAGCTGAAAGAAAATAAGATATATATATATATATATATATATAATTGGGCAATTTAATTTCTTCAACCTTGTGCCATGCACACACACAGACTTACTTAAGCTATAACTCATGAAACTTGTTCTTTTGAAGTATTTTCAATTTTATTACAGACAGAAAATGATTGTTCTGGAGTAAAAATTTAATTAGTCCTATCAGGACTTTCCCCCTGCTGTTATGATTTGATAGATGACACAATATTGTCATACACTGGTGGCTTACTTGGATAACTGGATTTATTTGAAACTAAATTAATTTATGTTTTCCATTACACATTTGTCTGAATCATAGTCATTTACATGCTAAATATGTAACGGCACGTGAGTGTATCAGCAGTCAAATTGCAGAAATTTGGAAGACTCTGACCTCAGTATCTGCATACGCAGCTTTTTTTTTTTTTTTTTTGCTTGGAATACAGACTTCTTTTGCAGATCAATTATTCAGTCATACTGGAGTGTGTTTGTTCACGTTGGTGTACCTGTGTGTGTGAGTGAGTGAGTGAGTGAGTGAGTGAGTGAGTGAGTGAGTGAGTGAGTGAGTGAGTGAGTGAGTGATTGAGTGACGTCCCTTAAGAAAATGCTTGTGCCTGCATGGATGACTCACTAAAACTTCAGTAAGCAGAATTTACCATAAAATATTTACTTTTTCAGCAAACATAGATAGCAGACTCCCGTATGAGGCAGGCCCGATAGGACCCAACTAAATAATATCTCTGAGATACTGGCTGCTTGGTTTATTCAGACTGAAACATGGAACACAATCAAGAAAACTGACAGACTGTCTGGGTACCATTTCCAGTTTCAGTCAAGTTATAAACAACATTACCTTAACAGAGGATGACCTGTTCATCTCATCACGTCAATCAAACCACAGTGTGTAATTCTGAGGCGTTATTTTAATCGACCGAATGTAGATTTATCTACAAAGCCTAAAGAATCATTTGATTGATGTTCAATCAATTCAATTACTGTGTGGTTCTATAATTAGAAGGATTTCCAAACTCAAGGGTTACACTTTAGAACAAATTCACTATTAGAGGATAACCACCTAATTAAAATGTTGTCAGAATTGTTATAAAGAAACCTTGGATTCTAGAATCACAGTATTAAAATTAGAATCATAGTTCATACACCAGTCTCTATAGATGGGAGAATAAAAATATGATCTATAAATTATGCATATAAACACTTCATGTATTTTTTTTTATTTTTACTCAAAGTGTACATTTTTTAATTAGCATTATTTGAACTTACCATTTAACCAAGAATCCTAAAAACGTGTCAACAAAAAATATTAAATAGCACAGTTTTCTGTTGAAGGAAATGTTTCTTGAGCACCAAATCAGCATATAGAATTATTTCTGAAAGATCATGTGACACTGAAGACTGGAGTAATGACTGATGAAAATTCAGCATATAATTTTAAAAGATGTTACCACAAAGTCACAGCAATCTGAATATGAGATCTATATTTTTAATAAAAACTATGTTTTCTTTTGCTTTGTACACTGCTTGTACCATGTTTGTTTTTCTTTATAAAATACAACCTTATAAAATATAAATAACAACATGCCCTAGAAAATCGTTGCAAGACTTTTGCGTAAGAATTTTCTAGGGGAAAACAGAAAATGTGAATCTAACTTGCATCTGCTGCTTGCATAAGTGAACTGGGTTTAGCCTTTACTATTAAATCCTCACTAAATAACAGACTAGTGAAAAATACACACACATCCTGATAACAATATACTGAAAACATCCTCCGGGTCCTGATTATGTCATAAATTTTTGCTACTAGATGATTAATCACATAAGTGGCAACTTTTCTTTACAGAAGTTTTATCAAATGTGTGATTACAGTGTTGCATTATGTTTTTTTTTTTTTTTTTCAGTTCCTGCCAGGATTGTAAACATATCCACGGATGTTTCAGTGAACGAGGGTAGTAACGTAAGCCTCATGTGTCTGGCCATCGGACGACCTGAACCCAGCATTTTTTGGAAATTCCGTTCTTCAAAAGGTGATGGAAAAGGTAAAGGAAATCTTTCTTTATGTTGCAATGCTGTTTACAGAAAATATAGCATTGTTAATTATCTCGGCAATGCCACTAGTTATATTTCTTAAAGTGATAGCTCACCTAAAATAAACATTCTGTCATCATGGACTTTAATTTCAGTCTCTCCCACAAAAATGACCTAGGATATACAGTACCGCAGGACTCGTATGGAGCACTATTATGATGCTTTTGGTGAGTCCTTTTGGTGTTTAAAAATTCAAATTTGAATTCCAAAATGTCTTCTTTTGTGTTCCACGGAAGAAAGAAAGAAAGTATTTTTGCAGGTTTGGGTGAATAAATGATGACAGATTTGATTTCGGGTGAACTGTCTCTTATATTGAAGCTCACTCATGGTCATGAGCTGAATTGATCGGGCTCAATTATCTATTGTATCTTGTGAGAGTCTCAATCAGCTCAATCAGCTTCATTCAATATACAGCTTTATGTTAATGTCTCATTTTCTATTCATCGGTAGGCAGTGGCTCCACACATGAATCTTCAAATTTTTCTTTCAATTAGATATATAGAAATATGTCAAACTTTAGATGAGGAAAGTGAATCTGGGGCAATTTTTGAAGAGGGTTTGGATATGACATCAAATAATGTCAAGCAGCCTCAGCACAGCTAAGAGTAAATCTCTCACGTTTACTACGTATTCATGTCTTCCTCCACTACCCGACTTCCAGGACACTGGCTGCATTTTAATTCATCTGTTATAATGGAAACCACAGCTGTACACGAATCAGGCAAGAAAAGAAAAGATTCAGCCTGCGAAATGACTATACAGAGAAAGCAATATAAAAGTCTATGCACGGGGTGTCATTTAATGTCAGCCAGCTTGCAGGAATAGGACGTTATCTGTGTTGACATTTATGTGTGAAGCCTAATGAAAGAAATAAGACGTGAGGGATGTTTCGTTCTCTTTTTTTCTGTCAACTTTCACAGCTGAAGTGGAAACCTGCATATTAATTTTTTTCTGGATTGTTCAGCAGCTCTGTAGACACAGCTAAATGTTGATCTTCTTCAGTTACACAATCCTAAGGATAAACTGAGGTATTTGAGAGTTTAAATAAAATTAATCTTTTTATTTCATGAACTGCACATTGGAACATTTGAAATTAAATATATTTTTTCCACAGCCACTGATCTACAGTCACATTTCCCCCATCAGACTTATAGTTAAGGTTTGGATGTGGATAGGAGAAACTGATCCTAGACCAGCAGTTATGAGCAGCTTTATCTCAAACAAGTGTGTGTGTGTGTGTGTGTGTGTGTGTGTGTGAGTGAAGAAGATTTAAATAATCTAAAGGAACTTTTCCACTGTAAAGAAGCTGTTGCGCAGCAGGAAGTTTCCATGGATGTTAAAAGTTCTTCATTTGATCGACAGATTGTGATTTTATATCTTACAAACGTGGCTTTATACATCAAACATCTTACATTGTGATTTTATCTCAATTGTGACTTTATATCTCACAAATACTACTAAATATCCCACAAATGCAATTATATATCTCACAATTGCAACTTTATATCTCACAATTCCAACTTTACATCTTGCATTGTGATTTTTTATCTCACAATTGCAACAATGCCATAGAAGAACCATTTTGAGTTCGTCAAAAAATTTAAAATAAAACCTTTCAAGAACCATTTTTATCTTAGTATAAAGAACATTTTAATAATCTAAAGTACATTTTCCACTATAAAGAATGTTTTGTGCATTGGAAAATTCTGTGGATGTTAAAGGTTCTTCATAAGAATGTATGTTGACAGATTAATGAATCATGAATAATGTGATTAATGAATAAATAAAACTGACATTTAGAAGGAGCTTCTCGTTTATACCGGAATTCACAAGAGCCTGGCAAAAACGTTAACACTTGCGCTGCTTTTTAACACTTCTTTAAAAGACAGAATAGAATTAAGCAGTTGTAATATCAAATTAGATAAATGTTTTAATTGTGTTAAATACATGTAATGGTGTTACACTTATTTAACTAATCTCATAAATTAGCATTTAAATAGCTTGCCATAACACATGTTGCATATTTCATCATTTTGTGGGTCATTGAATTTTTAGTTTGAACTGATTCCAGAACCTGTTATGTTGGCAAGAGAAATTCAACCACTGAAAATTGCTATTGACAAACACTGGCATGAAAAGACAGAAAATAAGATGTCAATACATGAAAGGCAGTTGCACTCTTCAGAGGGTGTAATACTTTTTTGGAAACAGAAAATGCATTTTCAAAAGTGCTTATCAAATTGTTTGAAGAACGTCTTTGAGTGCACTGCACTGACATTGAAGATAACTGATTTTTTTCCTCAACATACAGTGGAAAGTTCAAGGCCTTTAATTTGGCATTGTCAAGATTTGATTGGCATGCCGGTGGCACAGCGGTCTGATATTGTGGTGTTCCCGTTGAATGGCAATCACACTGTTGTTGCAATGCATATTATTTGCAGAGGTAGAGCTGTCACGGGCTACAAAGAAAGCAAAAAGTTGGGACGCTAAGAAGTCGCTTTTATTTTGATACATGTGTGATCAACATGCAAATATTTCATTACTTGCATGAGTAAACATGCCTCGTAATGCAGGGTGTATAAATGCATGCTTTCCATGCACTTGTACAAGAGCGATATTTTTACGCCTTCAATGATAATTGAATTAGATGGATCTGCAGTTACATGATGCAGCAGTGAAAATTGTGTTTTCAAGTGGCCAGCTGTTGTTGTAGTTTGCCGATTCTTCATTCACAACATATGGCAGACTGGATTTGTCCCCTACAGATGACATTGCACCATTTGGCACTTTAGAAAATGGATTTGCACTCATCATGCGCAGTTTGTGAGCACCCACAGGCTGCGTGTCAGTGGGAATATCCCACTCTAATGGGTTTAATTCTGAGGGCTCCCGTTGCACTTGGCAGGTTCTCATCCACTCATACAGACCTCTAGAAAGACAGTGAGCTCTTTGGAGGAAAATTTAAATTGGGGCTGCTTTCAGACAGATGCACATATGTGTGGATGATATAAGTATTGAATAATTTGTGTTCCATTGATCTTGTTTAGAATTCCACAACATCGCTGGTTAAGCATGCTTTAGCATTTGCACGCATAAACAAGGTCTGGAGCTGCACAGCATAAGCATTTTTAAGCCTTAAGGCTAAAGTTCAGAATGCTGACACCATGAACTTGCTTTCATGCCTACTTGAACATTAGTTGATCAGTGTGTTAGTAATGGAAGATTTTTTTTATTTAAATTTTTTTGCCTCGAGAAAAAAAGTTAATGACTTTAAATCTCACTGTTGCAACTCTATTTCACAAATGCGAAATCTCGTTTGCAACAGCACAGTATTATCTTACAATTATTATTTTATATCTCACCAATGACTAGATTTCATACTGTAAGTTTGACAATATAATTTTTTTCATTGAATTGTTTATTCAAGTAAGACATTATTTAGGAATTTAGCATTTAACTAGTTTTGAACGTTTTAGCCATTTTTTATTTTTTTTTCTCACGGCAGTGGTACAAACATCATGTTTAATGTAAATTTTTGCACTATTTTGCTTCTAATAGCACTTGATCCAAGTGGATAATTTTATCAATGCTATAATTTTGCATTGTTAGATTTTTAACTTAAGCCAATTGGGACTACACAGTTTCTCACATAACAATATCTCGAAATTGTGATTTTATTTCACCAATGACTATAACCCATAAGTGTGACTTTAGATCTCACATTTGCAACTTAATATATTAGATCTGTGACTTTATGTCTAACAAACTTAAGTTCATATTATGTTTGTGAATTTATATATTTATACAAACAAATGAGACTTAACATCTCACAAATGTGACTACATATCAAAGTTGCAACGTTATATCTCATAATTGCAACTATATATGTCACAATTTCAGCTTTATATCTCACAATGTTACTTTACATTTCACAATTGCAGTTTTCTCGTATTGTGACTTAATCTTACAATTGAAACTTACAATATGATTTTGTATGCTAAACCTTTCTCTTAGATCTGTAAGGTTGAAACCACAGGAGCCACTGTTCATGAACAATGTAATGAGTAATACTATTACTCTTTCATACTGAAAAGATATGATTTTTTTTTCTTTGCAGCTCTTGGGTCACATCTATATTGAAGCAAATAGTGTTCAAGTATTTTTCATGCTTTTTAGGGATTTTCTACCAGCACTTGGATTGGCCTTTTAACATATTTTCTTACCTCTTGTTTTTGAAAAAATCTCATTATTTTATACCCAGAAAAAAAGGAGCTTCATTTTTTCCTTTTTGTATGTTGCAGTCAAATATTCAGCAAGAAACTAGCCATGCTTCAGTGACCATGCCAAATAACACTTGTTGTTTGCAGATGAGGTTGTCTGAGGTAATGCAGGCTTTGCGCCGCTTCCCAACGGCCACACGCAATGGCTTGGAGAAAAATGAGAAGCCAATGCCTGATGAGGAAATGGGGGTCAAGGGGAGAAATTAGCTTACACACGGTGCCAATGTTTCTCAAAGTCATGTCAAACCGTGGCTGTTTTTCAGCTGAATAGCAGACAGGTGTGCAAGACCTCCGCTCAATGCTTTCTGTGCTTGGCCGTCTAAATCACCAACCCAACAAACTCGGCTCATTCTGCCTGAACTTTGCTCATTAATAATTCAAAGGTGGTGAAACGGCCGCTGCCTGTGTCTGGAGTGTATTTTGTGTGGAGGCGATGGAGTCTCATTTTGCCTGACATGATTGATCTCGGTGGGTTTCTCCATGTGGCAGCCCCCCCATGACGCAGTTGGATGGAGCGTCAGCCTGGAAACTCGGCAATGCGAGTGCTTCATAACAGCTTAATAATGTGTCATCGTGCTCCGCTCCTATGAGTCTCACTCTGACTAATTTTTAAACATAGCTAATTCATCATTGCGTGTCTCTTTGTAAAGCCTGTTAAAATCCCTTCACGGGCATTTGATTCTGACACTGCAACAAACATAAGAGTTTCAGTGGCAAGATATGAGACTCGTCAATCTGTTTTTCTCTTCTGTGACTGCATACTACAAGCTGAGAGTCTATTTGGAGATTAGCGACTTTTAATGTGTAAAAAATTACAGTTTTACCTATAATGTGTATAGTTGATGAAAATTATAATTTACTATTTGTGAACTCCCATTATAGCTTGCAGAATGAAAATGAATCTAAAACAACATCCATTTCAAAAAATCCCATGCAGTTGTAGTGCTTGTAATATCAAATCAAGCACAATGAATAGAGATGTGTGTTAATTTACCAAAGAATTATGTTCAAGCTCTGCTGACAGCTTCTGTTTTGAAAGTGAACCCAGGATATCTGAAATTCAGAGAGTGACAAATCTAATTGCAGCAAATTACACTTTCTTATTCTTTTGACATATTTTTCCCATATAATTGTATTTCAAGAGATGCCCTGTTGTACTTAAAGCACATTTAACATTTCTCACATTTGATCATTTTGGCTATTTATGAAGCTGAAATTAAATATTATATTTATCTTTCTCTTGAGCAGGACTTTTTTATATAACATATATTATATTATAAAATGTATATTAAATCTCAAATGTATTCTTTGTGGCAGGTTTGTGTTAAATGTGGACAGACAACTTCCGTATTTCGACTGCAAGAAGCCATCTGACCTGAATTACCAACCACAGTTAGTTCTTTTTACTGTAGGTTCAGGAATGGATAATTCTGAAACTGAGAGAACAAACAACACCAGTGCTCCTTGTAAATGTCGTGTACATATGAAGCAGTCATGTACTATATGCTGTACATGCTAGTTTCTCCTAGCTCCTTTTGCCCTTTGAGTCACCCCGTGCTTGTTTTAATTAGACTTTGAGGAAGCAAAGCTGCTTATTGATTAGTCATTGTTTTCTGGAAAGGTCATACATCTAAATAAGTGTGGTTGTGAGACCCGATGTCAGATCTCAGATTAAGTTTTGATGCTAACAGGGGGAGTAGCCTGGGATGAGTCAGGAGAAGTAGAGGCTGATCAGTGTAGCAGCACCAAAGCCCATCATTAAAGGCAGAGAAGGCAGAAATAAATTACTGCATGATTTGAGGTGTTGGAGGCCTCTCAGGGTGAGCCGGGAGACTGGGAGTTTGCAGTCATTTTGTCCTCAGATGGCATTTCACAATGCTCTGTGAGCACACTGGCTACTACATATTGCATTAGCCATCCATCCATCCATTCATACTATACATAAAAGTGTAAATAATAATAACAAATCACTATTATTGCTGTTTGTGCTCTGCTTTGAATATGAACACTATTCTATATACTGTATACAGTCCATACATATAGCAGATAGCTTTGATTTAAATGTAGTTAAAGGGATAGTTCACCCAAAAATGAAAATTTGATGTTTATCTGCTTACCCCTAGGTCATACAAGATATAGGTGACTTTGTTTCTTCATTAGAACACAAGCCAAGATCTTTAGCTCAAACTGTTGCAGTCTATCACTCTTATAATGTAAGTGGATGGGAATCACGGCTAAAACATACAATAAAAAAAAAAAAAAAAAAAACATACAAACCCTGCGGCTCGTGACGATTCATTGATGTGTTAAGACACAAAACGATCGGTCTGTGCAAGAAACTGTATTTACACAATTTTTTTTTTTTTTACCTCTGATTCACACAATGTCTGAACTGCTGGAACTCTCCTGAGTGCCACCACCTATTTCTCAAATGGACCATTGACACTATATCTACAATCTCAATTAGGAGTGTCAATGGTCCACTTGAGAGATAGGTGGCGCTAATGCACTTATAAGTCTGCGATCCACCATAAAGCAAGAAGAAGAAGAAGACGCCTCACTCGCCTGGCCACCTGCTGCTGAGAACGAGAACAAGAGGGCGCGCTCAGGAGAGTTCTAACAGTTCAGACATTGCATGAATCAGAGGTAAAAAAAAAAAAAAAAGATATAAATACTGTTCAGTTTCTTGGACAGACCAATCGTTTTGTGTCTTTACACATCAATGTATGGTCATGAGCCACAGGGTTTAATTTGGTTTTGTTTGTGTATGTTTTTTTTTGTTTGTTTGTTTGTTTTATTGTATGTTTTAGCCATGATTCCCATCCACTTCCATTATAAGAGTGATAGACTTAAAATCTTAAAGTTAAAAATCTTGGTTTGTGTTCTTCTGAAGAAACAAAGTCACCTACATCTTGAATGCCCTGGGGGTAAGCAGATAAACATAAAATTCAAATTTTTGGGTGAACTATCCCTTTACGATTGATTTTCATTAGACAAGAGATAAATTTTGACTTTTTACATGGCATTACATAACTTGCTTGTTAACTCACCCGGTGCAGCGTTGCACTTGTGATGCAATCAGGTACGATTTCCATGAAACATGATAAAAGAGCTCAAAGGTTTGTAGAAGTAAAGGGATTTTTTTTTTTTTTTAATAAAGCATTAATCTTAGTGCCACTCACTGGACATTTCATTTCCAAACTGCCATGATATGTACAATAACCACATAATAAAACACTGACTCACATTCATCTGTTTCAGAAAAAAAAAAAAACTGAATCAAGCTTTTAGTGCCACTCACTGAACATTGTCGCAAAACTTGCATAAAGTGAAGTGTTGTGTGGCCAAGTATGGTGATCCATACTCGGAAATTGTGCTCTGCATTTAAACCATCCAAGTGCACACACACAGTAGTGAACACACAGTAGTGAACACACACCTGGAGCAGTGGGCAGCCATATTGCTGCGGCGCCCAGGGAGCAGTTGGGGGTTTGGTGCCTTGCTCAAGGGTCTCACCTCAGTCGTTGTATTGATGATGGAAGAGAGTGCTAGTCATTCACTCCCCCACCTACAATTCCTGCCAGACCTGTGACTCGAACCCGCAACCTTCGGGTTACAAGTCAGACTGTCTAACCATTGGTCCACGATTGCACTAAAAAAAGTAATAAAGCAGTGTAATATTATTTTGCAGAAATGTCTGTATAGGTGCTAACATTTAATATTTGTACCACTATTTGAATCAAAGAAAAATTACAACCGGTTTAAATGACTAAAATAAAATACTTAAAAAATAAAATAAAGTAAAACAGTGGCAGAAAGGGAGGGTTTTTGAAGGTTGCACTAAAACATTAATATATATTTTATATGTATATTAATATATTAATATATACTTTTTTAAATGTATTCATTATTATTATTATTTGTAAATTATGATTTGTAAATTATTTTTGCAATTCTTTTTGGAGATGATAGTAGTAATTTTAAATTTTTAGTAATCTTAATACATATTTTGCAATAGATAAGTAAGATCTGGGGGAAAAAAATATAAAAATTAAAACACCAGCGGCACTTTTGAAAAGCACCAGGTGCCACTAATATTACACCTCTCCCTCCATTTCATATTTCCGCCCAACTCCCTCTTTCATTTAGACATCTGAGAAATGCGCAAATGCGACACAATGTCAGCTAAGCAGAAGAAAAGCTTTGCTTCAAGAAAATTTTGTAACTATCAGACGGAGGCGAAGGTGTTTTCGTAATTATTGTAGTTTCTTTTTGCACCATGGCTTCAGGCACAAAGTGACCTCTGGTGAGCGGCCCCAGGATAATTGTGTAGTTATTTTGTGGTAATTAGGGCATTGTAAAATAAAGCGTTATCATTTTTCCTCATAACCTTTCTTTCTGCTCTGCTGAGAAGGTGTGATTGTATCACCATACATCAAATTAAACTGTCCCCATTCTGTCTGTGTCTAGAAAGCCCAGCCAGGAGAGTGGAAGTAGTTTCCTGGCTCGGAAAATGTTTTCATGCCTTTTTTCCACTTTGAAACCGGATGTGGGTCAAATGTGAGTATGAAACCAAGCAGATGTACCCTTTAAAGCAGAGGTACTAGAAGGAGCAAAAGAGGCTTGTTTACTTTCCCTGCTGCTTGTCTGTGTGTGTTTATGTGTAGGCGGGTGAACATGTATGCATTTGCTCTCATCATGTGAGTGGGATATATGTGGGCCAGGCAGAGATACAGCTATAATCTCAAGTGTTGTTTTTTCATTGTTGTCATATTGTTTATTTATCGCATTATCTCTCCTGGTTCAGTCTAGCTCTCAAGCACATGCTTACATCCACAAGCGCTATTCTCTTACAGGCTAATTAAGTAAATGCTCCCTTTACAGCTACAACTCCGAATTCAATGAGATTTCATTTAAGCGCTTTAGCAGCACGTTTCTGCCTACCAGGTACGACCGCTGTAGCAAATTGGTTTAAAGAGAAATCATTTGGATTACTTTTATATCTCCATAATTCTCTCTGTCTTCTTACAGGCTTTTGTATTCACCAAAGAGATTTAGCATAATGCGACCTCATTTTACACGCCACAACACTGAGAGGATTAACACTGGAAATACACAAAACAACAGAATTTAAGTTTCACTGGTCAATGGGTAACTACAGTAAGAGAGATATAAAAATACTAATTTTAATGTTAGCAAACAGAACGACATACAGTAAATGTCTCCCGTCTCCTAAATCTCAGGAACTGGAAGGTTTTGAATGACAAGTCCAGTTACACAAGTGGTTTTGTACCTTAGTTTCAAACTAGGATCATTTTGTGAATATTATCCTCCAAATTAAAATTGCAGTATCATCAGTTTTGTTTCAGCTCTTGGACATACAAGTGAACTGAATAATAATAATAATAATAATAATAATAATAATAATAATAATAAAAAAAAACTAAAAACCTGGCACAATTCAGAGAAGAGGCAGCAATATAATTAAGGTAGAAAAAATGTGTTTTTTTTTTCTTCTTTTCTCATAAACATCTGGCTAGGTAAAATAATATTTTGAATCTATATTAAAAATCTATCTATCTATCTATCTATCTATCTATCTATCTATCTATCTATCTATCTATCTATCTGGGCAAGTTAACACGTTATTATCAAGTTAACGCATTAATTAATTAACACCAACAATTATTTTATCATGCATTAATGCAGTTTATTATTATTATTTTGAAACACTGGCTCTGAATACACATACAGACAAACCATGGGTTACAGGAGGGGTGGGATGTTGATCAGTACTGGCTTGGGATGGGCGTCATTACGCATCTCAACCAATGAGAGCATTTGGAGAAGGCCTTAGACTGCAGGAGAGCGTACATGAATGCTCCCAATCAAATTATTTAGGCCATTCACAAACCACTGTTCTCTCTTATTTTTAACAGAAAAGAATGTAACATGCTCATAATCACAACTTCATAAGTGGGAATCAGGAAGTTTGAAGACAGAGAAAAGCTCTCGCTCAGCACAGTGGAGTGCAGTGTTTTGTTAACTTTGTGGTTTATTATTTTGAGTTGTTTGGAATGCGGTGACAAACGGCCCTCTCACAATATATATGCAGAATTGTGCTGCATGTATCTGGCGCGGTTAATGCTCACACTACATGTGTACCACATCCGAGCCCAACTGAACCATGCTCTGGCCCACCTCTTCCAACCGAGCCAGGGATGGCTAAACGAACCAAGCCTGCGGCACGGAGCGATCACACTAGTCAAACGAACCAGGCTTTGGGGGTCAGACGCGCTCGGGCACAGTTAGGATTGCTTAGTGTGAGTACACCCTTATTCTCCTGCACACAAGAGTGTCTACCCGCCCACACCTGCCCATCAAGTGTTGTCCCGCGCCACACTCTGTTGTGTTGGGTCCAGCGATAGTGCAGGTCTCTACTTGGAAGGTGCCTGTTATAACGTTATGGTCGAGGCTCTGGACTCTGCGCATAACTTGCTTTTCCATAACAAACTCAAAAATATTTTCTATAAAAACATTAATGCCCTGGCAGTGGCAAAAAGCTTTGGTTTTATATTTAATTTAATTTAATTCCATTAATGTTATAAATTGAGATTTACAAGAAATATTTTATCTACTATGAAAAAGGAATACTGCTGTAAACAAAGCACCTTTTGTTTAAAGTGTTTGCAAACCAAATGTTATTGCACTTTTGTTCATATAGCAGTAATTTTAAATGAAAAAGTACACTACTTTTGAATTCATTATTGAATTCTGTGCATAACAATGTGTTTAATCGCAAAGTAGCAGAAAATCATGTGATTAATCACAATTAAAAATTTGAATCGTTGCCCAGCACTAATATATATATATATATATATATATATATATATATATATATATATATATATATATATATATATATATATATATATATATATATATATAAACCTAAAAGTATGTCAGTGATCCCCGGTCTGCCATAATATATATGTATATCATATTTCTATCAATCACTCTATCTCTCCCTTTATCCTTTTTTGGATTTCTAACTTTCCTAACTATCGTTTAACCCAAAACTTTTACACTGTTCTTTTGCTGCCTTGCAAGACCGGGTATTTCCTTCAGGGTATGCAAATCTAGTTTTATAAACAACATTTATTCAAAACTCAGTTATAATGAGGAAAATTGTATAAACAAACAGGCAAGAGGAAGGATATTGTGAATGATGGGAGTTCAGATTTTGCAGAAATCTGCTGAGCTTTGGCAGAATTGCAGGCCTAGCTATATCTACATATTATATAACGTACGTACATGCACATATATATATATTCATGTAGTTAGTCCTGTGAGAAGTTATGCTGTGGATATATGTGGAGATGTGACCCCTACAGCAGTGCAGGCCTGGTTATCAGCTATCTGTCGGATTAACAGTGGGATCAATGAAGAGCTGCCAGGACAAGCCTGACTAATCCACTGTAGTTTAACTCCAATGGGACGGGAATGAGTGCGGGCACTGTGAGACTCTTTTAAAACATTTACTGTAGATATTTTATCTCTTCTATTGTGTTGAGGATTCATTTAGTCAGTAAGTGAGCATTGCCACAGCAGCGTCTTTCTTTAGCACAGGCATAATTTATAGCATAGTGTTTCAAATGCAATATGACATTGCAAGTACAATTGCAGTGTACATTATTTGTTACATTATTCATTTCTGCAATGAGCATCCCTGCCTGTGTGTGTAGAGTTTTTATGTGAAACATCTGATGGAGATGGCATTATCTGACGGTTTCATTATTTGCTAATGATGAACATTTTGACTAATTCTTTCACACAAGGCCTTCTTTCATCCCACTGTGAGAAAAGAAAAACTGAGTGAAAATTTTCACAACCCAGCTATACCATCCGGAAATAATGAAGTAGCAACACTACAAACTTATACATTTTTCAGTAGTGTGACAGAAAATTCGAAATAACTCTCTTTTCTGTTTTAGGTTATATCTGTCGTTAAACATTTTGGGATTGTTTATTATTATTATTAATATTATTTTTATGCATTCAGCAAGGGAACATTTAATCGAACAAAAGTGACAGTAAAGACATATGATTTTCCAAAATATGTGTATTTAAAATAAATGGTGTTCATCAAAAATAAAAAAGTATCACAGTTTCCAATCAGCTTTGTCATTATTAGGAATACATTTAAAATGTATTTAAATAGAAAACAGTTATTTTAAATTGTAATAACGTTTCACAACATTGCTGTTTTTACTGTACATTTAATGAAATAAATGCAGCATTGGTGAAAAGAAGAGTTCATTCAAAACAAAAAATATCTGACTCCATATTTTTGCATGGTAATGTAAATGAAGATGCATTTTTAATATGTAATGTAATTTTGATGTTTATTTAGCTGTCACCCTAATCGACTTTTTTCAGATAAAATACAGCTTGTCAATAAGAAAAAAAAAAAAGTTTTAAATAAAAATATCCTATATTTATATAATGTTTAGATTTGTTTATTTTATATTTAAAGTAGCTTTTTTATTATTAGTTTGTAATGTACCTAACTCTCCTACAGGGGGGAAATGCTTAAATCAGTTGGTCTTCCAGCATGAGCAGTTGACAAGTGACCTAAAACCTTCTAGGACCAGCAACACTTAGAAACCAGCTTTTATTTCATTTTATTTTGGAATAGTATAACTGGTTTAAATGATGAGCAAGTGTCTGAACACTTGCAGCCTGAAAGCCGACCTTGAGGTAATTATTTCTGCATTTTTCCTGTCAGTTCAGATGTCTTTCATTTGAACTAAGCTCTCCTCATGTGATTTGATGAAACTGGGATTGTAAACGTTAAGAGGAATCAGACTGATGTGAGCATCTCCATTTTGTAGTGTCTCAGCTGTGAAAGGGCTTTGTTTTGTCTTGGAACCATGACAGTTTACACATCACTCTCTCTCTCAAGTGCTTCTCTGTCATGCTGCTCTCTCTCCATCTCACTGCCACTGTCATTCCTCCCTCTCTTTCTCTTTTTACTCCGGTTACACTTGACAGAGCTGTTTACGGTCAGTTAAAGACAAAAGAACGAATGAAAATTTTATTTTTTCTATACACTGAAAGTCAGTGGGGTCCAAAACAACATTGGACCACATAGACAATGACCTTTTTTCAAAATATCTTTGTATATTTTGTATGTGTTCCACTAAAAAAGAAAATAAAGTATATTGGAAATATATTGGCTTGTCACTCATGATAAAATAAACACAGATAGTCCGTAATCTATGTAATGCATCATAATTTGCATAGTCTGTTTGTGCATTGAAGTGCAAAAGGTTATGTACTGTAAATAAATGTTTAATGATTATACAGCATGTTAATGAAGAATAAACAGAATTCTGATTTTCTTTCCGTGAAATTAGACATTTGCTAATTTGCTCTAGCGTTACACTGTGGCATCCCTCCCTCGAGTCACATACTAACTAGTTCATATTCCCTGTCCCAAACCAGTGTTATCAAGCCATGCTCATGTGTTTCAAGCACAATCAACCTCTTCTCCATCTTATTAAACCAGTCACATAGTCGATGAAGCCTGAAAAGAACATGTATTCCCTGGATGCATCGCTGCCCTCTTATCTTTCCATTACAAACTCACACATGTGACTTATGGGGCCGAGGGGATGGCGTCATGCTTCCCCATCGTGCCAGCGAGAAGAGAGAGAGAGAATGAAGGAGGGGGCAGCAGAAGCTGGGAGGCCTAGGTGATAAATCATTATTTATTTCCATCTGACAGAATTAACACTCTTATGAATGCACAGAGCTTGACTTGTTTTTGGCTGCGTTGATTTATGGCCGAAATTTGCCAAAGTTTTTTGGGGGCGGCTGGATTTCTTCCTGGTGAAATCTGTTGACAAGAGCGATTCATTACATTACACATGTACACGCAATGCAGGTGAAGCTAATATTTTACAGGCACATCAATGAGAACTTCATGGCATATATAAGATATATTTTTGGTGTTTGTTGGCTTTTTTTATTAGGACAGGAATTGAAGTGTGGGGGGGCAAGATCGGGAAATGTCCGCAAGGCGGGACTTGGACTTGGTACACCCGAAGCGCAACGGCACTATATGTTGGATGCCCACAAGGCTATTGGTGCCAACAGGTGGCAGAGAATATTTTTGTCAAATGAAGGTTGATTTAGATCACATAGTAAAACTAGCCTACTGTAGTAAAGCTAACATTTATTATTATTATTTATTAGTTTATTTTACTAAAACTACTTTAGATGGTCAAATGCAGAAATATGCATATTTTCAAATAAGGACCACTAAATTGTATAACTGACTGTTGTCCTTGAATCTGCTACATTCTTGCTGGTCTCATGTTTCTCAAAGCATTCCAGGATCTCTTTTTTCTAAAAAAAATGAATCATTTTGTCTTTTATTTGCATTTGGTATGCTATGCAATTTTTTTCCAAAATAAACCTGTTTAACAAGATGATCCTGCTGACACCGTTGCTTACTGTTTGAATTTTTCTTAGCTTCCAACATATGCAGTGAAAGAAAAGTGTCAACATAAAAAAAAAAAAAAAAAAAAAAAAATCAGTTAACTTTTTTTTTTTTCTCAGATATTGTACAAATGCAACAGTTGGTCTTGGCAGGTAGAATGATTTTGCACGTTGTTCACATAAAACAAAGTCAAGTGCAGTAAATCATCTAAACTATTCAGAATGATTTTCCATGCGACATTAATGGAACAGAAGCTTCTTTAGGGGATACACATTTTCAGGTTACTGGAAGCCAGTTAGATGTAAAATATATTGCAAGAAACATCACAGAGCATAAGTGAGCTTGTATAATAAACTGTAAAAGCTTCAAAAGTCAAAGTGTGCGTCTGTAAACTTTTAATAAGTAATTACTTTTTTATGCAATGGAAAATAAAATATCCCTATTACCAAACAGTTCTCAGTGTTTCACTCAGGTCTGCTTGGTCCCTGTGGCAGCCTCAGGCTCTGGAAACTACATAAAGTTACTTTGGGCCACAATCGCATCTTATTTCTTTTTATGTTTATGCATTAAAATCATGATTTTCATAATCACTGGCTTCCTAAAAACACTTTCAAAGAGAGAAAAAAAAAATGCATAATACGTACTTGGGTCTCTGAAGGTTGAAGATGATCAACAGAAAATAGAATATCGAATCGATGTATGTGCCAACCAATAGATGTGGTCAGAGGAGCTTCACTCCCGTTTTAACTTCACCATTACTCCACCAAGAGCCAAACGTTCAATGCAGAATGACACCCAAGAGAGCAGATCCATCCATTGAAAATATGACATCCCACCGAGCCGTAATGGCCTCTTCCCTCTCAAGGGGCCACATAACTAGGCAGTAATTGATTGGCAGTTAGAAACCAAATCTCTGTTTTAATTAGTGTGGCTTGACTTTGACTGGCTTAATGAAGATGCGTTCGTACATAAATCATGCATAGCAAGTTATTTGTTTGGCGGCACGTGTTGCAGTGTGCAAGAAGCAGAAAGAGAGTAAAAAGAGAGAAAGATCATGCAAGAGTGGAGGGCCGACGATGATCGGTTTCACTGAACTGTGTAACCATGGTGACCTGCTGCCTACCGGGCCATGATTGGAGGATTTAGACACTCTGCTTGAGAGATGACAGCAAAATACAGACAACGTCCACTCAACAGCCGAGGTTCAAGTGCTGTTTTCTTTCAGTGCACAGGCATTGCAAGTATAAATTCAAAAATTCATTCATGTGCTGCTCAAACATTTAGACCTGTACAGACATTTGTGCATTCAGTCCCTTTTTTCCTTTCTTTGAAAGCAAGTTTTGTTAATTAATGAAATATTGGTCATCATCTGCTCACTCCAATATAAGGCTTTATTCTAGTGGAACTTAGATGTACAAAGAATAACATAATACTTTTGATGCAGATTTTATGCTGTCAGCAATCTTATAGAAATATTTTGTAAAAGTCTTTACCATCAGTATTTTTTTTTTAATATATCAATTTAACATACATTTGCTGATTTTTTTTTTTTTTGTATTTCTTTTGAAAAAACAAAAACAAACAAACAAACAAACAAACAAAAAAAAAAAAAAACATACTGACCCCAAACGTTTAAACTGTGGTGATTTTGAGTGCTGTTCTTTTGAGCTTTTTATCAAAGAATACTAAAAAAAGTATCACAGATTCAAAATAAAATAAAATAAAATATTAATTAAAAATACTGTTATTAAATAATCATATCAAAATGATTTCTGAAGGATCATGGGGTACTAAAAACTAGTAGTAATGGCTGATGAAAGGAATACATTTTTTTTTTATGTATATTTAAATAGAAAACCGTTATTTTAAGTTGTAATAATACTTAACAATAACAAAAAACAAAAAATGATTAAATGAATGCAACCTTCTTTAAAAAACATAAAAAAATCTAACATACAGTAGTGTATGCATACAGTATATATGCCTTTGCCAATATTTGAAAACTTTCAGAATTTTAATTTTTTGGTCAACTTTCTTTTTAAATTTGGACCTCGCTTGCAGATTATTTTCTTTCTTTCTTGCTCTCTCATCCAAATGTCAGACATCTCCGCCTTCTAGCTTTCCAGGTCAGATTGAACAGGGTAAGACCAGATAAAGCACTGCTAGTGTTTTTAACAATAGTCTGCAACAAAATCACAATAGAAAGGAAAAATATCATTTCTGTGAAGCCACCACAGGTCTTTGGACAGTTTTTGAGGATGGATGTTGTCTCTCGCTTCCAGACTCGTTTGTGGTTCTTTGAAACCTGTTTATCAGAAAAGGCTTTTATATCTTGCTCTTCGCAGCATGTAATGAAAAGTCCTTGTGACATCCTCATTTTCCCTGTTATAAACATTACGACTTCCTGTAATTAGCTTAGTCATTGCTTTACAAACTGAAGTAATTATCATTTGAATTTCTATTAAGGAGGTAGTCCATTTAGGGACGACTGTGAAACGCAATTAGGTATGTTGACAAACAGTAATGACGGTCAGCGGCTTATTACGAAATCATTAGCACACTGAAATCTCATTATATGTGTAATATCATTCCATAATGTGTTTATTAGTTGATGAAGAAGCCCAGAATGCCTGCAGCGGAGTGTTAAAGTACACGCTTACATGATGATACAATGCAGCTTTTGCAGCTCAGTCATTGGCCTAGCTAGCTTCACTTTGCATTACCAGAAAGATTGAATGACCCGTTTTAATGCACAAAGCCGCTGACCCACTTCAATGTATTTTGTTGGTGCCTCAGAGTCTGGAAATTTTCTCATTCCATTTCACTTCCATGCATGGATCCCCTGTTTTGAGTCAACACACTTTAAACGCATGCTACAGCATACCAGTTAGGGATTGTTGACTAGTATTCCAGATTAATAAAGCTGACTAGTTTATCTAAATTTTCCCTCCTAATTTCGGTTATTCCTCTGATGTTTTAGAGAGTATGAATTAGTGATGAGAGGATAGCATGCATGGTGTGCTGAAACTATCAACACAGTAAAAATCTCCCAGAAATTGTATTACTCTCAATTAGTGTTAATTTTGTCAGCCATTTTTAATTTAGTCTTTAAAATTATAATCGCAATAATTACAGTAATTTGAGAAATTTATTTTTACATTTCAGCATGGTTGCCAGATTGCAAAAATTAAGCTAAAGTCCAATGTACCCTTTTAACAAAGAAGCTCTGATTCAGAGATTTGAACTCTTGATATCTGGCAACCGCACACATGAAAGCTCTTGTAGCACAGGCATTTTTTTTATCAGTCCGCAATAAAAAAAATTTGTCTACGGTTTTGTATATTATTATTTTTTTTTAAATACATTTTAGTCTCGTCTTTTATCGTCAACTATATTGCATGTTGATATAGTCACAATTATTGTTTATTGACCCTATTGTCATCTCAGCATAGTCTAATTTTAGTCACAGGAAAAAGATTGTCAATGAACATTTTCCATCATAGTTAATGTTAATGAAATTAACGCTACTCTCAATTCACCCTCTTTCATTTCCCACTACAGCTACACAAACACACACGTTATATAAAGTCTATCTATCTATCTACAGTGGTGTGTGTACTGTATGTGTATACAATAAAATTTTTTATGACTTTGAAATGTCTCTAATGCTCACCAAAGCTACATTATATATAATAAATATGGTAAAGCTGAATCTATAGCATCATTACTCCAGTCTTCAGTGTCACAGATTGGTCAAGTGCTAAAACTACTTTTTCAATGATAAAATGTTTATAAAAACCCAGACTTCCTTGTGTCTGGGAAAATAAAATATTTTTTTCTTCCATTCTCTGAAAGAACATGAGAACAGGAAGAACAGGAAAAGTGTTTGGAGGGGAGTAATGTTAAAAAGATGAGTCAGATTAATTCACTTATGTGCGGATATTTAATAATATGAGCTTAATAAAGTCAAACATCTCCTAAATAAAGCATTAACTCAATGTTGTCCTGTCTGCTTCAGTGGCCTGATCTGTATAAACTTCTTTACTTTCTGACTGAGATGGAGTCTTTCCCTTGATCCTAATCTCCTAAATTTAGTTATTGGAGCATTTCTCACTCATTTTTTTTACTCTGGCTGACTGTACGCCGACAGCACAGACCAGTTTATTTATTCTTTCCTGTTTACACTGTCATTCTCCTTTACATTCTAATAATCTTCTGCTCTGTTCAGGAAGACAGTCTCATGACAGTAGTGGGATTATTACTCAGTGCTGGATGTAATTGCTATGGGCCCGGTCTTTGCTTTCTGTCTCTAAAGTAAACATTATAAATCATTGCTGTTCACCGTGGCTATCTACAGTATGCTAACCCCATTGCAGTTCGAAAATCAAACTGACCACTCTAATAGCTAAATATAAATGAAAACTTCATGAGAATAAATAAAACGTTGCATAGCTGGAAGTGTCACTATTAGAGCTGTTCTGTTTGTTCTTCTTTTTTTTACAGTTCATAGCTACAGAATGCAAAACAACTGCAGCTTTGGCTTTGTTGTAGGATAAAAGAATTCCCTTTGTCTGAATTGAAACTTATTCAGTCAAACTTAGCAACACAGCGAACATAAACAGTATAACAGGGTCAAATGTATAACCGCAGTTGATTCAGTAAAATTGTTGTCTGTGGAAAAATAGAAGGAAAATTCCTTTGGTTGCACTTTATTATTGATAACAGTTTATGAAGTGAGAAAGGGCCAAACACTTTGATCTTCACTTGTAATTTTCAGTCTTTTAGTGTTGCTTTTGAAAATGTATATCACGTCCTGTTGAAAAATAACCTGTAATACATAAAAGTTGCTGGGAGTGAGGTGATTACAAACATCTAAATTGCTCTGATTAGTTCTGGCTGGACATTTCTTCTGAACATGTAACTGTGAAAATAAGAAATAAAACTTAATTTTTATGCTTTTTATTTTTTTGCATTGAAAGATATTTTGGCAGTGTATATCACTTGGCAATGATTCACAAGTTCAGATGTTTGAACACCTGGGCCTGTTGATTCCAAATAATAAAGGAAATAGATTGTTGCTTCTGTAGAACATGGGAAATATATTTTAAAGAATATTTATATACAATGAAAGTAAGTGAGAAAGTCCATTAAAGGAATAGTTCAGCCAAAAATGAAAGGTTACTCACCCTCGGGCCATCCAAGATATAGATGTTCTTCACAACCCTGTAGCACTGCAAATGTTGATAAGCAGCTGCATGTCAGACAAATTCTATGCAAAGGTTGTATCCTTCCCAATGCCCCAGCCCAAATTCGCTGACCTTGGCACCCGCAGGGACCAAAAGGTGAGTACATCGCTGCTGTAGGTAGCCAAGCCGCTGTTTCTATGACAGAAAAGTTTTTCTTAAGAGAAGGGATTCCGACCTTCATGAAAGGTGTTTCATGCCTTTCCTGTTTGCTGTTTACAGCTTGGCAGTAACGAAGGGGAAGCGAGCCTTCCAGAGAAGGGCGCTATGGAGACCACATCCTGCCCATAGGGAGGTATCATGTGGAGACACTGATATGGACTGACCTAGGCCTGGGCCAGTACTACATATGGAATGGGTTTATGAGGCAGGTCCTACCCAGGAGTAGGGAGGAATGGTTGCCAGCAGAGACTGACAGAGTGGTCTGTCAAAGGGAAGACACAAAGAGGGAAACCTAACTGCAGAAGAATACACATATGGGATCGCCCACAGGGAATCAAGCCATATGAACACCTAGCCTAGTAAAGGCTCTAACATTAAAAAACAGCCTTCAAACACACTGCAACACACAGTATGACTACAAAAAGTACTCGAATACACTCAACCATGACACTCCCAACCTCAATTACCTGTTACCCAACATAAGGCGCTTGCATCCCCGGGTTAGGAGGAATGGCGCAGCAAGCGTGACACCGGCCGGCTCTTCACGCCACTTACCTGTTACCCATCACACGAGAAGAAAATGGCTCAATGCGCAAAACTTAAAATCCAGAAAAGCTCCTCGGTGTCACCCAGCCCACAGCTCTACACATGTCTGCCAGAGAGGCGCCATGCGCCAGCGCATAGGAGGAGGCATCACTCCATGTGGAGTGAGCCCTCACCCCCAGGGGGCACAGTTCACCTTGGGAATGGTAGGCAAAGGCGATGGCATCCACTATCTAGTGGGAAACCCCTGCTTGGAGACAGCCTCCCCTTTCTGCTGACATCCGTAGCAGACAAAGATCTGCTCAGAGCTTCTTGAGCTCCAGTTGTGGTCCACGTATATGCGCAATGCTTTTACGGGAAACAGAAACACCAAGGCTGGATCTGCCTCCTCCGAGGGCAGTGCTTGCAGGTTCACCACCTGATCGCGAAAGGGCGTGGTGGGATCCTTGGCCACATATCCAGGCTAGAGTTTCAGGACATCATTAGGGTAGGCGGGCCGAACACAAGGCACTCTTTGCTCACCGAAAATGCCTGGAGGTCCCCGACCCTCTTGATGGAAGTGAGACAGAAACAGACAGGAGACAGGAACTTAAGCTCAACTGAGTCCAGCGGCTCAAAGGGATCCCTCTTAAGGCCAGTCAGGACAGTAGAGAGATCCAAGGAGGGCACCAGTGGTGGCTTAGAATGATTTAGCCTTCTGGCACCCCTCAGGAACCTGACCATGAGATCGTGCTTTTCCTAGGGACCGGCCGTCCACTGCATCGTGATGCACATACACATACACTTTCAAGGTGGAGAGGTGGAGCCTACGCACCAACTTTTCTTGCAGGAAAGAAAGCACTACTCCAATCATACAGCTTCGGGGGTCTTCTCGGTGAGGAGAACACCAGTTCACGAACAGACTCCACTTCAGAGCATAGGCTTGCCACGTCGAGGGAGCTCTAGCCTGAGTGATCGTGTTTACCACCGCCGGTGGTAGATCACTTAAATCTGCCACGTCCCATCCAGGAGCCACACGTGGAGGTCCCAGAAATCTGGATGCAGGGGACATATGGTGCTGAGCCCCTGAGAAAGGAGGTCATTCTTCAGAGGGATGCACCAGGGAGGGGCTGTCGCGAGGACCATGAGTTCCGAAAACCAGGTCCAGGTGGGCCAGTTCCTCGTCCTCCCTGACCTTGCACAGTGTCTTTTTGTGAAGGCTCACTGAGGGAAATGCATACTTGTGTAGAGCCCGAGGCAAGCTGTGTGCATGACGAGGGGGGCCTTGGTCAGGGAGTAATACAGCTGGCAGTGGGAGGACTCGCGGGAAACAAACAGGTCTACCTGGGCTCCAGATCAGCCTGACCGTCTTGGGATAAAGTCGCCATTCACTGGGGTATGTGAGCTGTCTTGAGAGAGCGTCGGCTGCACGATTGAGCTCCCCTGTAATGTGGATGGTGCACAGTGACTTAAGCCGCATCTGACTCCAAAGTAAATGATGACGGGCGAGCTGTGACATGCGGCGTGAACGTAGCCTCCCTGCCGGTTGATGTATGACACGGCCGCAGTGTTGTCCATGCGGACCAACATGTGCTTGTCCTGTAGCAGTGGCCAGAACTGCCGTAAGGCAAGATGCACTGCCAACAGCTCTAGGCAACTGATATGCCAAAGCAGTCAAGGCAACGACAAGATCCCACACTCTTCCCAACCGTTGCATGTAGTGCCCCAGCCCATACTGGAGTCATCCATTGTGATAACGGCATGCCAGGACACTTGTTCTAAGGGGACCCGGGCTGTAGAAAGGCAAGGTCTGTCCAGGGGCTGAATGAGCAACGACAACGTTGGCGTGATGGTCACGCACAGTATACTGTGACACCATGCCCATCCCAGGACTCGGGAGTGTAACCAGTGCTGAAGTGGTCTCATATGAAGCAATCCGAGTGGCGTGAATGCAGCTGCAGATGCCATATGCCCCAGGAGCCTCTGAAAGTGTTTTAGAGATACCACGTTCCTGCCTCGGAAGGAACTCAGAGGCAGTTCAGCACTGACTGGGCACGCTCGCTGGTGAGCCGCACCATCATACTCACTGAGTCTAACAAAACGCCAGGAAAAAAGACCCTCTACATGGGGGAGAGTTAGCTTTTTTTCCCAGTTGACCCAAAGCCCCAACTGCCTGAGGTGCTGGAGCACCAGGTCCCTGTGATTGCACAGCTGCTCTCGTGACAGGGCCATGTTGAGCCAGTCGTCGAGGTAGTTGAGGATCCTAATACCCACTTCCCATACCAGGGCAAGGGCGCCCTCCGCGACATTCATAAAGACACAGGGGGACAGGGACAGCCCGAAGGGGAGGACCCTGTACTTCCATGCCTGACCCTTGAATGCAAATCGTGTTAACGGCCTGTGTTCAGTCCGACTGCTCCAAACCAATCCTGGGGCTAGATGCATCTGATTATGTGCTTCTACATCAACATCTTGAACGGAAGCTTGTGAAGGGCCCGATTTAAGACTCGCAGATCCAGGATTGGCAGAAGAGTACCACCTTTCTTGGGCACAATGAAGTAAGGGCTGTAAAACCCTGTCTTCATCTCGGCTGGAGGGACAGGCTTGATTGCATCCTTCGGCAGTAGTACAGCAATCTCGTCATGCAGGACAGGGGCATCTTGGGCTGCCACCAAAGTCTTGAGAATGCTGGTGAACCTGGGAGGTTGCCTGGCGAACTGAATCATGTAACCGAGCCAAACTTTCCGAATGAGCCTCTGGGATGGGTTGGTCAGCGCAAGCCACGCCTCCAATGACAGAAAAGGCGATGGGCAGACTGAGTCTCAGTCTGTTTCTGTACTGCCGAGAACTGCTGGGCAAAGTCCTCGACAGTGTCAGCGAACAGGCCAACCTGCAAGATGGGAGCTTCAAGAAAACTAATTTTGTCATTGTCTCTCATCTCAGTAAAGTTGAGCCAAAGTGGCATTCTTGGGCCACTAACGTGGACATCACCTTCCCGAGGGACCGTACCGTGACTTTCGTCACCTGGAGGGCGAAGTCTATCATCGAGCACAGCTCCTGGATCAACCCCGGCTTGGTATTACCCTTGTTGATTTGTTTTAATTCCTTGGCTTGGTGGACCTGCAGGATAGCCATGGCATGCAGGGCAGAGGTGGCTTGGCCTGCAGCACTGTGAGATTTGGCTTACAGTTCACCTCCAGCCTGATGCTCACGGCTGCCCAAGCAAGCATGGCCATCAGCTCCGGGTCCAATTCGGCGGTGGCGACAACATCCGAGGGGGGCAGACCCACCGAATCTTCATCCTCAGAGGACGATAGCCCATCTCCTGGACATCCGATCCTCCAATGGTGCACCAAATGAAATGCTGGGACCGTCATGAGCCGGGCCAGCAAAATCAATTGGGAGCCACACGGGACATTCGCTGTGGAAGAGAGAATTTCTCACTGTGACCCTCAGATCTCCCAGAGCTCTAGCCGGCAGTCCCCTGCTCGTGACAGGGAAATCAGGACAGGTAGAGACAGAGGGTGCCGCTCCGTTCCCCGTAAGGAGAGAGAGGCGAGATTGCAGCAAAGTGATGCTCATACGCTCGCAATGAACACATGAGTCATCCATGAACGCAGATTCAGCGTGTTGGATGCCCAGACACTGAAGACAACAATCATGTCCGTCAACAGAGGACAGGTAATGACCACAACCAAGAGAACACTAATGGAACCGGATCTTTAAAAAGACATGAACCGACCGTAATTTGCTCTTTTAGAGAAACTGTTCTTTCAGTTGAAGTGCCCAAGGGAATTGCTGATGATAGGGACACCACTGCTTGCACCGTAAAGCCAACCAGGAACAGCTTCTTATAGTCAGATGTGTAAAGGCCTTGGCTCCGAAGCAAAAATCTGAAGAGTGGATGCACCTGTTGCCTATTTTTACCCATATGCATGGGGAGTGGCTCAGGTATGCAAAATCCACTAGCCAATTTTCATTGGCGTTTTCTCTTCAAGTCAGAGAGGATTGGGGCTCCCAAGTGAACCTCCCACCCCTATGTCGCCACGACATAACTCGTAGTGACCGACAGATAGGTAACAGTTCTTCAAAATATCTTCCACTTAAGATTTGGAACAACATGAGGGTGAGTAAATGAAAATAGAAGTTTACTTTTAAGTACTATCCCTTAAAACTTAACTACACTGAGCAAGAAAAAAAGAAGAAGAAAAAACGGTGGCATCATTACGGTCCACATTTAAAGACCAGTTTAAAATATTTAGTCTCTTGTCAAATGGACAGAGTCTTATAAAAATAGTTTTATTCAAAATTAGGGGATGTAATTTTCAGGCTTTGGCTCAGAAAGACCATCACATGTTGAGCATAATCGGGGGTGGAGCATAATCGGGGGTGAACCATCCTCTCAATGATTGCTCAAACTTTTTAAGCATTACGAGGCTGAGTCATATAAGGAGATATGCATAATTACCAACCTCTCCCACAATCCCCAAGGCCATGTTATTAGAAACAAAATAACAAGTCCACTCCTCAACCTTTTCACTAAATGAAGGACTGAGGCTGTATTAATGAGATGGCATAATGTGGAGTTTGTGCTGTGAGTGGCATTTGCACTAACTGCCTGTCTGAACCTGAGGGTGAATCTTTATTTCACTCTCTCAGAGGAATATCTAAATAATTTCTCTGCATGATAATAAAATCAGATATACAGGTGGGTTTTGTGAAATCATGCACTTAAGCAGAGAACAACAATGGAGGGTCAGTCCAAGTCAGCCAAGTGTAACATATTTGTCTTACTGAAATTTCACCAACCGTATTCTGTCTTCAGATTGAGATAATTGTGAATAAATGTATTTTATTTTACAGAGATTACAGCAGAATAAAATGCAGATTCCAGAACAGTGACTAAAACTCTTTGTACTGTATGTACTTGTCTCTAGTTGGTGTCAGTGTGGATTAAATTAAGCAGAAATGTTTGTGGTGTTATGACACTACTATGACACTTTAACCTCTGTCCTAAGCAAAAAAGCTGGCATGGGTTGGATTCTGAGTCTGTTACTGTTAAATGAAAGTGACATGGAATGGTTGTGACACTTTAATAGGGTACAACTGATCTAATTAGGAGTACTGTCTCCAAAAACACTAAAGAGCAGCAAACAGCACCACAACACTTTCATTAACACCTGTTTGATGCAATGCACTGCGAAACCTTTCTTGATTGCATGTCATGAGAGAGGGTTGTGTTGTGTTTAAATAACTAAAACGATGATGCACATTTATGTTGCTCATTGAAATGATCAAATCTATTTTAAGACTTTGAGAGAATTTATGTTTTTAATTGTTGCGTTCAAATCAAGTTTTTTACTTGTGAAAGCTATTAAAACCTCCTGGATTCACTTACAAAAAGACAAAAAGGAACAACAAAATAATATGTTTTGTATAATATACTGTATATAAATTATTAATACAATAGATTGTATATGTGAATACAAATAATAAAAAATAAATAATTAAATATATTGTTTAAATATTTAAAAATCTAAAATATTTACAAATTATATGTTAATTGGTTATAAGTTAATGTACATTTAATAATTTTATACAATGTCATTATTTGAAGAAAAAAGTAAGTAATATGCTATGTTATTTTAACTGTAAACAATAATATATATTGTGTCATATTGCATAAAATATGAATAAGCATGCCAAAAGTATTTGTGAATGGTAACACATGATGTCTGTATCAAACATGAATCCCGATATCTCCACCATATCACTGTAGCCCCTCAGGCATTTACCCAGTGTAACTGTATTATACTTTGGTTTTATAATATGACTTTATACATGTTAATAATTAGTTTAATTTTATGTGTGTTGACACAGGTAATAGAATCATAACTGAGGGTGAATATGTGGAAATGACTGGAATCACCAAAGACATGTCCGGCTCGTACGACTGTATCACGTCAAATGACATCTCGCCTCCAGACGTGAGGACTGTTCAGGTTACCGTAAACTGTAAGTACCTCATTCATTTAAAACCAATTTCCATTTTTCATGTGCTTTTATGAATTTCTCAATTACCTACGATTCATTTCACAGATCCACCTGTCATTTCGCGAGCTCGGAGCACAGGAACGGCTGTCGGCCAGAAAGGAGTTTTGTGGTGCGAGGCGTCTGCTATTCCTCTGGCGGATTTTCAGTGGTATAAGGGGGAGCGCAGGTGGGGCTAGTAGTTTTTGTTTTATTTTTGCTGTAAAAAAGTAATGTCAAAACTGAATGCAGACTTTTAGGTTTCCTCAACTATTGTCTTAAGTAACACAAATATTTTTTGTCAGTTTGAATGTGTTTTGTTCGCTAAATGCAAAGCCAATAAATTCATCAAGGCAGCTGCAATGCATGCTGGGAACTCATCGTTCAATTTAAAAATAGCTGTGGGACAAATTTGGGGAATTCTGTTGGTCTAACAAGACTTTTTATTTAATTTACATTTCTTAGTATTTATGACTCGAAACATCCCATAAACTGAAAAATATGTAGTTGCTTTTTTACAGTGTGCTACTTAGTGAAATTAAAAAATTTAATTGTTAAGGCAGAGAGAAGAAGAGAAATAAGATTCAAACCTAGATCTCCCCAGGCTCAACAAATGTTAAGAAATGGTTTGGACAGAGCCAGTTAATTAAAAATAAGAATACAAGTCTATTTATTAGACAGTTGCATCACACGCAGTTTTGTGCGAGAGCGGTGAGTTAATTTGTGCTGTCAGCCATCTACTTCTGTAGATTTGTTTTTTTAATAACACACTGCTAACTTGACCTCAAATCTTCCAGACTCTTCAACGGACTCAACAGGGTCAAGATTGAAAACAAGGGGAAACAGTCCATGCTAACGTTCTTTAATGTCTCGGAAGAGGATTATGGGAACTACACCTGCGTGGCCATGAACACGCTGGGAATAACAAACGCCAGCATTATTTTGTATGGTAGGAGGCTCCTTCTAATAAGTAAATGCATGTTAATTTATGCATAAAATCCATGTCAGGTGTAACTCGGCATAGTCAACTAGCGTCTCAATGTGTCAAATGTTTGCCTAATGCAATTACATCAGCTCTCGTCTTGTCGCCCCGAGGCATTCGCTAACTCCAACGTTGTTTGAGCGCTGCATTCGCAGCGATTTCTTTGAACAGCATAATGCATGATGATACACACGGTGGATGTTTGGGAGGCTGTTAACGTGTAGGGTTTCTCTCCCTGCAGGCCCCGGAGCGATACACGACGTGAACAACGCAGCCTTATTGCCAACCAGCTCATTCTTGCTTCTGACTCTCGTTTTAACTCTTTCAGTCCTCTGCAAGTTTTGATGCTAAAGCAGCGTGTCCGTTTCTCCGTATACACACAGACTCACAGTCCCACACACAGAGAAGAAGAGTACTTTATCAGTTATTATTATCGTCATCATCATTTGAATTATTTTGCCTTATATTTCGTTTCTGAAGGGAAGTGTCAGTGTGGGTTTATGGGTCTGTAATAAGATGCTTTGGGATTTAACCGTGTTTTGAAACAGTGAACTGGACTGTGAATGGAGTCAGTTTGTTAGCTGGGTAGAAATAATAATAGAACCACTATATGTGTCTCTTCAACCTCTTGTATGTGAAAAGAGAAGCAAAAATTCATGTAATTGTGAATAACTGAATGGTTTTTTGATCAGTATTGAACAGTGTGACTTGAGGTTACTGGTGTTCTGTTTTCCTGTAAAATAACATGATTTTTTTTTTTTTTTTTTTTAATAATTGATAAAAATGACAAACAACAAAAAAGACAGAAATAAAAGATAAAAAAAAAAAGCTTCAGTTGGCCCAGAAGCTATTTGGACACTTGAGTCACACTTAAAAATGTCTGAATGGCATCAAGCAATTTATCTATTTTCTCTGAACCTTACTTTACTTTTCTTGCATTTTCATTTTCATCCTCTTACATTTTTTCCACAATCACTTTTTCTATTCCCTTTAAATGTGGTTTTCAGTGGATGTATGAAATCACTTCTCCAGTGTAGTTCATTACATAAACTGCAATATGTACATTGACTTTTTAAAAGTTCTAACACCACTACAATGATATTACCTAATAAATACAAAATAAATTGTAAAATTATTATCACTGAAGTCATGGCTGCTGGAAATTCAGCTTTTCCATCACAGAAATAAATAACATTTTAAAACATATAAAAAAGAAAGAAATTACTTCAGTGATAATGCTACTGTTTGTTTGGTTCAATGATTTGTTATCTAATAGAATGACATTCACGCATAATGTGTGGCATAAATGTCCAAATACGTTTTTAGGGATGCTGTATTTACTGTACATGTACAAATGTATGCAAATACTGTTCACACACATAAGATCTATGCGTTCAATATAATATAGCACACAGTTCCTAAACACATACTGCATCCTCAACGCTCATCTACCATTGACAGTGTTCAAATGAAAAAGGAATCACAACAATAACCTGCACGTGTTCTTGTACTGAGCTGACATAGTTACAAGCAGTAAGACTCCTTACCTGGTCTAATATGTTTAACGCTGCTCTTAGAGATGTTTTTAATGTAGACGCAGACAGTATGCCCTAATGTAAGCTACCTAATATAAAGACCCTTTAGGATGACAGCTGTTGTGAGCTGTATAATCATAAACGTACCAAATGGGACAGAGGAACTGATCTGAACACTTTGAATAGAGATTTCCTCTATAAAGTCCAAAAGAATGATTAGTCTTGATCTCCATAGGTCACGTTTTATACCACCAAATAAACATCAGTCATTGTATATTTTGTTGTAAATCCCTTCCCAGAGAAATTTGTATTGTTTTAAACTAATTGAGTTTGCTTTGGATGACTCTACTGGAGAGTTTCAACTTCTTTCTCAGGGTTTTGGTGCTGAGTTTCTTTTAAGTGTGTATGATTTTGTATTCTTGAGTCTTGGTGAAGTAAATTTGACAGAAGCCAAAACTCTTATCACAAATGATATAATAAAATGATGATATTTAATAACTTCTGAGGACAAAGAAGTCCCAGTAAGAGACATATTTCCTTGCGTATCTATGGGTGATAACCATCAATTTATCCGTGATCTTTAGCGCTAATTTCCACACTAATATAATGTCATATAAATGTCAAATTGTGCATGTCTGTGCAGGTGGAAGAATATGGTAATCTCAGATTTAATCTATTTCATATTCCATATCTTTCCTTTCATAAGTCTGTTTATTTAGCAGCCGTACTTTCGCACTCGCTACTATATGAAAGCCGACCCGCCAACACGCTCAAAAGGGACTTCGGGGACCCACCAGAAATGTCGACTTATCAGTAGCTGGCAAAAATAAAAAATGCTGAAAATGTACTCACCATCAGGCCATCCAACATGAGTTTGTTTATTTATCAGAACAGATTTGGAGAAATGTAGAATTACATAACTTGCTCACGAATGAAATTATCTGCAGTGAATGGGTGCCGCCAGAATGAGGGTCCAAACAGCTGCTAACAATGATTTGATGTTAATGATAGATTGGGGTAGTGTGGATTACTTGTCGATTATAATGATTTTTTTTTTTTTTTTTGGTGAGCTCTTTGGACTCTCGTTGTGACGGCACCCATTCACTGCATAGGATCCATTGGTGAGTAGGTGATACATTGCTAAACTTGTCCAAATCAGTTCCGATTAAGAAATAAACTCATCTACATCTTGGATGGCCTGAGGATGAGTACATTTTCACTTTTAGGTGAAAACTCCTATAAAAAAGTAGCCTAACCTCTAAGGAAATACAGACAGTCACAAGCATTCAACCCACACGGCTAACATTACGGCGCTAAAATGAGACCTTGTCTGTGAGCTGTCTGCATTCAGCTTCAGTGAGCACTGTCAACAGCACTAGACAAACACGCTGAGGAGAAATGATTCAAGTCCAAGGTCTGCCACATCACAGAGAAATAAATATATGCCCATAGATTGTAAATGACCTTTCAGTTGATTTTGAAGTGAAATTCCTGCACTCTGAATTTGAGGGATGCTGCTCTGTGACCAACTAAATGGATTTTGTGACTGATGTTAGCATGGTGGAGCTCTTTCAAAAGGATATCAGATCATGTGAATGCAGAGTTAAAATATTAATTAGACCTCATCATGATCATGACATGAGCTCTTTACGTTAAGCGCGACACCGTTCTTCAACATGCAGTATGTTAAAAATGCTGTATGTGAACGAAAAAATAAATATATGCAAATATTTATCCTGGTTTTATTTGATTGTTAAATATGAGGAATTGAGGAGATCAACACACCTTTTCCTTGTTAGCGTTGTGCCTTGCGTGCATTTAAAAAATATCATGTGGTAGTGCAATCGAATAGATTCAGTATCGACCCTGGAAACTTCTGCTTGGGATGCGTTTTTTGCAAACAACCGGCTCGGTTTTACTCATTAAATTGAGTTATTTTATGGTTTCAAAAAACATCAAATCATCTTTTGATAAGTTTAATTAAACATCAGTATCTCAGTTGTGTTTAGAGTAAAATTGCCCAATGATTTCTGGTGAATTTCGTAACAGGTTAAAGTACATAAATAGGTTGTACTGTAGATTATTAGAGTATCATTTTGGTATGTCAGTTAACTTTTTAAAACACCAATATTGTAACGGTGAAGATGCTATTGACAGTGATGTCATTTTAACTGCTGGGATGAATGGTACAAACCACAGACTGTGGCGCTACAAACTTCACAGCGATTGGCAGTAGTGTACATAAAATGGCATTGCAAATCCATTTAAGTTACAAACAGGTATAATTCAGAATGTAATTGTTGATTTTTTTTTTTTTTAATTGATATATTTATATTTATTGTTGTCTGAAGGAACAAAATAGCAAACGTTGAAATAACAGCACTCTGGAGTTTTGCTGACCTGATCGTCATTATTTTAAAACTGCTGCAAGTATACATGCTGCATCTAATCATAGCAACAGTGTTTCACCCAAAATTTCCCCCTGGCAAAACTGTATTGTATGTTTGTATTTATTTTTCTGACTGTCTCTATCTAGTTACGATTGTAAAGTGTATGATACCTTAACATTTGCAACACACAGCTCTTTCAATGTGCATGTACAGCCGTAGTTGTATTTTTCTTTTTTTTACTATTGGAAACTGAGTACAAGACTGTTGTATGTGTTCTGTGTAATAAAGTTAAGAATATTTTCTTCTAGTTTGCAGTTGTTAGTTATCTAACGTACTGTCATAGAAGCTTTTAAAAAGGGACGCACAACCTTTCAGCACCATATTGGTTATTGATATTGGATATTTAATTGCAAATGCTTATCTTTTACCTTTGTCAATGGTAACGCTTATTATTTAATGAATAAAAATGAACATCTATATTTATTTTATTAACTTTAAAAAGATTAATACGGTAACAAACTGTATTGCTCATTGTTAGGTAATTCTAGTACGTCAGTTAATCAGTTATTGCATTAACTAATGTTAACTAATTGGTCCTTATTAAAATGTTACCATGTTGGTCTTTAAAAACCAAATCTTATTGAAATTATTGAGTTTAGTTTTTTAATGTTTTATTTTTAACTAAAATAATAGAGAATTTTTATTGCTTTAGCAGCAACTACATGGAAATAATGACCAATAGAGTCAGAATTTTAACATCGCTGCATCCCTACTTTTAATTAAGAAATAAAGGTCAAAAAGGAAATATTATATTGTTTTATATTCATAGCTCAAGGGTTAAGCATAATGCAGTAAATATGGAAACACAACCTTGAGTGCCTTACTACTTTTAGAAAAATGTTTCTGCATAAGGACACACATTTATCACACATACTGATAAAAATAAAAATAAAAAATGTGTAGCACGAATGCACTGTAATGTGTTTTGGATTAAAGCATCTGCTAAAGTTGAAATTTTTATTACAACTTTATTTTATTAGGAGCCATCTCTTGGCTAGAAAATCCAGCTCCTGACAGGTAATCTTAGCTGGCCTCTGCTCTCTGTGCACAGTGATATACACCTGATAAGAGCAGCTGATTTAAAGGAATAGTTCCTTCAAAACATTGTTATCAGCTGTTTTAACTCTTATTCTGACGGCACCCATTCCCCGCAGAGGATCCATTGGTGAGCAAGTGTTGCAATACTCAGTTTCTCCAAATCTTTCCCGATGAAGAACCAAACTCATCTACATTTTGGATGGCCCAAGGGTGAGTAAATTTTAAGCTAATTTGTATTTTTCGGCCAAACTATTCTTTTAATCTAGGAGCAGAAACATTATTATTGTAGTCTACTCAAAGTGTCAAAAGCCATTGTACCCTAACCCTGTGCTTAAATATTGCACAGAGCCCTTTTAACAAGTTTACCAGTGCTGACATATTTTAAAAGACAGTTTACCTTGTTAGCACATCTCTGCTCACACTGGTCCTGCTCTATTGACGATACGCTCATGGTTTGGCTGTGGTCCTAAAGATAATGCAGCCAAGAAATGTCATGTCAAGTTGAGGCGGCCTGTATAAATGCTTATTTATTCATATATTTGTCTTTCCAAATAAGCAGCTCTCATGTTCCAGAGCGCCGCTCCTGGGCAGTAAGATAAAGAAGTCCACCAGGAGTACAGAAGGGAGGAACAGAGCAGGCTTTTGTTTGCTTCAAGGAAGGTGATTGTCAACCTTCACCTCCAAGCACAAAAGGTGATCATTCCCTGGCTTCCATCTTTTGTTTTCATGTCGAACATTAATAGTCTTTAGACAAAGGATTGGCGAGAAATCGCCAAGTTACATAACATTTTTCTCACCTCCACTACCCCCGTTTTAAAACCCTATGAATATTCAATTTCAACATCTGCCGCTTGTTTGTTAAAAGCCAAATTCTACTTGCAACATCTTCCCACAATTTTTCTTGGAATCCAAGTAAATTTACATTTATAGTCTCTGGGTAGGATTTTGGTCATTTCTGTATAGGCACATTCATTAAATCTTGGCTATGAAAAAGGACCAGGAAAAAAAAAACGAAAAGATAAAGATAAATAGATACTATCTGTGACAGGATGCTATTACATTATATGGGGTAAATTGTTACAATCTGAACCTGCCATTAAATCTGTTATTAACAATATAGTGGACATTCAACAAAATGTAAATAATAAAGAAGAAAAAGAAGAAGAGTAAAAGGAAAAATAAGCTACAATTTAAAAGGAACGTACAAAAATATCAACCATTGTTTTGGCCTAAATACTATAATTTTTATGATACAAATAATCTAAATGATATATAATTAGTAAAATATCACAATAACGATATATATATCATGATATAGTTATTTTAAATTTTTTTGATAAGTGGTATCAAAGAATTTTCATAATCCTTATCACCAATGTCAATATCAAACTAATTCAAGCCTAAAAAACAAACAAACAAAAAAACCCCCGAGCTCACTTGGACAGCTTCCCCTTTAAGACAGAAGTCCGGAATGGATCCAATATACTATTACGCATTTTCTTTTTCAGCTGGTCACTCTCTCTTAAGATATAAATCACTGTGTTTATGAGGATACTTGCAAATACTGGGATTATGACGCATATAAGTGTGTAATAAGTTTATGTAATCATTCAAATCCAATAAAGCAGCAAAAAATGCACGCTCCTCTCACAGAAACAGAGAAGGCAGACACGTCATATATAGCTCTGTTGTTTGTGTTTCAACAGTTTAAAATCGGTTGTTTTAAAACTGCAGTGCTTAAGTATGTGTGTCCATGCTACAGATGTAGTCCCTCGTTTAGGAACGAGCTCCTCATTTAGTCCTGGCTAGTCGTTCTCCACTGGTCCTGTGACAACTAGCCCCAGTCTCCAAAATACAACATTCATCCATCCAATTTGATATTTTTGTGGCCGTCATTCTCTTTCAGATATGTAAAGCTGATCCGGCTGTTTACCTGCGTTTTCAGCTGTCTCTCAGCGCCATCCTAATTGTCTTCCAAACTGCCATGTTTGTCACCTGGTGCCTCTCTAACTAGTAGCAGAGAGTGATACTACAGCCATCATCTACAATGAACAATCATGGGAGAAAAAAAAGACAGTGAAATGCGAGGGTTTAATTAAGTGTCCTCACCGAAGCCTTTTTTAACTTCAATCACAGACGGCTCTCACGTCACTTTCAGAAATGATCTCACAGCTTCCTTCACAAACTCAGCACTTAGAGCTGATGTGTCTGTCAAATCCCTCTAAAACACTTACCATACTGACACCTCCTTCCTTAACCAGAGGACCGAGGTGCTGCTTAAGTGTTCTCAGAATCAGGGATTTGAATTATTGATTTTGAATCAGTCTGTGTTGGTGTGGATTTGCTCTGGTTTCAACGAGTTTGTCTGTACAAAAATGGCCAATTATAAACCCACTCTAAAAATGTAAAACGTGAAAAGTTGTTATACTTTGATCAAGGTCAATGACCTTGAATTCAAATATCAAGGAGACCATATGGCCACTCAGGTGCATGTATATTTTTATTTGCACTTAATTTATAATAAATCTCCTTCCTTCGAGAATTACAATAAGAATACAAACCAATTCTATTTGATACAACATTTTATTATTGTAAGTCTTAAATATGAACACACCATCTCCATTAAAGGAAAAACATACGACGCAACAAATTCTTTACAATACAAGGATTTAAAATACTTAATCTGCTCCTCTCCAGGGGACCACCAGAGATCAGTGGAACAAAATGAAGGTAGTTTTAAAGGTTTTAAAGTCGTTTTAAACGTTGGGTGGTGGAAATTAAGTCAATTCTTCGCACCAAGTTGGACATGTGAATTGAATTACAGCCATTAACAGATGAGTCTTGTGTTTTTGTTAATACAGTGCATTGATTGATCGCTTTCTCTTTGATCAGCCTTGATCCAAAAAAATTTCTACACAAGAACTCACAGACATTATTTATCAGGACATGCTTTTTAAATCTTGTGATTTTAAATTAAAACACTACCATAAAATAAGTCTCACAGATTTATGAAATGCGTGAACTGTTCTGTTCTTAATCTGGTTGTGGTCCCTATATCTTAAAGAAAAACAGATAAAAATAAAAAATATGCCATAATGCTGAACAATACAAGTTTGGGGCAAGAAAACACTGTCACCCATTAAACTGCACATACATCACATTCCCTTTCATTAACATACAACTTGTGCTTAAAATCCACTGGACTAGACTGATTTCCATCTGATATGTGGTTCATGAGATTTAAAGAATTGTTCGTACAAAAATGAAAACTGACATCATTTACTCACCCTCAAGTCATTTCAAAACCTGTATGATGTTTTTCTTCCGTAAATAACAAGTTCTGATAAATGTCTTTCTTTGGAAGAGTATGAGGGTGAATAAATTATGAGTTTTAATCTTTGGCAGAACTATTCCTTTAAATGAAAAAAAACGGGAAACATTAGGCATACATCCTATCAAATATAGCCAAAAATAAAAAAATAAAAAAAAGAAGAAGAAGAAAATCATAATATAGATTTTTCTTTTTTTCCCCCCTAGAATACAAAGAAAATTTGGACATCTGCTCATGATGAGATAATGAAGGGCAATGAGTCACATCTGCTTTTTATATAAAGCACAATATTTAGACATCAGATTTCACAATGAGCAACTGCAATGAGCTGGTATTTACCATAATACCATTTGAGAAATAAATTACACAGCTTCAGAAAAAGGGAATAACAAAAAATAGAAAACGTTGCATTGTATTAAACAGTTTCACAATTTTAGTAAAAACTAGTATGCATATTTTCCCTTTGTACAAGTTATATATATGCATATGCATACAGAGATGTTAGCAGGAACGACATGTTTAAATAATGAACATTTAAGCGCCCGGTTTGGTTTGTATAACTCTGGACAGAATTCAACAAAAAACATTTAAAAAACTACCGTGGTAATAAAAATAAAACTCAACATGTATTAGCAGATTGCTCTTTGGGCTTTCAAATTAGATTCTTTTTTCAAATTAGAAGTTTGCATTACACCTGCAACAAAGCTCCAAATGCTGCATTTTCCAACTTCAATTCATACGTTGTCATTCCATATATACTAAAACGGTTCCAACATCTGATTTATTACTTTGTGGTGTAAATAAACCCATTTAATATAGAGCTTTTATATGGTTCTGCATAGTCCAACTGTGCCATTCTGGTCATCAAAACATATCAAAATAAAAGCTGATTTGTACTGCATTGTTTTGTGTGTTAAATAGTAAAATAAAGATTAGAAGTACTCAAAAAAACATGTTTGCGTCTTTTTTGCTGCTTATTTTGATCGGCTGTACAGTTATGATACAGTAAAAAAATATAGCAACAATAAAAAAAAAAAAAGAACAAAATGGAGACATATGCCCTTCCTTATCGAATGCTTTTTACTTGAATGATTTACTCCCCAAACACACTGTATTTTATATGAATTCTTAAGGGTTACAGAGTTAAATTAAAACGACAGTCACAAAAATAAATTAAATTAAATATTTCAAATTAAACATGCCTCTCTGTCATTTGCTTTTAGTGAATACAAACCGTATTCAGTGGGGAAAAACAGTGCGACAATTACCAATGTAAGAGAAGTTACATTATTAAACTCTATTATAAACAAAAGAAATGCATGATTACTTTATTAAAAGGAAGTACTTGGGTACCCCATGCACATTTTTGGGCATTTTTGGTAACCCATGCACGCTTTGTGACTCCAAGATCTTTATCCAATGGAAACATGTTCGCCATCAAAACTTGAGCAAGAGTTGTAGAAGTACGATGAGAAGTAGACAGGTAGGTGTGAAGACCGTTGACGTTCCGCTGTTGCCATCCTGAACTGCTCCGGGTCCTAAAGCATTGAAAAGATTCACACATGTCAGGCAAAACAGCTCCGGTCTGCAACTGTGCTGTAAACAGCCTCCTTTTCATTCCTCAGACTGTCTGTAACATGGCATGAACTCTTATGTAGGGCACTCACCTACGCATCGGCACTTCTGATTTTATCTTACTTGCTCAATATTATCTTTCATTCGTTGCCAGCTGTCAGCATTTTCTAGCTTTACAGCGCTAAACCGCTACTTTCTAGTCAAATTAAAATCTATGTTAGTTTATTATAGCATCTCCTACTTGTTGATGAGTTTGTAGTGATTAGTAGTATTTAGTAGGTTGTTTATCACAAACCTTCCAACAAATCATTTTCAAAGGCTGTTTGCTCTAAATCGGATGAAGTCATTTCTAAAACTGAAGCCGTCTCCGCTAAAAGAGAGATTAAATAACAAAACACTTTATAGAAAGACACAACATGCAATATGAACTCACTATAGTACATCATTCCCATTGGTGCTATTAGGCACATATTTTAGTCTAAATGAGATGTTGCCTAAAAATATTAATCAAGTCAATCTAGAGTATTCTGGCATGGTTCTGCTGGCTCTCATCGAACTGGGACGAAAACGCTCCAGCTCGGCAGATTAATGTCTAAGCGAGGGCCTTTAGTGGTCACATTTGTAACGTAGGAGCATCTGTTCTTCTCATTTCAAAGCAGCACATCCAGTCTCCCTGTGCTCTCACCATTATTACCCTACTGTACGCCGCATCCTTGACCAGTCAACCACCGAGGTCAGCCGTAATTGCAGTTGCTTATAAACAAGATAATCCCTGGAGGTGCCATTTAACCAGATTACTAAAGTAGAGGAATAGAACAGATGCTTCACAAGCCACACAGACAACGATGTGGTTGTCATAGTAAAAAATGGAAACGAGTCGGCGCCGATGGCCTTGTGTGCAGCGTGCCGACATGTAGCGCTGTTGCACCTTGTGCATCCCAAGTTCGAGTCCCGGCTCGCGGACCTTTCCCGATCTCACCCCCCTCTCTCTCACCCACTTTGCTTCCAGTCAAGATACTGTCCTATCTAAATAAAAGGCATAAAATGCCAAAAAAAATAAATAAATTAATAAATGGAAACGTGAAAGTATTAATTAAGTATAGCAGTCTGATGAAAACTATTGCCATCGTATTCTGATGTGATGCAATGTTTAAATAATAGTTAACGGATTAATTTGTAATAATACAAAAAGCAGACATTATTATATATAACAATATATTATACATATATTATTGTTGTTAAATACTGTTCAAAAGCTTGAGGTCAGTAAAAATGTATTTAAAAAAAAAAAATTAATACTTTGATTCTGCAAGAATGCCTTAGCTTGATCAAAAGACTTTTTGTTACAAACAAAACAAAACAAAAAACACATCAAAACAAAACAAAAAACAAAAGTATATATCAACAAAAAATATGTTCCTTTTAACTAATGATGCATCAGTACATATTTTAATGGTCCTAATGCAGTCTTATTTTTATTTATTTATTTATTTATTTATTTATTTATTTTTGAAAAATACACTCTTTTATAATGGTTTTAATGTAAAATGTGGTTTAGTGAGATTTAGCTCTGTATTATAGGTGAGGAGGACACAGTCGCTAGGGTTTACTCTTTGGGTTACAATTGCTTGTCATCAGGTACTTTTAATCAAACACTCTCATCAAACAAAAACATGGTAGCAACATCTAACATGCTAACGTTCAGAAATGTTCAATTTTGAAATACCATGTGTGTGTATATTTATATTTAAGGGTTGCACTGTCTAGTCAGCTACTCAGTTAGCTCTGCTAATGGCTTCTTTGATTCTGAGTCAACTGCTCACAGATCACATGACCAGCTGCGTTTGTTCAGTAGAACGCAACAGTTGGGTTTCAGAAAAGAAATCCCATTCATTTTCTCCATAGAGAAACAGATTTTTAACATATAATCCTTTCAAGCCAGACCTACAGTACCATACACTCCAAATGATGAAATATGTATCTATAAAGGCAACAAGTCTGTGTGATTCCAGCTTCATTAAAAATAAATTAATTAATAACTGACAAATCATGTTTGATAGCCACATTCTCAGTGAAGAACTACATTACTCACAATCCTCCTTGGATCTACCCTTCAGAGAACTATGGTTACCATGGAAATGAGATCCAAGGCAAAAGAGCTCATTAACAACCACCCACTCCCATGAAGCATTGTGAATGGTGTAAAGACATACACTATTTATGTATTCAAAAATATACATTATTTAATCAATAACAGAATTTTATACTTAAAACTGTTGATTATGTCAGTGCCAATAGCCTCGTGGACATAGCACCAACATATGGCACAGTTGTGCTTTGGGTGTCCCGAGTTCGAATCCCTCCTCGTGGACCTTTTCCGATCCTGACCCTGATAATGTGTAAATGATGCATCATGTTCCTTCGTAATCCCACACACACTTCTCCGAATGCTGTCCGGAGGCTGACAAAAACTATAAGATAGTGTGAGGTGTTTTTATACCCCATTCATCACAACACAAGCAGCATGAGTCTGGCAGTGGAGATATTACCAACATCATTTAAGCTGCATGGGATATATTATTGTTATTGCGTGTCTATACTGGAAAAAAAAAATGCCCTGTACGAAGTGTAGACAACTTTACTGATTATAATGGAAGCAGTCTATTTGGTTTCTACAGTGTAGACATTCTGTTATTGGATGGAGGATGGCTGAATGGCATGTGGCATGCCATTTAATGTACAACACAACAGACTCGTCTACTGCTTTTTTGACCAACTAGTCAATTAGTAAAAGAACAGTAGTCATGCAACCCCGAGTATATACATAAACACAAACAGATGGAAAGTTTCATCTACTGAACAAGACTTTTTTTCACTCTTGGATGGAACAGAAGTTTGAATCATCTTTTTCACTTCAGGTTTGGTGTGAACGATCACTATTAGAGAGCAGCAATATTCAGTCCCAACAAAACAAATGTTATGTCATGGTATTAGCACTGATGTCTATTAAATCTTTCTCTTTGATGGGCCTTTTAGACTGAAGTCTAATTTCCCCTGGATTTCGGAGAGTACGGTAGGCTTTCTTCAGGGACAGCTATCCAATTATTCTGCAGCCACAGCTTAGAGTAAATCCTGCACAAGTGTAATTATACTAATATGAGGTTCTCACAATCAAATTCAATGCTATTAATGACTCTCCGGAGAGGACATGGTTACCAATCCCACGCTTTTTTTAGGCCAGACAGTGGAGAAAAGGTGACCAGGACAAGATTTCTATTCTTGGCAGAGAAGAAAGATTAAAGGACAACGCAAGGACAAATAAGTAACAACCATCAACAACATATGCAGGTGAGGAACGACCCCTTACAAAAAAGTAGGAAAGACCGGAGGCAATTAAAACGCATACATTTTCAATCACAAACAAGTTTGAGGGATGTTTATTGAGCATTTTATCTCAACACTGAGATCCACAACCTTTGTTATGAAAAAACTGTGAGTGCACTGAAAAAAATGCAGTCTTTAAAATATGTAATGAATATTATTTCTTTGTAGGAGAAGGCTGTTCTTGATAAAATATTTCAAATAATGTAGGTCTCAGTTTGACCTTTGCTTTTAAATATATCATTCAACATACCTAAAAGAATCAGTACCATATAAAACTATAAACTATTTAGTATTAAATAAATGACATTCCTTTAAGTTATTCAGCTATTTGAAATCTATTAAAGTGTACACTGCAACTTCTATTCATCAACAGAATGTGTATTAGCTGCAATTTTAACATGACTTCTCTGAAATTCAATATGATTTTTCTCTATGGATGTGCATTGATGGCAATATTACTGTTGGCACATTCATAGGATTGATACCACAAGATGGACACATTGCAGTAGTCAGAGTAAAATTGACCAAGGTCTCTCCTACTGTGGAAGTACAATTGTAAATTGGGTTGATACACTGTACTGATACAATGATACTGTATGATTTATGTACAATTTAAAAAAAAAAAATAATAATAAAATTAAATAAAATAAAAGCTGTCACTGGGCCTGTACCTTTTTAAAATGCAAACCTTTGGACATAAAATTTACATTTTAGCACCTAATTAGTACAGATTTGAACCTTTTAAAAAGTACTGCCCCACTGACAGCTACTGTACTGTAGAGTGTACCATAAACCATTGCGTACTACCATGGTTTCTAAGTCCAGGTAAGACCTTTTTTGTAAGGGGCAAATGTACAGTACATTTAAAGTGATTTATAGCTCAGCCAAAAATGAGAATATTTGTCATCAATTTCCCACTGTCATGTTATTCCAAACCGCTATGACTTACTTTCTTCTGTGGAATGATACACTGGTTCTTTCCCATGCTACTGTAATGAACAAGAACTGAATATTTTAGGCTTTAAAAAGGATGCAAAAGTACTATAAAAGTTTAATAAAAGTACTCCAATAAACTCATGTTATATTTTTTGTTTTATTCCCGTGAACTGTTAACCACTGCAAGATTACTTCGTCAGTGAGAACTTGAGAAGCGGATCAGCTGCTTATCTGTCCGTTTTGTCCAGTCTCTGTTCACTGTAATTACACTGGTTAGAGAACAGTATTCCTTTTTTCCAGTTCCACAGAAGTATGATTGCAAGAAATGATGACAATTTTCCTTTAAGTACTTTTCTCATCAGCTGAGTAATAATGAATCACTCACAATTCAACAAATACCAAAAGACATCATATGATGCAAACATGTACTTACAAACAGCGGATGAGAGCATGCATTGACATAATGAAGCCATGCCATGGTGGAGGAAGGTTAGAGAGGAAAGAAAGTGACAGAGGAGAAAGAGAAACATGTTTAGGCTACAGAAAACAGAAACCTATTCATCAACCCACAGTGACTGAAGGCAGATTGAGGCATGTCAGTACCCCGCCAATCCCAGAGCGCCAATTCAGACTGTCACTCAATGTGCTGAATATATTATTGACATTACAAAATGGGATTTCAAGCTAATAACCCTCTTAATAGGAACAGCTAGTGGCCAATTTACAATCTGACAATCACATTCTGTCAGACAAGCCACAACAATTATATTACCCTGTTCAAATCAGGGAAGTTTTGTGAGCCGCCCTCGCGATAAACTTGAGTGCAGTATCAACGATTTGGCCTTGTCACATTGCGGCTGATGTGAAAATAACCATGTTTGCATCTTCTTTGCTTATTAAACTTGCTGGAACATGCTTTAGGAGGCCACATTCCCATGCAGTCTACTAACCTTGCAATAGCGTCGAACTAGTGGGTTCAATTATTTCTACATCAACAAAAACAAACACAAAAACATGAATCAAAAGCAAATGAAAGAGAATCCTGAGATGAAAATCTCAAAGATTAATAGCTGAACGGGTCAGAAACTACCAAAGGAAAATTCATAGTGTTTACAGGAACATTATCAGCTTGAAAATTCTGCTTTCATTTAGCTTTTTGTTTATTTTTTATTTTTTTGAACGACAGCTAAAGCAAAATTTTACTAGTTGAAGAACTGTGAAGAGGCTCCAAACAGACTTTAATGAAACTTACCGTATAGGATGATGCTTGTGTTAGCGCTCCCAAGTTTGTTCATAGCAACGCAGGTGTAATTGCCATAGTCTGCCTCGGACACGTTGAAGAATGTCAGCTTTGAAAATGCTCCGGCATCCTCGATCTCAATGCCATCAAAGCCATTGAAGATCCTGGGAAACAGTCAGCAAATGGGGAGACTTGAATCAGCCTGGCCTTGTTTGTGCTACATCAGAGCTTGCTTTGAAGCTAGAGGTTACATTTATGACAGCATCAACATTTTCGGACACAGATTCCAGCGGGCCTGGATACATTAAAAGGAGGCAAAACTGCAGGATTGAATTACTGGCAGTGGCATGCAGAGGGACACGCACACACGCGCTTCTGCACATTTAATTATGATACAACATTTTGACAACTTATTCTTCACTTGACATCAAAGACAGTTTGAGAGAACATATTGAGACACATTCCAGCCAAAGGCACTCAAGTATTTTGCTGTTAAAAACAGTGAACAAATGACAGCACATCTAGTCAGACATGTACAACTACTGAAAAATATTTGTCCTTTAACTCACAATGTCAATTCCAATATTATACATCTGACAGATATACAGGAAATACAGAACACTCTTGTTAAGAACTAGCTGCTACTGTACACATCTAGCAAAAAAGAAACTGTGAAATGAAAGAGAAATTACAGAGTGTACACGAGCACACACACACATAACACTAAGTGTTAAATTAAGGTTACGGTTTTATCCCAAAGAAAGGAACAGATGAAGCAGAATATCCTGAAGTGATATGCCATACCTCCTGTCATCTCTGTACCACTCAAAATCTGCCTCGGGTACAGCATCTGCCTCACACTGCAGGACACCTCTCTGACCCAGGGTCACGCCAACATCTCTGCCATCTGAAACACTGGGAGGGTCTAAACACACAAAACCACATAAAGGATCTCTTTTAGGGACTGTTAGTTTGTGACCATCATAATGCAACTTCAAACAACAAACAAACAAGCAAAAAAAATATATAATTTGTATACAAAGCGGGATCAAAAGTACACTATTGGTCATTCTTTTATTTTACAAATTTTATTATCGTTTTATATTTATTTATTTAAATAAAATCCTAAAATGTCTGTGTATTAACATGTTTGAATAAATAAATTACAAATAAAATATACACAAAGTGGGGTTCAAAGGTCTTAAACCTTTGATCTTTTGTTTTGCAATTTAAGACATTTTGCTACACATTATATTATATTATCATTTTATATTTATTTATTTCAATAAAATCCATTCTCTTTATTTACAGAAAACGTCAAATTTATGTTTAAATAAGTATATGAATAAATACAGATAATGTAAACAAAGTGGGGTTCAAAAGTCTTAAACCACTAGTAAAGCTCTTATTTTCATTTTGAGACATTTCATTACAAATTATACTATAATTTTATATTTATTTAAATAAAACCCTGAAACTTTACAGGTTTAAACAAATAAGCAAATAAATGTTTTGCACATAAAGTCGGGTTCAAAAATCTTTTTGTTGCATTTTTAAGACATTTCATAAAAAAAAAAACTTTTATAAATTATAAATGTATTTATTTAAAAATAATAAGTAAAATAAAAAAAAAAGTCAATAAATAAGTCAATAAACAAATGAATAAATAATAATAATAAAAAATATGTATGCAATATAAATTGTATGTGTATGTAATGTTGATTTCAATTCACAAGAGACTTACAGTTGACTGTGAGCTCAACAGTCTGTGTGTCCACTGCAATGTCGTTGGATGCAGTGCATTCGTACACTCCTGCTCTATATCTGCTGATGAATGGAATCTCCAAAACCTCGCTGTCTGAGCTTAGGCTGTCATCTGAAAAAGAAAACAATAAAATATGACTAAGTCATAATCTGTATTAAAGCTGACAAAAGAGAGATGGGTTGTCTATTATTCCTCAAAACACAACTACAACAAACACAAATGACCTGATTGGTCGGATAGGAGTCTCTATCCTGAAACAGCAAAGTATTACTTGGGTAAATCACATCATGCTGCATGTGTCTCATTATCACTGAAGAGCTGAAATGCATCTGATTTCCCAGTACTTTGCTTGGGTACAATAAGCCACAGTGTAGAGCATGTTGATGCTCTTCTTTGCAAATTCAAACCTCATCTTCACTGAAATACTGATGCTCTGATGTATTTATAGTCATTTGTGTCCTATTGTGGGAGAAAGCGACACTAGAGATATGAAATTCAATTCAAATATGAGTATCAGTCTCTGCACAGCTGCTTTGAAGTGTTCGCATACACACCGGAGTCAAACTGCTAAAACATACGGCTCCTTTTCATGTTCATGAAACCCAGACTTGGGAGAAAAAAAAAGTTGGTGGAAAGGCATCCATGTGATGCAGTTCTCAACGTCAAGCTGTAATACGTGGTTGACTTAAATAAATAAATATCATCCCCAATGTAGTTTCTGACAGCAAAATAACACACTGCATTCACTTAGGTATGTTCTGAAAGACAATGTCTTACACCTGGGAGAGGCTGTTAACGAGAAAGAAAGAGGCACTTCCTTTAACCTGATGAGGAGTGTCAACAGAGCGCTCTGGAGAAAGAAGCTCATTACACCATACACACCTCGCTGCACTGAAAAGCAGCTTGAAGTCTATTCAAAAAGGCACTTGTATAATTTTATTGTTGCATTGTTTAAAAAGATTGTTTTAAATTCAAACGATCAACTACACCTTCAAAACGAACCAATTTGCAAATTGAGCCACGGAAGGAGAGTTTCTTCTTCATTCAAGATGTTCATTTTGATGTTTCCAACTGAAAAGTGCACGTTGTTGATGTTGTAAGCTTTAGGAAAAGCAAACCACTGCCATTTGATACCTGGTCCAGCAGAAAGGAAATGCTGTGCTTCAGGCATCAGGTGCATTGTGGACTGTCTTCCATCAAAGCGAAGATTGACAAAAAGGGAACGTTTATTTCCATCAGGGGCTTTGGGTTTCACGGCTGCCATGGAGGATTGTATCAACGCAAAGTACTTGAAGACTGACATCTCAGGTTTTTTTCTTCATCAATACACTCCTGAAGCACATTCATTATGCATGTCTTACATAATGCAACCGCTTTTGTATATTCATGGCCCCCGATGGCATTGTAAGTGTCAGTCAATAATACGCCCAGTGTTTGATTTGTGACATTATCACAAGTTAAAATCAAATGCCTCTTGAGCTGAAATGGTACAAGTATCGCACCGGGTGTCATAGAAAAAAGAACAAGCGCCAAACAACTCTATTAATGGAAAAACCAAAGCCACAGAAATGAAGCAGTGCAATGAATACTGCACACAAAAATGACAACAGCTTCTTGAAATCTCCATTTGCAATCCAAATGCAATCCAAAGTTAGAAAATGGACACTTTTGTATAGAACTAATTACTTTGTGAAAGTTTTTCAGTTAGTGTTATCATATCTCATCCAAAATATTTAGTTAGTTTTGGCTGAGGCTCTTAGTACAATTGGAAGCAGATATCCACAGACAGATTAAGATTAATTCTGAAGTTATTAAACTACCAGTACTTAAAGGTATAGTTCACAAAGAAAAGTAATAATAAATAAATAAATAAATAATAAAAATAAATAAAAGACATTTTCAACCCATTTTCCAATCAACCAAATGTGATACAGCATGATTATAGAGCTGAAAGTGTACTTGGCCTGTTTTATTTTTATGTGAACTATACCATACAAAAAAAACTCAATGGGGTCCAAAACAACATTGCACTCTACTGGCTTTAAATGTATGGACAAGGAAAAAAACAAAAAAAAAACAACAACAATTTTTCAAAATATATGCATATCAGATCTGATATAATACTTGTATTAAGGTACAGTTCACCCAAAATTGTTATGATTAAAATGAAAGTCAATGGGGTCCAAAACGACATTAGACTAAAATTTAAATAAATGAATAAATACATACATACATAGATACATAAATACACTGAGACATATTCAAAATATCTTCTTTGTGTTCAACAAGCAACTAATCTTCTAATACTTTTGAGCATAAATTTAACAATTCCAGATTTCTTAGCTGAGTTTTTTCAGGCCAGTCTGTTATTGTTGTATCAATTGTTTCAGATAACCAGCCCTGAAATTGCATGTGAAAAACAAAGTGAAGTTATGTTTCTTGTCACTCAGACAGTCTCCCCCTGTCAAATAAGATGTTTTTGTCTAGAATAAGGTGCAAACTGGATAAATTTATACTGATATTCAAAAGTATGACTATATAAGATAGCAGGCAAAAATAATCAGGAACTAATCTACAAAACACTGTTTTAAATTCACCATCTAGAACTATCGGACTGTCCTAGACCTCTAGCTAAAGTAGTTCAGACCAGTATGAGTGTCAAGCACTGCAGCAAAGCAGAGAGCAAGGAACTAATACTGCAGAGCTGTTGTACACACACACATACTGTACACACAAAACCCCAGAGAGAAGGAAAGCAGAGTTGGGCAAGGTGCTGAATCAATCCAGGCACAGTTGAATGTGTCATCTTACAAGCGGCAGGTTCTCTGTCTGATCCCTCCACAACAGAGGGGCAGGAACGTCATTACCGCACCACCTGATTTCCTCCACCAAACACCAGATCTGCCTACATCAGCGGTCACAAGATTAGCCACTTTTGGTGCATGATACAATGGGTTTGATTAGTCACGGCTATAATGACATTTATATCCAGGTAAGTGCCGCATTGTGGGTTGAAGAAGAATAATCTGTTTATTAATTTAGAAAACAAAAGGTCTATTAACTGACATAAAAATACAAACTTGACTAGTGCAAAAACTTTAATGCATTATCTGCTTGAGGAAAACAACCACAGATAGTGTGAGTCACACATATGCCCTGCAGATATTAATGCGCTTTATTCAGCTGAGATTCTTGTCAGCAAAGATAATGTAGTTTGACAGGTTTGCTTTGATTTCAGCCATCAAATATCTTCAGTCCTTCAGTCTTTGTTTGACTTGATCTGTTACTGATGCTGAAATATGCTTTTGTTTGTGCAAACGAGTGCAAATGTGCTTGTGCTACACTTGTATTCAGTAAATCAGCTCAAAAAACACACACAATCCAATCCAACCTGGACACCTTCTAAATGTGCTGAAATATATTAATTAAGTTGTTGTTATTCTCTCCGTCTTAAATGCACATGCAAAATTTGGTGTTTTGGTAAATTTGGCTCTTGAATGGAGACTAGCTGGAACAGCGGGCTGTATTTGATTTGAGAGACAGATAATACAAGCTTGAATGTGACTGAAAAGATAAACACACAGCAGACTACATTAGCATGGGGTAGTTTGCAGCTCCACAAAGTAGTTCACAGATCCGCATCTTTCTAAACCCCTGAGGCCATTGCTCAGGAGAGAGAAACACCATAACCAGATCCGACCAGAGTAATATCAATCTATAACCCCACTCCAAATGCATTCATTTCACTATGTGTTTCTGTCATCCAAAAAAAAAAAAACCCTCTCGAAAATAACTAGAGTCAGCACAGGACCGAGCAGGGGAGGGTGAGAGAAAAAATGGTGAGCGAGATCGGCAGAGTAGAACTGTATTAGCAGTTAGGGCTAGCGCTCAGAGGATCATTTGGTTCCTGAAATGAGCTGCTGAACCCAAACACACAGCAGCATCATTACATAGATGGTTATAAACAGGATTAATGCAATCACAGCTCAATAAAAACCTCAAGCAATGTGCTCCACACAATGTGCTCTCCACTGAGCCAAAACCCTAATTCGCACTGATCTAATAGAGGAGTGTTCGCTCCTGAGACACAGATGCTCATTAAAAACAATGTTTATTCAAGTCTATTAAACAGCAGCAATGATAAATTAGCAACATTATTGACCCTATTCCTCACCCAAAGGTAAAACAACGCAGTAACACAATAACATCACATTTACTCTTCCCATACCCACATTGCAGCTCACATGCCGCTTGCTCTGATCTTCAGCCCACCGGATTTTACAGAGAGAGAGAGAGAGAGAAATAGGGGATTGGGAGAATATGCCTTTTTGAGGATTGAAAAAATCAGTAAACAAGCCTTCCCACCAAAGGGTTTGGCTCTGATCACATGAAAGAAAGACCATGCACAGCCTGCAAATGATTCATTCAAGTGTGTAATATGTCTATTAAACAGCCTTAGGGGATAATAACATTAATATATCATCTTTATAGTTTCTTTTTAGCACAAACATGTGTGGAAGGCAGAACATTGGCTGTTATCCACATCCTCCACAAATACTGAAGGGTGTGAAGTAGTTTGAGAAAGGCCACTAGTGCAATGCAAATAAAATAGTTTCTTAATTAGTATTTATTTTTTTTTTTTAGTAAATTACATGCAATTTCTTCGAGCAAATTTGGAGCGAGTTGAAAAATAAACTGGACAGATCTATTGTACATTCAAAGGAAAGCCTTTGGCTTGAGTTGCAGAAGGCATGGGATAACATTAATGTTGATGTTCTCAGGAAATATATTGACAATGTGCCAGAGAGATGTGCTGCTGTAATTGCTGCAAAAGGTGGACATACTGTAGCAAATATTGAAGTTAAAAGTGGATTAAACAGTACAACTCACTTTATCTGATATTTGTTGTGCTCAGAGCAACCATCTGCATGGACAATTTTGGCCACCACTGTATATGGTAAGAAAATACTTCAAATCGTAATACAGCATCTTGTGCAATTTTGCTTTTCCAAGTAAATTCCTCTTATTTTCTGGATGTTTAAATAAATCGTTTGAAAAGTATCTTTACAGACACAACATAAATCACTGATGTTCTGAAGCATAAGGTTATGCAAAGGTTTCTGGGAAAAGCACATACTGTTCTGGCAAAACAACAAAAGAGCTTACTATAATATTCATAATTTCAGCAAAAACAACTGGTCTGGTACTAAGTTTCAGTTATTAGTTGTTGTAGACTTTGGGCTTGATCAATAATTCAGATTGCTAATAGCCAGAGCCACACAGAATCTCAGAATTTGTGCCAGCAGAACTGCACATTTCCACAGAATTGAAATGTCTGTCAATAACAAAGTTCTATACATCCACTGACCCAGTGAGTTCATATAAGTGGTCAACTGCCGATATTTGGCATTTTTCAAATATCCGCATCGGCCAATAAGTTTTTCTACTTGGCCGATGTGTTTGAGGCGGGATTTTATTTAGATGGTGTGCTGGACTTTTATTTTGACGGCACTGAGAGCGGCAGCGCCATAGCACACAGTGCTCACACTCTCCCTCATGTTTACTGTCGTTGTTAACAGTTCTGTCTAATACGGATAGAAGTCTGTCTAATAATCAGATAGAACGGTTAAACAAAGGAATTAATGTATACAAAAAGTATTATAACGTTTGCTTTTATATTATTAGTAATAGAAAGTCAAACATTATAATACTTTCTCGGTTGCTGTCAGCATTAAGCAAATATGCATTTATATCATTTAAACAAATATTTGAATGACTAATGAACATTTAATTTCACAAACCTTGCAAACTTAGTCGAATCCAGCTGTGAGATCTGGTGAAGTGCATTTTTATCCAGCATGATCACATATTCTCTGTGTGACAGGTGGTCTGTGTGAATTGATTGCTCTAAACTTTAAACTCATGATTTCAAATGATGCTTCACTTTATGCATTTGCCCACTGTCATGTTCATGTCATTTTCTCTGTGTGCTGTATGTAAAATGAGTGTTACCCTGGCTTTATATGAAAAATATGCTTCCCAATGCACACAAACTTTCCAGAATACTGAGTGCTCTGTTGGCTACAGTTTACTTCCTTTTTAATTATATTTTTATTAAATATTTATTTATTTGTGAAAAATACTTTGTCATCTAAAGTGTTTATTTTACACATTTATTTTTTAAATATTAATTTAAAAATATATATATATATAATAATTACATTGGCTTTAAATAGGCTATCGGCCCTCCTGCTTTCCAAGATATCGGCATTGGCAGTCAAAAAAACAATATCCGTCGACCACTAGTTCATTTACAAAATATTTTGGCTAATCTGAAAATGCAGAAATGTGTAGCACTCTCATTTCACATTTTCTGCAAAATTACAGCAATTTCCCATCATAACTGTGCCGCTAATGGCCTTAAAATCACATTTCAGTGCTTTTTATGTAAATGCAGTTTGCCATAAATTCCATCTAAACCACATTAATCATGCATCAACCTTTTCTTCATGACAAAATCGCGATATGTTGCTGTTAGCATTAACTACAGCATTCTACACATGAAGGTGAACTCTAGAAAGTCATTAAAGCACAAATAACATTGCTGTTGCATGTTTCTTTAATGAGAATGGATGATAGCAGGCCTATCTGCCCTCTTTAGATTAGGATCTGGATGTAAGTTAAGGACTCTGTATGATCGTAATCTAGAGAAAACTTACAAGCGAGTGATGTGAGACTGGAGATACGGCGTAAAATCATGAAATCTCTAGGTTTATATAGAGTCCAGAGAAAGAGCCATGTGGCTTTGAGCGAAGTGCCATTTAAAGGTCGGAGATGTGTACTTACAGAAATAAGTGTGACTGGCAGACTTATTTCAACCCTTTATTGAAACAATGTGGAAACGCTGCAGTAAATCTAAATGACTGTAGTACGGTGAATGCTCAAGGGAGCAGGTGCGCTTGACATCAACAGGCTCTCTTGTCTGTCGAATAAATTTTTTTGAAAGAAACAAATCTCTACAAGACAACAAATCCCGGTGCTATCGAGATATTAAGATTTTATCGCAAGGGGGTCTGTGTCTTAATTAAGTTTCACACGTCATTTGGATAGCTTCCTGCTGATTCCAGCCCCATCAAGATTCCTGGTTGCCAGCTCTTTGAAGATTATGGCATGCTTTTACAAAAGCAAATCAGATCTTAGAGCCAATGAAGTGTTAAATTGATCAAACGGCACAAAATCATGGCATTTATAAGTGGTGCAATGTTACTAACGCCAACACACCCCACCATTTCAGAGACTAATTTGAGCCACCTCTGCATTTTTGATTAGTTTTAGAGTCAACATAAAATCAAAATTAACCCTATGTACTTCCTTCATGTATTTTCCTGGTCTTATAAATGATTCATCAGTGCACATTCCAAATAATAATAATAAAAAAAGTGTTTCTAATCTTTAATTAAAATCACTATGTCCATGTTATTTGGGCATTGTTTTAGCAAATCTGCATATCGTCTAACTCCATTGTGTTATGTTCATTTTTCAAAACCCACTCAAATCATTATGAATAAAATCAAGTACAATCTTAAATATTTGTCTCTCTCTCACTCACTCACTCACTTACTCACACACACACACACACACACACACACACACACACACACACACACACACACACACACACACACACACACACACACACACACACACACACACACACACATACACACAGTCAAGCCAAAAATGTATTCAGACACCTTCAACATTTCTCACATTATCAGTTTATTTGCTATAGTTTAGAAAAAGGGTAATAAAATATGTCAAGATCTCAGTGTTAAACTGTGTCAGAAAAATAAAATAATCTTGATAATCACAAATGAATTACAGTCAAACCAAAATTTATTCAAACACCTTCAAGATTTCTCACATTATCACAGTTTATTCACTATGGTTTAGAAAATGGTAAGAAAATGACCTCAAGAACTGTCAGAACAAATTCATCTTGATAATGTCAAATAACTTTGATAGAAAGGTATGTAGCAAAACATGGTCAGGTTAAAGTGTTAAATCAAATTTGTGTTTCAATTTTTTTTTTTATCAGTTTTACTGGTAGTCCACTGAATAAAGATTTGTTGGGTATAATGTCATAGTTTACTATATTTTTGCTAACCGCACTTACAAAAATTAACTATAGTGTCCTGCACCCACTAGTAAAACATATCAAAAATTATATCTGGTGTCTGAATTTTTTTTTTTTTTTTTTGACTGTATATACAGGTGCATCTCAAAAAATTAGAATAGTCTAGATTAGATTAGTTTAATAGTCTAGATTCATTACTTGTAAAGTAAAACATTTCAAATGTGTTTTTGTTGTTGTTGTTGTTGTTGTTGTTGTTGTTTATTTTTATTTTGATGATTAGTGCTTGCAAATTGGGAAGGAAAAAGTGCACAAGCAACAGGAATGACCGCAAGCTTGAGAATACTGTCAAGCAAAGCCGATTCAAACATTTGGGAGAGCTTCACAAGGATGCACTGAAGCTGGAGTCAGTGCATCAAGAGTCAGGAAAAGTCAGAAGCATCTTACCTGGGCTAAGGAGAAAAAGAACTGGACTGTTGCCTAGTGGTCCAAAGTCCTCTTTTCAGATAAAAGTAAAGTGAAGTCCAGTGTGAAGTTTCCAAAGTCAGTGATGATTTGGGGTGCCGTGACATCTACTGGTGTTGGTCCTTTGTGTTTTATCAAGTCCAAAGTCAATGCAGCTGTCAACCAGGAGATTTTTGAGCACTTTATGCTTTCATCTGCTGACAAACTTGATGGAGATGCTGATTTCTTTTTCCAGCAGGTCTCAGCAACTGTTAAGTGGTTTGCTGACCATGATATTACTGTGTTTGATTGGCCAGCCAACATGAGAAACAGTCTATCCAACAATACAGACGAGCTAAAGGCTCAATAGTACCTCAGTAGTGCCACAGGATGATTTTTGATTTTCATGAGAAAAAAAAAAAAAAAAAAAAAAAAAAAAAATTCACAATATTCAATTTTTTTTTTGCGATGCACCTCTATATATGTATATATGATTATCAAAGGCCCCGATATTCTTCAAGTGATTTTTTGTTGAGGAAGATGCACAGCAATTTTTTCTATATTATAAATGTAATATATTTACAGTATATATAAATCCTGTTTATTAATGGCTCAGTATTTGGTCATATCATGAACGTCAGTGCGGTACAAAACAACTTTGGACTCCACTGACTCATTGTATGGACCAAAAAATAAATAAAAAAGAGAGTCAAAATGAGTCATTTCTCAAAATATCTTCTTTTGTGTTCATACAGAGGTAAGGAAATCATTACAGAATTCATATTTTGAACTGAACAATCCTTTCAAGAAATGTGGTGAAATCTGGTGTCCACCTGCCAAATGATGTGGGAAAAACAGGCAGATCCCGTGGTCCAACAAGACTCTGACTTGACTGAATCCCCTCTGAAAACTGATCTTTTATTCCTAAAAGCAGTTGAAACTCTTAGCATACAACTGTACCATATCATAATGGAATCCCATCTAAAACTCTTTAACTTGTCTCCAAAAAAAAAAAAAAAAACCCAGAGCAGTCACTTCTGTGTCACATTAACATTTCAATTACCTGATCCTTGTAACAACACAAAGGAAGAAAATGGGGGGGTGTGCGGGGTGCATGAGCAGGTACAGCAGTCCAATTGCACCCCATGAATCATAGCGCATTAAAATGCAGTTTTTCCCTGATTAAGTGAAATGGTGCACGGCAGAACAGAGCCGCAGACAGGCCCAAATGGAGCTGATTTGTTCATGTGGCCTGAAGATAAGCAAAATGGACCACTCAGCTTGTACAGTGAATACACAAACACACACATCCACACAGTCAAAATACACACACACACACAGAGCTCTCAGTGAAAAAGACGCCTGATATATTATCTTACCCGTGCTTAATATGTCAGTGGGATGCAGTATTTTGCTAAATCATCAATGAAAAAAAGTGCACCGTTCTTTGTAATGGCAAAATACATCAGCAGTACTGGACCGATATTGAGGATTGCAGTTTCATTTTGAAGGCAAAAGCTATTGACTAAAGATTTGCTTTAGCTTTCACTGATTATGGTAAATATTTCCAACACATAGAAGCATGATATGCATCTTACCTGAAGGTGATAACATCCTCCAGCCGATGGCAGGTTCTGGTTTTCCGTTAGCCAGGCACATTAAAGTCACGTTGGAGCCTTCATTCACCACAAGGTCCTTCGACAGGTTCACGATCTTTGGAGGAACTGTAAAACACCAAAATTGTTAATATGTATGATATCTATAGCTGATATGTTTCAACTGTAAATGTCCCTTGAAGATAATGACACATGATACTCTTTATCATGAATACAGGTGGTCATAATTAAGAAATGAATGGTCTTTTCCACAGAGCATAAATGTAACATGCAAAAAATGTAACATTAATAACTCATACTAATATGATTTTTCTATCATATCATAGATCATTCTCAATCAGTAACTTCTCTTTAAAATGACTCATATGTTTCTGTGTTGTTTTGTTCTTGATTTGATTTGGAAAACTTCAAATAAATATAACAGAAAAAAATCGGTAACATTTCTTGGGTACTATTTCTATTTGGGGCTGAAAAATTGCAAACTAGACACATTTCACAAGGCTGATTTATTGATTGCCTTTGCAGTTTGAACACAATTTAAACAGACTGCAGAGCAAGCCACAATTCAGGCCTTTATGAGGGCCTTGCAGATCTCGAAAAGCCTACAACTCAGCAAAACTAAAGATGTTACAAATACCTTATTTAGTTACCCTATGGGGGATAGCAGTAAAGGGAGTTGACATCCTCTCTTCAGGAGAGCAAATTTATGGCCTACTTTTCAAAAGAAGTGTTAAACATTTACTACGACACTCACAGAGAATATGTGTTTGCAAATATCCAATCAAATGTTTTTGGTGTGTTAGATTAGAGTAGTGCTGAGGAAACTACTTTAAAACTATTTTAAAAAGTATGCTAAGCTACTATTGCCTTTTAAAAATTTTAATAGTTGCTGTATATATTTACAAAGATATTAAGTATCTTCACAATGTATTTAGCTAATTTTTGTTATTAGTTTGTAGATAACTACACTGAAGCTACTCAAAGAGGGAGCATACTTTTAAATGTATCAACTGATGCAATTTACTAAAATATATATTTCTGTCACAAAAACAATGATTTTTTTTTTTCAATGAACATCTCAATTAAGGTGAATGCATTAAATCTGACACATGTTGATTAATTACTATACAAAATTAAAAAAGAGAGAGAATACACCACAATTCATATTGAAGTAAGTTGAAAACAATTACGAACAGCTGCATTATAGCATTTGTATACAGTATTTAACGTATTCACAAATATAATAATTAACAATGTATCTATAATTATACACAAGTAGTACACTTTAGCACTTGGTATAAATTATTGATTTACATACACTATCAGTCTTTTTTTTAAAAAAAAGAGAAATAAATACTGTATCAGTAAATAACTGATTAAAGGTAAAAGTACTGTAAACACATTTATAATGTTACAAAGCTTTTAGATTTTAAATAAATGCTGTTCTTTTGAACTTTACATTCATCAGAGAATCCTATAAAAAAAAAGCATCACGGTTTCCACAAAAAATATTAAGCAGCACAACTGTTTCCAACATTGATAATAAGAAGTGTTTCTTGAGCACCAAATCTGAATATTAGAATGATTTCTAAAGAATCATGTGACACTGCAGATTGGAGTATTGATGGTGAAAAGTCAGCTTTGCCAACACAAGAATGAATTTAATTTTAAAATATATTTAAAAAAGAAATAAATTATTTTTTAAAGTGCAAATAACATTTTTGACTATTTGTGATCAAATAATCAAATAAAAAGTAAAGATCTTCTGATCTTACTGAGCCAAAACCTTTTAACAGTAGTGTGGACAGCCCTTTTCCCCCTGTTTATTAGAAACAACCTTGAAGGAGACATTAAAATGTATATTCACATGAAGTGAAATCCAGTTCATTGGGGTGGATCTTAGAGGAATCAAGATTGTTGAGCTGTTGTTTTCGGCACAGGCACACTGAAGATTCACACATACTATTTTGAGTACATAACCATGAATCCCTCCAATACCTTTACAAGCTTTTTCTCACAAATCCACGGCTCATATTATAAAAATTGTCCTGCAACATAAAGGTCAGTTAAGTGAAAGGTCAGTTTAGTATAATGTCTCCAATCTCTGGAGAGCATCCTGCACATTTGCCTTGATGATGGCTGGCAAAATATGTTTGACTTGACTGCTGTAACGGTAGAATAAAGTCCTTTAGAGGCCATTAACTAATTCCCTCCACTGTAAATGAAGATCCACCACGAGCTGCAGCAGAAACGCTTCTGTTGAAAATTAATTCAATAAATGCCTTCAGGCGGCATACGCACAATATCTCCATCCATGAAACCTTACAAAACAAAACACACAGTGTATGAGCACGCTGCTTTAAACAATTAGCATTATCATTAAGTGCTCAAAAGTGATGTTCTCAGTAAATGTAATAATAGGTGGCACTGATGGTGTGATCAGAAAAATACCAGGTTCGTTTGACATGTTCTGTTCTGCTATTGAATACAGATGTTATTTTGACACGTGTACTCTGTCAAGAGGTTTGGTTTTGCATTTTAAAGCTGAGACAACTCAACAAAGGTTGCCGTCACCGTCTGAGCTGGTACTAACAAAGCCATGCTGTACTACCGTTTTATCCTGTTTTAGTCACTAAAGACATCTTCCTCCAGAGACACTTGGCTATAAATAATTCATTTAACGTCAGTCTAAGTGTACGTCCTCTTTATATGTGACAGAGAGCTACATTCTTTTCTGATTGTTTTTTTTTTTTCTCTACATATATTATTAAGGTCAAGTTCACAATTTTCTCTCTAAATCAAACCCAGACACTACGCTGAGCAAAAGTTAATACTATTAGCCCACTTAGTACAGTGAAATTAAATTATCAAAGCTCAACATTGTCATTAAATACAGAAGAGGACTGCAGACCAACAGCAATAAACATCTTAACATACACTATTGTTCACATTTTATTTTAACAAGAATACATGACATTTATTAAAAGTGACATTAAAGACATGTATAATGTTACAAAAGATTTCGTATTCGTTTTTTTTTTTTTGTACTTTTTTTTAATAAATAATGAAAAAATAGCAGTTTCCACATAAAATTAAACAGCACTACTCTTTTCAACATTGATAATGACAAAAAATTTTCTTGATCAGCATATTAGAATGATTTCTGAAGGATCATGTGACACTGAAGACTGAAAATTCAGCTTTGCCACCAGAGTAATAAATTACACTTTAAAATATATTTAAATAGAAAAATATTAAATCGTAACAATGCATCACTTTTTTTTCTGTATTTTTGATATAATAAATTCAGCTTTGGTGAGATTAAGAACACTTCTTTCAAACAAATTTAAAAAGCATACCGACCCCAGACTTTTGAACAGAGAAGTGCAGGGAATGTTGATGTATTATTTAATTACTGCAGATTCACATTGATTCACACTGAGAATTTAAACCTAATAATTATATTTACTTTTCTTTCCTGAATACTGCATATTATCACAATAACTGTTAAACTATTATCAGACTAACTGTGATTAAATATTTTAAAGGCTGAGAGCTTATTTTAATTATATTTCTTAAAGAAATTATAATTGCTATATTTGTGTGCAGATTTTATAAGAAATTCATTACTTTCATAATGCAGGACAAAAATAAAATGCTAAAAACTTCATCTAAATGCTAAATCTTCAGGCAGCAAGAGTGGTGCGTTTGATTATCTGCAGCCTAGAGTGTTAAATGTGTTTTGCCCGCTGTTCTAAATATGGCAAACAAAGTCATTCTGAAAAAAAGAAAAGCATAAAAAGCTCTGCACACTATTTAGAGCCTCCACACACTCTTTAACGCCAGTTTCCAGCAAAAACCGCAGCAAACAAGCTCTGTTTATCGACAAACTGTAACAGTCACCAAAGGAACCATATGAAAGTTAATAAGAGAACTGTTTACAACGGCACCGTGACCATCCGTATGACAATGACAGTCAGAGTGAGGAATGATTCTATCACTGTGTTTATGACTTGTGCCTTGGCAGGATAGCGTGTATCTTTGTGAGCCATATTTCTGATATGGATGGCCGGAATGCAACCCATTTTCGAAGCCAATAAAGGGCTTACAATGACTGTTCTTCCTTTATATTGCACATACTCTCACACAATCAATAAAGGAACGTGGCCGTTTGTGTGTGTGTGTCTCCAGCCTCCGTATGAGGTAAAGCATGTTAAATTGCATTTTAATAGAGTCGTACCATCCTCTTACTTTTGATGCCGGATTTCTGAGCTTCAAAGTGATCTTCAGTTGACAGGAGGAACAACTGAATAGAAATAACTTGGCATATTGCAGTATATTTCCAAGATTTGACCTCAGCTTTCCTTAGCTGAGACATGGGAATCCTCAGTAAGGCGTGATATGGATGATCATATATAAATATGATATCACTGGCAAAACAAAACCACAAACACTACAAAAACGAAATTAACAGAAAAGCATGCTATTCAGATATTAAAAGTTTTGGTTCGATTTAACAAAGGGGCAAAAATCTGGTAGACCAGATCAACTGGCAATTTTTTAAACTACCCAGTAATGAGCACTTCATTATAATGATCAGCTGCAATTGAGAGCACCATTAATATGGTTAAGATTATTCCACTTGTCATAAAATCATCACCACTAATTATTTTAGATGAAAATAGAATGAAATGATAAAAGGACTGACATTTATCCTAGCCATAATTCTATTTTCCATTACGGGGCCTTTTATGGACTTACAAAAACAATAAAGCAAAAAAATATAAAATATAGACACCAGGGTTATTATAGTTAAGTAAAAACAACAACAACAATAAAAAAAAACAGCATTAAAATAAATGTTAACTGAAATAATAATAACAAAATAAAATAAAAAAAATTAACTTAACCTTATTTTATTTCACCCTGTTGGCAGAGCAACATTTTTCATTTTCATTTAGTTTAATTTGAAGTATCAAAATAATTTGAAATAATACACAAACAATAATAAAAAAACAAATTAGCAGTAACTAATAAAAATGACTAAACTTAACTAAAATTTAAACTAAACAACACACAAAATTAAACATATAATCACATATGTTTATATATATATATATATATATATATATATGTGTGTGTGTGTGTGTATGTGTGTGTGTTTAAAAAAAATAAATATATATCTATATCTATATCTATCTATCTATCTATCTATCTATCTATCTATCTATCTATCTATCATCTATCTATCTATCTATCTATCTATCTATAAATATAAATATATATATATAAAACTACAATAGCATCTCAATAATACTAAAATAACACACACAAATATAAACCATGTAGATAATAAATGAGAACAATACAATAAAGTGTTTGAGATTATGTCCAGCTCATCAAATTTTTCATTTTGTTTAACTAAGAGTATGTGATTACGTTTCGTCACATTCAACTGGTTAGGAGCCAATAAGTTGGTGATATTTACACAGTCAACACAAAGGACAACAAATAGCCTCGTTCCAGCCAGATGAACTCTTACCCCAAGTGTCCACTGGTGCGGAAGAAACCCGCTCAATACTGCTTAAAACGTCAGCGGTCTGCAGCTTCGGAGGTGTGTCTGTAAAACGCACAGCAGCACTCATGCCTTCCGTACGGTCAATGATTGCTTTCAATATGTGGTCAATAACATCATCATATTTATGCACAATTACAGCTCAAACTTTACTTCTGAATGAGTAGATTTAAAACTTTTGTTAACCAAGCCGCAACGATTTTTGAAAATCTGAATTCAATATAACAACTATGTGCAGTGAATACACTGGAAGCTCCAGCGCTATTGGCAGATTTTGAAACTCTTAGGACAGACTGACTTTACCTCACAGCGACTGGCTGCCACCCTCTATTTTTCTTTTCTCATTTGAATAAAGCTTAACATTTCTCAGCTTTGTGATGCTCTCACTGGTAGCTGAGCTGTCAATCCCCCACGTAAGCCTGTCGCTCAACTCCCATGGAGAACGAATTGAAAATGCCTGCTCAACTCCATGCCAGTGGACACATATGGCTAAGGAACTAAATTACATGGCGCCAGTGAATCTGCAAGGGGAATTTGCTGATAAGACATCAACCAGCTGAATATATACTTCCAGTATGCCACTGCTTCATTCTTGTCATACGGTCATAGGGACATGTATCATATTACAGTAAAACCACATATCGTTTTTGTCTTCTGTGGCAAAATAAACATGTCAGTGTTGCCATTTTGTTTGATAAGCAGGACAAGTTTTGGGAAGGGGAAATCAATCTGCATTTTGTTGCTGTCACAAAAACCTAAAGACCAGCAGTGGCAGAGCTCTGTTCCAAAACCTACCGAGTTGCCTTGCTGCATATTGCCAAAAAAGGCAGGTGGATACTAAGCCAGCACCCTAAGCGTGGAACCACACAAGTGACAGATTTGGAATGCTCTACATAGGCAGCATAAACAGAAATACTCCATCACACGGTATATTTGATTTCAGTAGCGATGTCACTAAACTAATGCTGTGATTTAGTTATATATTTATTCTTTTAGTAGCCTAATAACACACCAGGGTTAGCTGTTATTAAGAGTTAAAGTACTAAAAATAACTAATATTAAATAAAAAACATAATAAAAAGTTGAGAAAAAAATACAGACATTAAAACAAACAAACATATAAATAAAAACACAGAAAACGTACTAAACTTTACCTAAAACGAAAACGAAAACTGAAAATATAAGAATTAGATTATAATTTAAAATATTAACAAAAGCTATAATAGTAATAATACTAAAAATATCACTGGCACACTAAAGTATTTGGTAAAATAGTGCATTTTTAATTATATTATGCTATTTTTATAAATACTTTATTATTCAAATTTTGCAATCAACTTCCTGAAATAAAAATAACAAAAAAAGTACAAATGTTCCTGTTGCTTTGGATAAAAGCATCTGCTAAATGCAAAAATATAATGTAAATTAGGACAAACCAAGATATTTTAGCAGGCATCACAATTAGGTTGCATACATAGGCATAAAATGTATAAAAAGATATCTGAAAGCTGGTGAAATGTGCTTCAAACTATAATTCTGAGAAGATTTTTGATTTCTGTATGAACAAGACATGTTTAGAGCTGCTTCCTGGTAGTTCTCATGAAATGACTCATTTCTATTGATGTACATTCATTAATATTTTACAGACTTGTGCTCTCTTTTTCTTCATTGATCGCACACGATCAATGAATGTGAATACAAATGAAATAACATGTTGCGTTTCTGTTGTGTACAAACAGCACTTTGACTTGGTCTTATGTAAATATGATATAATGGCTATGCTCTGTGACCAAAATAAACATCTACATTATGAATATACAAGGTCCTAATATTTGGAACACAGCTGCAGGAACAATGTTTGCATCCAGTGAAAATGTCAGATAATTTGACATGCAAATGATGACCTCTTTCAGGCGCTGATTACCATGCAAAGTCTTTAATCAGGGAATTAATATTTGCTTCATCTGCAAGTCCTATACAACAAATTTGCTGCATTTTTGTTCCTTTAAAAAAAAGAAAAATAGTCTGTCTGAAAAGCAGCTTTTGACATCTCCCAGCACTTTGCTTGGCTTGGAGGATATCCCAAGATCCGTGAACTTTCTCTCCATCACAGTTTGGGATATAATCCTGTCCTCTAGGCATCTGACAGAAACAAATTAAAGACAAAAGCAGACGGGCTACATCTTAGTCCCTCACGAAAAAGCTTTTAAATGTCAGCTTTAAGGCTTTTTAGGAAATAATATGTTCACACGTTTCTGTACAAAGAGAGTGATTTTCACACTTCCTACTTTAGAATCAGTAATTTGTCAGTTTCTTCCATTACAGTTTATTTATTCAGGAAGTTATCTTCTCATTAAAGGTGAAATTTGTGATTTCTGTGCTACTAAAACTAAACATTAGTACAAAATAAATACAAAATATAAACAAGACTTTTTCCAAACAGGTTTCTCGATAAACAAACAGAAAATGTCAAAACCCCCATCTTTGTGAGCATTCACTTATACACAGAAACATATAAGAAACTGGAAACATTAAAAACAAATCAGATGTGTGTCTATATATTAGTTCTTAAAGTGACAGTAGCCTGATATACTGTACCTGCAGTTGTCTATGTCCTCAATGTTAATCAAATAACAAAAGACACACACACACAAAAAAAAAAAAAAAAAACTTACCCTATGCAGTTTAAATTCATACAGTTTGGAGTTTTTTGACATTTGATAATTTTATTCAATTTCTTCAGTATTTCTCAATTCTGACTACACAGACCTTCATGGAAACCTTGGTGTCTATTATATTTATTTGTCCTATTGTTCCCAATTAGTTACTTTGTTTTTGTTTAATTTTTGATTAGTTAGTTGTTTTCAGTAAGCTCAGTAAGATAACTTTTTTTTATTTACGTTTGTTAGGCTAGTATTAGTTTTTGATATGATATCACAATTAGTGACAAGAATTGTGAAATTTCAATGATATCAAAAACTTAATTTCAAGAAAAATAAACTATATTTTGATATCATTATCGTGAAATATAATAATGACTAGAAATAGAATGAGTTGCTGTTGTCGGGAAGCTTTTTCTAGGAAATTAAATCCAACAAATTACTTACAGCTGTCTGTGCATTTTAGGCTGGGATGGAGAAAGTATTCCAACATGGGAAAAAAATACACACTTCACATTTGGCAGCATTTGGCAAGGATGATCTAAGTTAGCAACTAATTTATCCAAAAAAAATAGGAAACTAACCGATCTATAATGACATGATGCTGAGGCCAACAGATTTTTCCTAAGAAAGATGCTATGGGGAGTGTGTCTGACATTCTGAGAGTGCCACTAAAGCCAACAGCCGTGAGGCAACTGCAGTCTTCCCCTCATAAATGTGGATGGCAGCGGCAGCTCAGACCAGCTTTATGAAGATTAGGAGAAGTTGGCTTTGTTTCTCCTTGACCTTATTATACATCAACAACTGCATGGAGGGAAATATGACGGTTTGCCTGGTATTCTGAGCGAGACCTCTGGAGCACGGCTATTTTGATTAGCATGAATTAGTTTTGGTGTTAACACGGTTCGCCTCTGCAAACATGATCACAGCACAGTTCCCTCCCACGCTGACACGATGTGCTGGAGAACATAAATTAATGGCTGTGCGGAAAAAAAGGGAATGCTGAACGCTTCTAGTATTTTTATACTGAAATCAAGGTGTTTTCATTAAATAACATTCAGATGATAATGTGTTATGGTATGCAGAGGAAACAACTGTTTGAAGAGAGACTGAATAAGAATCAAATATACAGATGAAAATATACAGTATTTGATGTTTAACGGGACTTCCCAATGAAGCACTGAGGTACAACGTCATGATTCAATCCCCGGAAAGTTACATGATGACAGTATGGTCAAATCTCATTGTCATGGTGATTTCACAATCACACCATATTCATTTAGAGTGATTATTTATTTCAAAGACTAAAACATAGGATCATTTAAAAAATAAAATTAAATACATGCGTCTACCTAAACTCCAAAAGATACAATTATCTGCAGTTTCCAGCTGAAATGAACACTAGAGGCAGTAAAACACCAATACATATTATTCCTTTTCACACAAATTATGAATTTATTAAGAATGATCATAAATGCTTATTTAAATGTTTATTCTAAAGCCTCTAAATGCTTCACACCTCTGCCACAATAATGCATTGTCTTTATATAATGTTAAATAAAATATTGATATTCATGTGATTCATTTGGTCAATTAATCTGCAGATTTTTGTAATTTATTCAATTAACATTCTTAGGCCCTGTCCACACGAACACGGTTATTTTTAAAACCACAGCTTTTTCTATGCGGTTTGGCCATTCGTCCACACGTAAACGCAGCGCCAGGTCACTGAAACCAAACATTTTTGAAAACTCCTGCCAGGGTGAGGATTTTCAAAAACTCTGATTGCAGTGTTATTGTGTAGATCTCCGCCTACTTGAAACTTTTTCAGGCTTTTGATTGGCCAACATGGCTTTACTGTTGAGATTATATCGCCACCTGTTGGTTTGGCATGCTCTTGACAGTGCATCATAGCATGCGTTTGCGTTTTCATGTGGACAGGGATTTTTTTTTAAATGGAAGAAGAGATTATATAAATTAATACAGCTTGTACTTGAACATCAACATTCCTAAACCAAGTTAAATTACATTAGAGGCAGATCTTGGCTTCTGGTACCTGAAGCTCATTAATAAACAGCAACAGCTTGAATGCTCTGACCTGTCTGGAGGCCCTAGTTACATGTAATTATTAATGTTATCACATTCCACTTCGTTAGAGGACCCATAAATATCATTAAACCCTGAAGGCTTCAGAAATGGCAGGGGCATGTTCAAGCATCCCCATGTGATTTTAATAACTTAACGTGTTTGTAGCTTGAATGTTGTGACCAAGGCACCCAACTGCCTGTGGTTATTAAGGATAAGGACACTGTAGTCAGGGCATGCCGAAGGCCTTCACACGTTCGGAGAAAGAGCACAGAGACATTAGATGCACACCGCTATTTAGAGAGTCACAGCCTAAGGGAACTTGGTGGAGGACATGGTAGACAACGTAAAAAAAAAAAAAAAAAACGTGTTCGAAGAACTTCTGAAAAGCTTTTGTTAAGTTGAATTCATTTACTCATTTTGAAATCTTGACTCAACTTAAAATGTCAAGTTCCCTTGACTTAACATTTGCTAAATTTGGACCAACTGCCAACTTAATTTCAGATTTTTCTTATCTTATAATTGATACTTTTGACTCACCCCAACCTTAAAAAATGATTTAAAGGCTGACTGTAGGACATACAGTCGTGAAAAGTTAAAGACAAAATACATTTATTCTACTTGGCCATTTGTTTAGTGCAGAATTTTTTTTTCAGCTTTAATAATATTTAAAGCAATTTCCCAACAAGTCAATTGCGGCCAGTGAAAATGATGAATGGCTAGTACTAGAGTAAAGGGATTTTTAAAAAAAATTGCCATTTTGAAAATGCTTTTACAATTCATAAATTTATTATTATTTTAAAAAGTATTTAAAAAATATTTTTGCACTGTTTAAAAAAATAAATAAAATATAAATTAATAAAATAACTGCTTTCTATTTAAATATATTTTCAAATGTATTTTATTATTGTGATGGTAAAGCTAAATGTTTAGCATCATTATTCCAGTCTGCAGTGTCACATGATCCTTCAGAAATCATTCTAAAATGCTGATTTGCTGTTCAAGAAACATTTTTTTAAAAACAGTTGAGTAAATTTTTTTCAGGATTCTTTGATGAAGAAAGATCCAAAGATCAGCATTATCTGAAATAAGAAGCTTTTGTAACATTATACACGATACCATTCAAAAGCTTGGAGTCATTATATTTAAATCATTATATATTTATTATTAAATTATGAAATGACAGAAATTAATTCTTCTTATTTAGCTTTAAGTTGATCAAAAGTGAGGATAAAGACATCTATAATGTTCAAAATATGTCTATTTCAGATAAATGCTGTTCTTCTGAACTATTCAACAAGGAAACCTAAAAAATTATATTTAGCTGTTTTCAACATAATAATAATAATAATAATATATATATATGAAAAATATAAAACCTAGAATAAGGTTATTTTTATATATATATATTTTTTCAGTGCAGAACTTCATTTACTCCATCCTTAATGAGCTAATCTAAAGTTGATGATATCTGTTTCAACAAGTCAGCTCATAGTCAAGTTCAGCACAGAGTAGCGCAGCTGTAAATATTTGCCCTCTAGTGATGAAACTCTCGCTCTGAAACAGACGAACCCCGTTCTTTATTTGTATTCGTGACAGTGCTTGAGTTTGACACTGTTTGTCACAAGCAGGTGTTCGTAAAACTACTCCCAGTGTTTACATAATACCTGCTTATTCAGGCTATTACCAACTAATTTCTCGCGATAAATTTCAAGTGCGTGGCTGTGACTTTGCACGCGGAGCAGCAAATTGGATCTCTATTCAAATGTGCAGTTTACACTGTAAAGACAGAGAGCAGCTTGAGGGCTTTCACAAATTTCCCCCTTTCTCTTTCTATTTGCCACCAGCCGAGGTTACAGCTGTGCACCCCAATCAGGCGTCCCATGATTCCATCCAGCACTCTCTATGCTGTCTGGTAACTGCTGGGTTACAGTTGTTTTTCTGCTGGTGCATTGTTATGTCCAGGTATTGTGCAGAATCTGACTTCCGTGGCGAAACATCTCTTCACTCTCTCAATCAAGGCAGTATTTTCCGGAACTACGTTGCCAAGGAAACAGCGCAGATGACTTGGATCTGCTAAATGCTCTGGCTTGAACTGACCAATTGTGCTATAGGGATTGCTAAAGCAAAACACATCTCGTTGCTAACTCAAAGTGCTTAATGGAATATTGCATGAAAGTAAAGTAGATTTTTACATTTCTAAAGAAATTTGAGTGGTGCTTATCCACGTAAAACCCAGCATCATTATGTTAAGATGTTTGCCAGGGGGTTGCTATGCAGTTGGTAGGGTGATTCAAGGTGGTTGTTTATTGGTCCAAGTCATAAAAGTACACACCACAATCTCTATGACAGGGGTTCATATATTCAAAGGTTCAAATCTGAATTTTCATCAGTGTCAAAGGTCCGGACCAGGACAATTGGTTATCACAAAATTGCTTTTAAAAAACATGCATAACAAATAAACACTAATTTAAAAATAAATAAATAAAGTGCCAATTGCATTCAAAATACATTAATAGCTAGTAGTAGTAGTAGTAGTAGCCTAATTCATAGTAATAATACATGGCTCAAAACTTAAGCACCTTCTCAAAACAGTTCTGAAGCTTGCTTTTTGTTTATGTTTGTGGACAGACTCCAGTGTTTCCTACAGACTTGCAAATGCAAATCAATGCTCTGCCAGCAAGAGGTGCTGTTGGAGTGGGAGATATAGCTGTTTCCCCGGTAACGGCAGTAATCAAATAAGCTCTGCCCACAAACTGTACTTTATCAGGCATTACAGGAAAGACGAAATGAAAATGACATCAAAGCTTTCTGAAGGCGTCGTTTTTTTCAAAGATATATTCATATCAAAACACCCGTGCTGCATTTTAATTGTGAAACGTGCAGTGCTCATGTTTCAACAAAGTAGGCCTAAGCCTCTTGGAAAATCTAGCTATTTGTGCCAGTCAGTATTGATAAAGTGACGGGCCGCCACGAATAACATAATGTATGGGAAACACTTGGAAACTGCTGTAAGTCAAATGCCCGACATAATCTACAGTAAGTAATAATAAAAATAATAATAAAACCTCATATTAGCGGTGAATAGCGGTAAACCTTTCCTTTGTGGGCTTTTTAAGATGCGTTACAAAGGCCAAGATATTTATATAAAAAAATTAAGTAAAAAAAAAAAACAGAGTAGCTATTTATTTTTAAAAATGCTAAATGCTTCACACCTGTGCCACGTTTCATTTTTTTCCACACCCAAAGTACAAAAATAATAACAGTTCACAAAAACATAAGATTTTAGATTTTTTTTTCATCTTAACAAACCTTGTTTTTCTAGTTAAATACTATTTCAGTTACTTTTAATTCTACTTCTTTAGATATACATTTGAATTCTGCATCCTGTTTCCTACCTCAATTCAAATTCAATTCAATTTCAGAAATTTAAAGATGCAGTAAGTGATTTCTGCTATAAACGCTGTTGATATTTTAAATCACCAAAACAAACATGCTCCTCCCTAAACGGATCCAATGTGATCTCATGAGAATTTGTAAGTATTTTACCTAATATGTGGTTCTATAAAACTAACATTTACTTATGTTTTCACAGGCACGAAACGTAGAATACTGACATATTTACAGCATTTTAACATAAAATACTGATGTATTTCCAACATCTTAACATACAATACTTACGTATTGATGACACATAAAACTTACGAATACTGAAATCGCTGCATTCATTTTTTTATTACATTCAGTTGTAATATCAATGGTATTGTTTTCAATTGCATTATTAAATGAAGCTTACTTATTTATTTAATACAAAATAACATTTTGCTCTGTGTGATTTTAGCTGCCAAATTACATAATGTTAAACAAGACCACACTTTAAACCCTTAACTGGATAACATTTCAGCAATCGTTTAACCATTACTTATCATGTAATATTTACTTTGTTTGCCTTGGGACACAAAAGGCATTTTCTCTGACATGCTGTGACTGACAATAGAACCATAAAATACACCAAAAATGCAACATAATTACAAAAGGAGCCATTTTATTTGTGCGCTGTAATCCTGCGAGGAACAGAACCAAACTCAACCTTGATGCGCTCGTTACAAATTCAAAAATTGTCGCTTCAAGAAGCTCTACAACAGATTTACGGCACAAAAAATGTATGGTCATTGGCTCTCGCCTGCAGTCTCACAGATTGCAACATGCTGTATTTCTAGTGAGGTGATAAAATCACCCAAAAATGAAAATTTTGTCATTAATTACTCACCCTCATGTTGTTCCAAACCCGTAAGACATCTTCAGAACACAAATTAAGATTTTTTTTGATGAATCCGAGAGCTCTCTGACCCTCCATAGACAGCAACATAACTGAAATGTTCCCAGTCCCAGAAACGGAGCAAGGACATCGGTAAAATAGTCCATGTGACATCAGTGGTTCAACTGTAATTTTACAAAGCTACGAGAATATTTTTGTGCACAAAGAAAACAAAAATAACTAACTTTAAATGTTGTAATATGTCCAAATTGTACATTTCTGCATCATTAAAAACATGCATTAATGTGCATTTTGTGCCAGTAAACGTTAAGTACTACAGCCCACATATAAACAATGAAACCAGGCAGAAGTATAATACCTCGATCTTGATAGGTCTGCCACCAAATTCACGAACGTCATGCAACACAGGCACCTCCCCCATTGGAGGACACGTCCATTACTGTTGATGGCTACAATAATGTTTTGGTGCTCAGTCTGATCCCCTTTCAACAGCATTTCTCAGAAATAGCTTACTGCACCTTTAAGACATTCTTAGTTCAGTTTAAAATGATGCTCAACCCTGCTTCTGTGCATATGACTCATCAGCGTCCTTCAATCAAGTCTATGGCATTTTCACACAACTTAGAAAAGTAATAACACGTTTCCTCAGAAACCCAAATGATTTGAGCTATAATTCATGTAAAACAAAAAGCAATGCAGAATGAGGTCACAGCAATACATGTGTTCAAATACTATATTCACCGAGCAACAGTGATGCTTGCCTCAGCAAACACCACTAATAGTCTACAATTTTCAGAGATGTGAGTTAGATATTTCATGCAGCTTTTCCCCAAATTCTGCACATTCTTTGATCTCAAGTTGGGTTTAATTGATGATGTCTTGAGCAGTCTTCTCCACTGACGCAAGTATAAACTCATCTAACCCAACGTGCAGTTCTTCCTTTATGGATCAAAGACTCTTTCAGAACCATGTGTCAGTGAGGCTAATTGCGACAAACAAAGATTCAACCGTGGCATATAAACTAACACAAATCCAGGTCTGAACCATTAACTACAAGTTAATAAGTAGACCTCCCTGAACCAATTCAGAGTTATTTCCCTCTCATTGGTCTATGGTACTTCTATGGTTTTTCTTCACTTTTTTGCCCTTCAGAACAAAAAATACAACACTTTGCATTTTTGTAGTTAGAAGAAACCTATAATCAATAGTATGCAGAACATGTAAGGTAAATAGATGATTTTATTCACAGATCGGTTTTGTTTAAAATCATTTTACAGTAAACAAAACAATATGTTGCTATATGCAAATTCTGGAGCACAATGGAATGGAAGTAATGCATTTCCTCAGTTTATCAATAAAGGAAATTGTTATTCTAACAATAACAGGCAAACTTTGCAAACAAACAAATAAAAAGGAAAAATAATCAAGTTTTTAGGTTTTGCCAAAAAAGTAGGCGTAACTTAAATAAAATATAATAATAATTTTGTTTCATATTAAGACTAATTTTATGCCAAAAAAGTTTAATAAAAAATATTCATAATTACAACATAATAGGGTACACAGTCAAAGGCTTGTTATGTCATGTAGAAAGAAAGAACATTCACTTCAACAATTTTTATTTTTTTTTTGATCACATTGGTTAGGATCCACTATGCGTTTTCTAATTGCAACATTTTTTTGTTGGCCCATTAAAAAACATTCTCTAAGATCTGACAAAAATAATATATTGATATAGTGAATAAGCCAAGATCATATTACACCATATTATACACTTTTATAACAGGAGAAAGTTACCCAGCATTCCCATTCCATTCATCTCCATGGATCCTGATTGGGTGTTCTGACCTTAAATACCAGCCTACCCCAAAAACCATGTTGAAGGATGCTGATCCAGGACCCCTTTTGTGAAAATCTCGGCCAACCTAAATGCTCATACCAGCACAATTTAGAATAACTTTTTCCCCAGTTCCCTTCTGCAATCATTAATCATTCAATGAAGTAGAGCTTGAATTAACAATTAACTACCAAATAAGATTATTACAAACTCACACAATATTACTGAATGAGTTTTGCACTGAAAGTTGTAATTCTGCAGAGGCGAGATGCTGTGCTCTAAATCTCTAGTCAGTGTACAGTACCTCCGGTCGGCACTGTTATGACTTACTGCATCACTGAACAGGAATGACACTGCCATCAATCATATTAACTCCGGACTCACAAATCAGGAGCAAAAAATGCACCCCCAAGGTTTTACACAATCAGCATTAATTACATAATTATCCACTTCATTAAAATACCCAATATCGTAACTGGAGTTCAAGGTGTTTCTAACCGATACTGAAAAATGGCCTCTCTAAAAATGCTATTATACCTGTACAAACACCCAGACTGCACATCCAGCATGTGCACACAAACATGCACAAGCTACTAAAGGGATAATTCACCTAAAAATAAAAATTCTGTCATTATTTACTCACCCTCAACTTGTCAAGACTTTTTGTTTTACAGGAAATACAAAAGAAATACTGTAGAATATACAGTGTTAATGTGCAGTGACTGCAGGCAATTATTATTATTTTTTTTGCAACGGGAATTCACGCAGGGAATTTCGGCATAAATTAGGAAACTTTTTCCACACACAAATTTTGTAATGGGTTTAAGTAGCTAACATGGTATCTATGATATTCTAATATCCAAATCCGTTAAAGGATTTTTAGGCTGCATTAATTAGGTAAACTGGAACAGGGAATACTTCCCATAACACCCAATGTACTTGCTACATCGTTAGAAGAATGGCATTTACGCTAATATTAGTCTGTTTTTCTCTTATTCCGAGGTCACCGTAGCCACCAGATCAAGTCTGTATCCAGGTCAGATGGTCACTGCAGTCACCCGGATCCAATACATATGCAGCCCAGATGGTGGATCAGCACCTAGAAAGGACCTCTACAGCCCTGAATGTCAGCGGAGACCAGGACAACTAGAGGAGCCCCAGATACAGATCCCCTGTAAAGACCTGGAAAGACCTCAGACGACCACCGGGACAAGACCACGGGAACCAGTTGAGTCCTCTGCACAATCTGACTTTGCTGCAGCCTGGAATTGAACTGCTGGTTTCGTCTGGCTAGAGGAGAACTGCCCCCCCAACTGAGCCTGGTTTCTCCCAAAGTTTTTTCTCCATTCTGTCACCGATGGAGTTTTGGTTCCTTGCCGTTGTCGCCTCTAGCTTGCTTAGTTGGGGACACTTCATTTACAGCAATATCGTTGACTTGATTGCAAATGATTGCACATATACTATTTAAACTACACTGAGCTGCATGATGACATCACTGAATTCAATGATATACTGCCTTTAACTGTCATTTTGCATTACACACGACACACTGTTTTCCTAATTAATGTTGTTCAGTTGCTTTGACACAATCTGTTTTGTTTAAAGCGCTATATAAATAAAGGTGAGTTGACTTGACTTGACATGATAACAAACAGAATGCTTCGTTTTAAAGTGACTTCCATGTGAGCAGTGCTTTATACATTGCGCCACTACTGACAGCTGATCTCTTTGCTTGGAAAAATTCACTAATATGACCTCATCTTTACTTCTTATAATGGGAAACGGGACTATCAAACTCCAAAAATGACAAAAAAGCACCATAAAGTGGTCGGCACAACTTAGGCATGATATTGCATTTTATTTTAAGTCAAACAATAGCTTTATGTGAAATAAAGACCAAAAGGTAAATTGTTAATCGCTCAAAATCTCACTACTAAGTTCAATTCATAAATCAGGATGCATTGCATCAAGTTTGACGATTTCTAACAACGGTTTGTCTGATTTTAGAAGACTAGAAATACAGCACAGAAGTCATATGGACTGCTTTTGTGTGCCTTTTTATGGTCCTGTTTGTCATTTTAGAGCTTCACAGCTCCAATCCCCATTACAGAAAAGAGCACTCTGGATATTCTGCAATATTTTTTATTTATAAAAAAGAAGAGAGAAAGCCACACATAATGACATGAGAATAAGTAAATGATAAGAGTACATTCCATTTTTGGATGAAGTACTCTTTTAAAAAATAAATCAACAGTGCATGAAAGCTTTTGCCCATAGCGCTCTACACCATGACACATTAGAAAACTCCAAACTCACCTTGAACGATGATGTGCACGGATGTGGTTCGGGGTCTGCTGCTAGTCTGCACCGCGCAGATGTATTGGCCCTCGTCTGTCAAGTCCACATCCTCAATTTTGATGGTGAACTCATCCTGGTTCAGAGTAACCAAACTCACCCGGGGGTCCACGGACCACTTATCCTCTCCGGCGTACAGTATACTTGATCTGTTGAGCCACGCTGTGTGTGTCACAAAGTCCCCTTGTGAGCAACTACAAGAGAAGAGAGAGAACCAAAGAGAATACTCAACCTTTAGCATTAGCATGTGCGCTTTGAACAAACGTCCACACAACAGAAAACAAACGCAGCGAGACCCCTATTATTTACTGTTTGCTTCGCGGATTGTTACCGGAATATTCATTAACATTCATTCAAATAGTTCCCCCGGTACTGATAGATTCAAATATTCATTAACATTCATTCAAATAGTTCCCCCGGTACTGGTTTCAAACATAATAATATCACTATTCAAATATTGTAACATTAACATTCATTCAAATAGTTCCCCAATAATAATAAATAATAATAATAATAATAATGATAATAATAACAATAAATCTTTTTCTGAAGAAAACACGGATGTATTCCCTAGATATTAAGCAAGGAAGAAAAACACCTTACGTCGGAAGACTGCATCTGTTTCGGAAGCAAGCACGGATGTATTCCCTAGATATTAAGCAAGGAAGAACAACACGGTAAGACATCGATCAAACCCCCAAACCCTCCTGAAGATTGGGTTTATTAAATTCAGTGACCCCGGATAATATTTAAAGCTAAACTGGCTAGGGGGAAACAGCTTTTTAGTGATTTCGACTTAGACAATGCCATCTCTCCTTATTACGGATACAATGGAATTAGATGCTAATTACTTACAGACCTTCCTTAAATGAGGACATGCTGCGTCTAATTACAGCTATGCCTAACAGTTAGCAGCAGAGGCCAAAATAGGCCCTCTTCATATACTGTAGGGCTATTAAAATCAAAAGCAATCAAGCGCTTAATTGATTATTTGCCTGATTAACCATTCAATAAAACGCACGGACAATTTTCATGCAATCTTTGTTTTATCTCTGATAGCATCACAGCCCAAAAATCTTTGGCGCACATTCGAATAATAGGCGTTCGATGCTCATTAAAGTCCATTATGGTCATAATGCTTACAAGCTCTTTTTAGTCAATTCTGTGAGAGGCGCAGTGCTGAACTACTTGAGCTTCTGGAGGGCAACATCCAAAGCACCAGGGACAGATGAGGTAAATGCACTTCTTTGTGTCTTTTTTCACTCTCGGCAGGTGGGCAGAAGTACTGGGTACAAGCAAAGGCGTTCGTTTTCATGAGAGTGGAAACTGCAGCACTGGCCTCCACCTCGTCTTATAATAGACTAAATGAGAACACTGGAGATCAGTGGAAAGATCAAGACTTTTCCCAGTGGACGGGTTCATAATACACTGCAGGGCATCCTACGCAGAAATATTAAAGTCGCCCCTCTTCAATCTATCTTCTCCTTGCACTTCGCTATAAAGTGGTAATGTGTGATTTCTGTGGCACTAAAAAATTGCAGAATGTAAGATAATCAAAATAATTTTTTAGATAAATAAAATTAAAAATATATTTTATTCTACAGATAAAAGTATTTTATACAGATAATGTGTGATATCTATCTATCTATCTATCTATCTATCTATCTATCTATCTATCTATCTATCTATCTATTTTAGTGATGTCAAAATTAACGTGTTAATGAAGGCAATTATTTTTTTCAGTTTAACACGTTAAAAATATTTAAAGCAATTGACCTTTCCCAGGGAGCTTGATTGACAGGTGGGTTCTGACCAATCAGAACACAGATATTATGTGTTGCTGTTGCTATCTGCAATCTTGTCCGACAGCTATGGACGGTCTCCATAGAAATCTATATTAAAACGTTATATTGTTGGCTCGGAAAATATGTAAATGTGCATGCCCAGTAGCCACAGCTGTATCCTTTCTAGCCTTAACCACAAATCAGACATGAGAGTGGACTTTAACTTGAACAATTGTGTGTTCCACAGTTGAAATAAAATACTTTCTGATGTTTATTCGTGTTTATTTTGTGCTTTACATAAATATGAAAAGACGATTGGTTTGAACTGAGGCAATATAGTGGTCTGTCACGACGCATTAAAGACCAACAAAATGGTATTTATTGTTTGTCTTTCTTTAAAAATGTCAAAATTTGAAAGCTGAGAGTCCTGAGACCTTGTTTCAAATCAGAAGTAACCTGCTCTGTCTTGTCTGTCGGCACGTTGTCAGTTTTCACTTTGTTCCGTGATGCATTTTTCACTGCGTGGAACATGATAGTGTAGTGTGAGAGTGGCATTGTTTGTCGGGGACAGCAACAGTAACTAAGGAGGGCGGGTCTTTACGAATGGTCAATTAATGCAGGGGCGGAGCTAGGGTTGTCCAACCCACTAACAACTGCTGCTTCAGTCTCTTTTTTTTTCTTGACAATAATTTTGTTTATTTAGATGCAAAATGTCTTTACAAGCACAAAAAGATGCCATAATGTGAAATTATTGCAATATAAAAGTATATTTTAAAACTTAAATGTTTAATGGTGGGATTAATCGCGATTAATATATGAGTGATATTACACAGCTATGAGTGTAATATTGCTAATTTAGATTATAATAAAAAATAAAATTTAACAAAAATATATTTCAGATGAAGTGTGAATAAATTCCCTAACTTTTTTTTTTTACTGTATAAATTGGTCTTGGTCATTATAATGGAACATACTGAGCTGCCTTTATTTTTAAAGAATAATCATATTTGGGAATCCGCTGTAAGTTTTAAAGCCCTGCTTCAATAAAAGTATCCCTAGGTGAATATAATAAAAGCAAGGCAGAGCCAACCATAATAGCAGAATGAGACACATCAGCTGGCTTATAAAACACAAGGTTGTGAAACAGGGTAAACAAAGCACACTCAAGGGCATTTAAAGTTGGCTGGAATAATAGAAAAAAAATGCAAAGCAAAGGCAGCTGTTGCACCTGTAATTGAACAAAACCCCTGATGAAACACAGTTTATGGGATCAAGGAGCAAAGCTCTCGCACATTCGTCATGTAGACATGGGTGATATGGTAAATAATACAGGAAACAAGAGCATTGCTATTCAAATAGCCTTTCGCTGCACACGGCTGGTGTGGTTGCATGTATGCACAGATGACTGCACATGTGCAAGACTGTGTATATGAAGGAACTGTTCACCCAAAGATGAAATATTTGTCTGTAATATTTACTCACACTAAAGCCAGGAAGACTTTCTTTGTTCACTTCAAACTTCAAACCATTGCATCAGACCAAAATACAAGTCCTCATCCATAATATTGCTTCATCCAATGAAAAAAAAAATCGCCTCATCTGAAACAAGAGAGAAATCTACACAGATCAAGAACTGTTCACAACCAAAAACAGTCCAAAACAAACATGTTGGTGGATTTTGATGTGAGAGGACAATAGGGGATGGACTTTTAAATTGTATTATGGACTTTGGCCAAAAGCAACTTATTTAAAGTTAAAACACCTTAATGATGGATTGGTTTCTTACAGGCACATAGCTGTTCACTTCACAAAATGTTTTTATCAGCTGTTTGGACTATCATTCTGATGGCACCCATTCAGTGCATGAATGTGATGTAATAAATTTCTCAGATGAAGAAACAAACTCATCTACACCTGAGGGTTAGTAAATTTTCAGCAAATATTAAATTAAATTAATTTTTCATCAATCCTTTTCATTTTTGGGTGATCTAGCCCTTTAAAGTCGATGTGCACTGTGCCGACTGCACGTTATTGGTTCAGCTATGGCATTAAATTATTATTTACAGCATGACCATAAAATGATGTGCATTATAATAACAGCCTCTTGGTAAGACACTGAGGCTGAATCCAATTCAATCAGTCTTAACCTTGAGCAGTCAGAACCTTCTGGAAACCTGTAGCGCAGCATCTCCGGCCACTAGAGCATGTCTGAGCTGCATGTTCATAGCGCCACACTGAATCAGCACAATGCAACAAATACATAAATTAATAAATAACTCCGCCTTACAGTATATTCCCTTATCAGAGAAGAGCAGACAGCAAACCAGTTTAATCCAAATAAAGTGTCTGCCCTTTCAGTGCAATGAAAAGCATCCAAGGGCGGGGAAAATTAAGAATGCAGAATAAACAAGCACGGCCCTCGTTCATTTTTGTCCTGACACTGAAATTCATGCGCTTTGTGAAAATATGCGTTATGTTTTTTTGCATCATCATTATGGGATGTTCAACTATTGTCATTGTAGTACGGATTATGAGGAGTTCACTTTTACTGCAATGTCATCACTTTGTCGCTGGATTTTTTTAGTTCGTTTAGAATTACTTCAGTTATTCATTCTCATTGTATTGGAGTCACGGATCCAACTCTATTTCAGCTAGCAGTGCATCAAGCATATCCCACTGTACTTGTGGAGGACAAAAATATATCGGGTATCAGACCAAGTGTGGTTTTGAAAATAAATCTTTCCACAGCCCCCTCTGGCTAGCTCATGACATGAACAAGAGAGGGCATTCATTATTAATTTACTTTGGAGAGAGGGATTGATTTGGCATCGAAGGTCCATAGAGAGAAAAAAAAAGCTGGACACTGGATTACCTCCAAATAACATTACTGTCAGGGAGTTAGTGTACAGCCAAGACAAAACATTGCTGCTACCTGGACGGTAAGGATGTATTGATTTTTATCCCAAACGCACATACTGTTACGGAGTCGTTGTATGTAAGGCAGGGTGTTGCGTAAACTTTCAACACAGATGGATGGAACAAATTCATTGTTTTTATGTTTCAAAGTACAACGCTGGATGTACGGTGTACAAATTTAGCTCCCGAGCGTTTCTCTCTCGCTTCAGTTTCTGATTGTAAGTGCTTCACTTCCCCAAGTGCATATTGACGGTGATTGAGTTATTTTCATTCATTTTGAAGTCTTCAAGTGCACAAAGTGCTAATCAATTATTTCATCAGGAGATTTTAAATGCGCTGAAATTAACAACTTCACAGCTCTGATATATAATGATGAAGAAAATTTGAAGGTTTGAAGGAACAAAAGGTTCAGAATTATGAGTACTTTGTTAGGTTGAACTCATAGCTGTAACAGCACTTCGGTTCATGGGCTGATTTGTGCCACAAGGCATTAGTCTGCTCCCTTTAACCACAAAACTCGACATCACATGGTGAGGGTTTGCGTTACTATGGAGATCTCTCAGCCTCTTGGCTGGATCATGAGGTGAACAAACTTTACAGGCCACTTAGCAAAGTCTTGCTTTCCCACTGGATAAATGCTTTCAAAATATCAAAAGTATGTACAGTATTACATCCACTGACTAAAATAAAGTCACTTTAATTTAAAGTTTAGCTAAATATAAGAGATTTCAGTTCACCGCAATGCTTAAATGATAGGGTTTGAAAGGGATTTTATACTGTATATAAAAAGCTAAATTTTCCTTTTGGAATTTTTATCTTTTGAAATCAAACTGATTGATGTTCGGTTGTAACAATATTACACTGCCAGCTTTTGTACTTTATTTTTCTGAGAATGTAAGGAAAAACATTAAATAAAAAAAATAAATTAATTAATTCTTATATTTGTCATTGAAATATAGAATCAATTTTATTATAAACAGTATATATGAAATTAAATATAAATTAACCATGCAATTACAACTTGATCTCATGACGAAAACATACCATGAAAACAAACCTGTGGGAACATTTTCGCAAAAAGCGAAATATGTACCAGTAAGTACATATCACTGCAGCTTCCAATAGAAATGAACACTAGAGGTGGTAAAACAGTGAGCACTTTTAATCGTTTTCGTACACAGTTATGATTACAGCTCCATATGTTTCACTTTCCAGACGTAACAAGTTAGCTTAGCCGGTACAGGATTGGACTTAGGATGTGGAATCTTTGGGTATGAATCCCGTCAAAATCATAACTCTTGATGAAAGAGCTGAAAGATGACAAATTGAAAACAAGCAAAAATGGCATGCTTGCGATTGTGTTTTTAAGTCACATTTGCTTTTGTTCATACAATCGGGTAGGTTTAGGTGTAGTGCAGATGGTATATTATTTTAAAATGTCACGGGTAATTAAGAGTTATAGCCCCACTCAAAGGAAATTTCAAGTTAGAACTGCTGTGACACATACAAGAAGTGTACATGGCACTACATATTCCGCATCTTGCAAAAAAGTTCTCACAGGTACGTTTTTGTCACAAGATCAGGCTCTACAATTGATATACTTACCACACATTGACAGTGTAATGAATGATAATATATTGCAATGAAAAAATAAAAGACGCTCACACAAACACACACACAAATAGAGGGAGTTTTTTAATCCAAAATATATAGAAGTACAATATATATAGAAATATACTTTCTCTGCTTTAAAGTTTATCATTAACCTTTCAACCGTCTGGAATTCAGTAGCTGTTGGATAATGAGCCAGAGTCCTGTTCCAGTTCAAATAATAAAATGGTAATATGTGGCACATATAATAGAAGTGTTCCGTGTAAAGTATTCATCCAGGTACGAGTCCCAGTTTTAAAATCCAGCACGTCTCAGAAGGCACAGGAAGATGCACGCTATCTGTGTACTTCTGCTCTCTCTGGGCTTTGAAATAGATATTGGAACAACTGTTAAGGGAACTGGAGCCCTCTCCTATCTCTCTGAAATGGGTAAAAAATAAAAATAAAAAAAAAAATTGACATTGTCAGGACTCACTACTGTTTCTTCTTGCTGTGACCATTTGCTGTGCAAACACACACAAAATTTCTATCTTGTTGTCTAGGCTTTTGTCCATCACTGTCTCTCATTCTCACTCACAATGTGATGAAAGCAATATGAGAGGCTACACTATTTGATATGATTTTCTGTGTCTCTCTATAAGATCGTACACTCATGTTACCCAGATTGCAGTGATGGCAGTCAGGTTGAACCAAGCTGAGCGGAGCAAATTACCTCTCTGCTGGTCTGTCTAACACAAGGCCAAACCACCCGAGGCATCCTTCTGGCCCCGCCATTACTCAGATCCACCCAGACATCCGTAAATAGTTGCAGATGAGGTTGAATTAGTAACATACTGGTCAAAAAACATGGTAAACAATAGGCTGGCTCTGCTCACGTAGATTCTTGGATATTATTGATTAGCATGTCATTAATGTTTCATGGATGTAGCACAAGAACAAGATGGCTCCAGTCCTCCAGCAACACATGTTCATACCACACAAACTAGCAATTGTGCCCTAATTGCATCTTCAAAAAGCATGACAGTCACCTTGTTACAATCCACGGCGCAACCAAAATTAGAAACAAGCGAAACTACAACTGCGCAATTAATATACAATTAAATAATCGTTTGGATTTGCTTTGGTAAAAATGAAGTGTGACCGGTCCGCTGTGTGTTCACACTGATCTGAAGTCGACGAACCTCTGTGGCGCACGGCGCAGGAGGATTATGGCTTAGCTGAAAATCACCTTGTCTTTTGGAGTGGTGTCACGCAAATGAAGGTGCCCTTTGCAAATAATACCCATTAGAATTTCAAAGTCATTGAGTCTGGGCTTGAGAGGGTGACGGAGCGCTGGATTCACATGCTCTCTCTCTCAGTACCAGCCTCGCTCTGGTGAACCAGGCTAGTCATTAGGGAAAAGCTGACAATTAACATTCAGCTCATTTCTCGCCTTACAGAGACTTCATTTTATAAGCGTTTCAGGTAATGTACCTTTTACTTTCATTTTCATTATTTATGTATGTGTTTTAAAATGAACATCTATATCATAAGTCTCTTCATTCAAAATGTTTGTGAAATTTCCACTTTTATAACTGCTACTTTATGCATTGATTCTTAATAAAGTGTTGCTTCCTGGTTGATTCACAGCTGGTTGTTTTTTATTTTTTATTTTTTGATAGTTGTTCATGATTTACTTGTTTGTCCTAAACAGCTAAAAAAGTTAAACTGCCCGATGTTCTTTAGCAAAAAAAAATCCTTCAGGTCCCACAATAAGAATCTTTATTCTGTTCAAAGGTTTACACCCCTGGCTCTCAATGCATTGTTTTTCCTTCTGGAGCATCAGTGAGCATTTGAAACTTTTTTGTAATAGTTGTGTATGAGTACCTCAGTTGTCCTCAGTGTGAAAAGATGAATCTCAGTGATTGTTGGAAAGGTTTCAGGTACACAAAAGATGTTGCAAAACCAAAGAATTTGTGAGACCTGAAGGATTTTTCTTAAGAACAGTGGGCAGTTTAAAATTGTAAAAAAGTATCTTACAATCCCACACCAAACAAAGCCCACCCTACATACACTGTAATGTAGAGCACTCAAACCTAAAACAGTGTAATTCTCCACAGTTCTGCCACTGGTCAGGAACAACAGATCATAGGGTAAACTGCAGGTCAGGCCTAACCGCCGCGTAAGGCCTATAAATAACAGCCACAGCTTCCTCTTCATCGATCTTCATTTACCATACCTCCTTCCCGCACATTTCCAGTGTGACACGGTTTAATTGGCTGCACGGGGAGGTCTGACCAAACCATTGGTAGGACGATTATCTGAGTCACTCTGAGAAAGGTTAACTATCTCAACTAAAAGGGTATAAGGCCATGGAATAAAAGCACCCTGAACAACTAGTCCTTTTTTCAGTTTCCAGCATAGAAAAAAATGGAGCAGAAATCACATACTGTAACCTGCAAAGGCGGAAGATGTTAGTGCTTCAATAACAAAAGCCTAATTTTAACCTTTATTAACAGATATTATAAACATTTATAAAGATTTTTATACATTCTTCTTTTCACTCTCAAAATCCCATATGGCCAGGGTTCAGTAATGATCCACACAAGTTATATACACAGATAAACACTCCAGCCACTTTCATCAAAACTCTCCCATTTAGTTTGACCTAACCAAGACCTACTGGATTCACCTTGTATATTGTTTATAATAAACCAATTCATTCTCAAGGTTCAGTGTACTGAGAAAAGTGTATATACAGTACTCTCCACAAATCATGACATTCATCTCATTTTTAGAAATGACAATTAGCTTTTGTGTTGAATCTAGGACAAGGCAGATGGAGCAAAGGTCAGCCATATGAATCATCATTCACATTGTCCAATACAGAGAAGAAAAACAAACACTTCATAAACAGCCATTAATTCCTCATGGAAAGACGGACGAGGAGTGAAGGGGAGAAGTTCAGTATGAATTGTATGTTATGCATGAACATTACATAACCACCTACACTATTTACTCCTTATTAGCTCCGAAATGGATTTATCCATGAAGCTCATATCAGAAACCCCACACATTTTACTAATTTCCATTTGACACTTCATTAGAAGTCATATTTTAACACACTGATTACTATACAACCATTTGAAGCAGGGAATTAACAAAACAAAACAATTTATTGTATGCGATGAAATCTGTATAATAAATCTATAAAATGTATTACATATAAATTATAAAAATGTAATTTAAAATGTAATTTAAATTTATCATTTAATTTATGTACAAATTAAAACATACACAACATGTAATACAAATATTTTGAGGAATTGCTACATATTATTATCATTATATATGTGAATTTACACAACAATAAATATTACATAAAAATACTAAAAGATATACACATTTAAATTAGCATTAAGCGAACCACTCCAAGAAATTCCAAAATAAGTTTTCTAATTACAGTTTCATCATTTAAGTAAAAAAGTTGCTTGTTCTTTGCCATGCACCAAAAAATAAATAAATAAATAAATAAAATAAAAATTACTAAAATAAAAAATATATATTTAATTTATATAATAATTTAAAATATACACAATATTTAATACAAATATTTTGATGAATTTTTATATTGTTATAATTTATTATATATGTTAATTTATACAACAATAAATCATTTTACATAAAAATACTAAAAGATATATAAATTTAAATTTTCATTAAGCCAGCGGTTCTCAATTCCAGTCCTCGCGCCCCCCTGCTCTGCACATTTTGTATGTTTCTCTTATGGCTTCAGACGTTTGTTCTATTCAAATTTAAGTGCCCTGCAAAGTGGACATCACAGGATATTCCGCCATGATTCCAGTTCGAAGCGAATGTGTATGTTCCATTCAAAGTGCACTGAAGTGTGCGAGACGTGAATTTAAATTGTATTTATTTACAGAGGTATATGATGTCACACTTGCCCGTGTTTGAAGATGTTGTGCAGTGCAAATCTGTAAATGAATGTTCCGAAGTGAAGTAAACTTTAACAGATTTCCCCTGCTCAGGCAGTAGGGACCAATGAACACTGTAGGTGGTTCAGTGGGAACACAATTCATGCACGGAGCTCACTTCTAACGAGCTGATTATCTGAATCAGGTGTGTTAACAGAGAGACATGCAAAATATGCAGAGCTGGGGGGCGCGAGGACTGGAATTGAGAACCGTTGCATTAAGCGAATCACTCCAAGAAATTCCAAAATAACTTTTCTCATTAAGGTTTCATCATTAAAGCAAAAGTTGCTTGTTCTTTGTCATGCAAAAAGAAAAGAAAAGAAAAGAAAAGAAAAGGAAAGAAAAGAAAAAAAAAGAAAAAAAAAAGAAATCATGTCAAGGCCAAAGTTTAATATGGCTCTGAGGTATTCGATATATCATATATTTCACACTCCATATTTTATGCATATTTTATGCCATTCTGCATAACCGCAACAAGAATCCAAAGGTTTTGTTTAAAATTTTGCGGAACCAAATGTCATAAAAATCATTGGGTTCCAATTATCATTATTATTTTAATGGAACCAGTTCAGAATAAGAACTGCTTCTCATTTCCCAACCCTACTAGACAGGGTTTAGTTTGAAATTAGACAGAGCAGGAATCTTCCTGTTCTACTAGCTTTTCATAAAAAGCACTGACAGCTTTCTAACAGCAGTGACATGACACTAACAATCGTCCATATCACATTCATTCAAATTTATTCAAAGCCATAATACATTTTTTACAACTTTAAAAGGGTAATGCAACTAAACATTTCATTGCTTAATGTGTACACTAAGCATTATGACATTTAAAAGGTGATTTTGTCTCATATTAAAGGACGAAACTTTGTTGTGCAAGATTCCCCATTTAATGCACACCGCAGAGAATACAGAGGTGGAAAATGAGCTGCATGACTGCACAAATGTGCCTGGTCTGTCTTTGCCGTCTCCATGGGCTCCGACTCCAGAGAGCGCAAAGACAAATGTCAGAAGGGAGATATTTTAAAAGGAAATATTTTTAAACGCCACAATCGCAGTAGCATCGACACCTGCCATCACCCCAGAACGAGTCCCTGAGGCTCACATACATATTTATGTCTAATAACCTTAATTATCATCAGCTGGGGTCCTTGGTGATTTACTGCTAAACAACAGCCAAACCTGTATCTTATGTATCTGGGATCACCTTATCATGTAAAAAAAAAAAAAAAAAAAAAACATAATGCTGAGCTGGAAGAAAAGGAAGTGCTTGCTGACTTTTTGGCGGCAGGTGGAGGCAGGTAATCTCACTGTTAACGTTGTCTTTTTTTTTTCTCAAGGAATGTTCTGCGGTGCAGCGGTAACACTGAAATGGACAGCTCTTTGTGAGGGTGGAAACATGGTCTGGAATGATACAGACGGTCTGGACGTGGTCTGCGGGCTACTTCTCCAGCTTTAATAAATCATTCCCTCCATCTCTCTCTCTTCCTGTCAGAGTGATTGTCAGCTGCCTCTGTGATGAAGAAGATTCGTGCAGAGCTCTCGCTCTCAACAGATGTGCAGGTAGAGCTACACAGCGGCCAGATGTTTTAATCAGAGAAGAAGTGCTTGGAGGAAGCCCTTGGAATGCAAATCCAAACCAACCAAGTCACGCTGGGATGATGAGCAGTGTTTAAATGTTTATTTAAACAGGTAGTGACTTATACACTGCTAGTGAAGATGACTAGAACTTTATTAGCATATTTCAATGATATCATTATAGTACATGAACACTAACAAGAGGAAAATACAATGTAGTTCCAGAGCCATTAATCGAATCGGAAGATAAAATAAAATAAAAAATAAATGAAAAACATATATATCCATGTAAATACAAATTATCTTTTTTTTTTGTTTATTTCTTTTGCCAATTTTGGGTTGACCTGACAAAGATATTTATATATGCTTAAATAGTTTGTTTTATAACATTATATTATATTTACATAAAATTCTATAATGCTTAATGATTAACAGAGCTTCATTGTTTTAAAATGTTACATTTCCTGCCAAAAACAGGCATTAGGTGTATAGGCCTTTGATTTTTGCTTCATTCCAGTTAACTGCTTTGCAAGATACTTCCACACACAGTAAAAGTTTTTTGAAAAGCAATTTGAAGGGTGTTTTAGGAGGAAAAGTTTTGCTACTAAAGACCGCTAATGTGATTCTGTCATTCAAAACTGCAGACAAAACATCACTTTAGCACAATTACTTTCTCTGCTCTCACGCCGGCTTAGACAGTTATGATATATGACCCCCTCGTCATTGGCTCCCTCGCCTGTCTGAAATAAGTGATGGTTATATTCAACCCATTGCAGGGAAATTCATTTAAAGGTCATACATGCACAGGAGAGTGAAATCAAACGTGCCACAGCCATTATACAATCATCTGAGTGTAAAGAGTGATCTGTGTGATTCATGTGTCTTGCTCTATTCAAGCTAATATCGAGAGCACGACCTCCTGTAACACAGCCCTGCACTGGGATGTCCTAACAGAGGTCAACACAAGAGGTCAAGGCCCTTAACAAAATAATAAAAAAGACCCATGAAAACATAAACACTCCTACGAATGTTGACCTCAGGAGCCTCACAGTATGAGCCTTTTTAATTTTCTATAATTTAAATAATTTTTAATTATAAAATGTTTGCAATTTTGAACATTTTGGAAAAAAAATGTGATTTTGTTTTCTAGCAGACTGGTATGAAGGGCCAAACTAGAAGCAATTATATAAAATTTAAACCTATAGATACAAATCTTAATATATAAATGTAAATTGTAAATATATAAAAGTAAATCTCAATATTTAGTTATAATTCTGAATGTATAAACAAATTGGAAAATGTAGAGTCTGAATTTAAAGATACAAAACTTAATATATAAATGTAAATCATGAATGTATGTACGGAAGTAAATCCAATTAGAGCTTCTGAACAAATAAGCGTTGTTTAATGACGATAAATTCAAAAAAATCAATAAATGAATTCAAAATGAAACGCTGCATACAGGGGTTCACAAGACAAAACTACTATTTTGAAATGAGGATACAGCCATTTTATGTACTTAACCTAGGTTAATTTTATGTTAGCTAATAGTTCATCTAACATCTAATTGTTCTCACACACACACACAAAAAGTAAGATTTGTCTCTAATGCTTTACAAAAAAAGCCACTGCCACCAAAGTGTAGCATATTTGTGTAAAGTGCGAGTAATAAAAACAACCCACCCACACACACAAACTGTAATCACCCAAGCGTAAACACACACAATTAAACAACCTCTTTTTACCTTAAAATGTCACTACTTTACTTCTTTCCGGGGAACTTCATTGGTTCAGCAACCTATTCATAATTTGCTTCACTCCTCCATTTTTTAATCAGGCAAAATGATGGAAAACTGGGTGCGGGCAGATGAAAGAGGCATTAAAGGGGAACCAGTGGGCTATGGCGTAATTGCTTGTGCAGAGTTTAAGCAGGATTATAAGGGTGGTGGGGGTGTAGGCAATGGATATAAAAATTGCAGCCTCATTCACAAAAGTAATTGCTGTTCCTGTTAAAATATGAAGAGCGGAACTCCTATTTTACCACTTCTTTAAACTTCTGATGGCATAACTTTTTAAGAACAGTCCAAACACTGAGAGAAATTACTTCCTAATAGATATGGGTCTGGGACGCAATGAGGGTACGGCTCTGGATCCATCATAATTAGTATTTAATGGGAAGTGAATCTCGTAGAAGATAAACATCAGCCCTAATATTTCCTGTCTCATTTTACCATAAGCCTCTTAGATTCATGCAGGTCACTAGATAACACTGCTGGTTAATGGCAATATTCGAACCAGAGTGAAGAAGTCTTTGATATTCGGTATAATGAACCAACTATGCAGACCAATTCTGTGCCACTTTAAATGATTTTATGCAAGTTTTGACTTGTGTTGTACATTTTGCTTGTAATCAATCGCTACTGCCACTTTAAATGCCCAAGTGCCAAGTCGAGTGGAATCTGATATCATTCATTGAATTAGAATGATTATTAAATCGTTATAGCTATTGTTATAGTTAGCATCCTTGCTGTGAAACAATAAAAACAATTGGGAACCCAAAGTAAATTAGCATTCTAATAACCTACAATTAACCTACATCACAACTGAAAAGCAAAATAATTTCACAAATAATGTTTGTTTCACAACAGGTTTCCTTCGATTGTTTCACTCCCATCATCTTCTATTGGTCAGACAAACAAACAGCCCCGCCCAAACTCGCGCTATTGGTTGAGCCAGTGCTTCTGTTGTCAGGCAGCTCAAACAAACAAGGAAATGTATTCAGTGCAATAAAGTCACAGTATTTATACACTGTACAATTTCTAAAAATGCTCTGTAAGTTGTTAAGCTGCTAAATAAAGGTGAGATTGTGTTTGATTTGACTGTGTTTTTATTTTATTTTTTTTTATTTTTTTTTATAAATCAACCAACTTATAGTTGTCTCTTCAGATTAAACTGAGATAGAAGAAAGTATTTAGTATGGAAAAATCTCTTCTCAAGTCACAATTAAAGCCCTTGAGAGTAAATCACAGTGAGAAAATAGATTTTTTCATCTCGTCACATGCATGGTTTATTTATTAAATCCTTTAATTTGATAATTTTCCTTTTTTCCCACTCAAAACCCAAAACCAAAACATGAAAAAAACAACATGTGCTAACAGAAAGGAGGAGGGTGTCTCTATCAAAGTACTGTTAGCTGCTTCAGTTTGCCATATGGTCCAATTAAAGTGAACAGAACAATAGTGAGATCATGATTTTGCGTATCTGTCTGTTCCAGCCCAGTCACCTTCTGTTCGGTCTAAAACGATGGAGGAGGCCCAATAGAAACAGCACAACCCCTAAACAGAGCCATGAACGCCGCTCTCGTTGTGTTGTCCACACCAACATTCAACTGCCTACTCCTTTTATTTCTCACTTTCATGCTTCTCGTCTCCTCCACATCTTCCATCTGACTCTGGCTCTCCTTCACCCCTCCCTCTCCGTCTTACCCTTGTAAAGAACCAAGCCATCACCAGTTAATGCAAACCCCACAACCGGCTTAAATTATTCACCGTGGATCGATAAAGTGGGATTCGCAAGTCACACTTTAACCTCTGGCCTCTTCTGATGAATATTGATTTTGACTAGGGCATGGCAAAGCCACGGTAGCGGTAAACAGACACTTTCATAAACGGGAAGATGACAGATATGGAAGCAAGTCGATGTTTACAATCCAAATGCCAGGAGTCTGTGGGGCAACTTCAGATAGCGGTGTGGAAGCTAGGAAGTGCCGATACTCCCACGTACAGCATCTGTTATGTGAGGTTATCAGAGAATATACAGTACACAAGTACATTCTCTGTGGTTCGCTACACCTTAAATAACAGGAGAACAGGAAGTGGCCCTTTACACCAAGGCGCGCTTGAATTCGGGTTCTTTTTGTGATTCTGCCAGTGGCTGTTGAAGTGCAAACGCTCGGTTCAAAAGACACCAGCCATGCATACCTATAAAACAGCACTCTACCTGCAGGATCTGAGTCTGAACATTGTGTTGCAACTTCCAGGAATTTTTAAGCTCCGGAACAGGATTGAAAAAATGTGATTAGAGGGCTTAGAAAAAAGCTCTTCCGGGAAAAAAGTGACTTGATACTGGGAGAACTAGACTGTGCCAACAGGTCTTGTATATGATGTTGATTTTTTTTCCATCTTCAGATCAAGTCGATGAAAATTCAGCCAATATGGCTTTTCCTAGATGCATATTGTGGACCTGGTGCACATAATGTACCAAACACAAATGTGTGAGCTATCAATTACAAAATTCAATTTGTTTTCTGACCCTTAAGATGAGGGGCTGTAGCATGATTGTGTCTAAATGCATGTCAAAGCCCCGAGGGCTCCCAGCATGCTCTCTGGGGAGCTGAATGATTGAATCCTTCCACAACTGAGCTCTAGTTGAGCTGGAACCGAGGGAGAGTGTGCAGCCTGCAGGGTTATGAGGAGCGTGTGCATCTGCACTGTACATCACTGACAGAATCTCATTGTCGTTTACTTCTCCACTTGAAACTTGTTTTTCATATGCAGATTATATTTAGCTCTTTGGTGAGGGTATGCCTGTAAAGTCTTAAGTCTGTTACAGATGCACAAAAAGACACTAGATGCTATTCAAAACCTCAAATGAGTTTTCAAAATGAGCTTTGTGTGGATAATGATCACAGGAACATGTCTCAGTGAAGTTTTACATCAGAGGATACATTGGACAACAAAGGAAGCGATGCCCTCTGTTGGTAGTTTAACAAAATTTAATTCAAAATCATTCATATATTTTGGGGAAAATTAAAACAAAAAAGAGGGCAATGGAGAGTGGGGCAAGATGTTTCAGTGGGTAACCTGTGCTGCCCCCTATAGGAAACTTATAGTATTTTATACACTATACAGTTCTTAAATTAAACTTTTGAAAAGCATATTTTCTACATTTGCTTTGTCAAAACAAATTGATTGCAGTATAGTAGTATATTATATATTATAGAAGTATATTATATTAGTGGCTCAACTAATAGATAGTAAGCAGTGAATTGATGTCAGATTTCTTCTCAAAATCCAGAAAAGAGAAAAAAGAAAAGTTATGTATTAAAGAAAATTAATATTTACGTTTATGGACATAATGCACTCTAAAAAAAGTTTGTAAAAATACTACTGTTTTAATTCTAAGGAATTTTCCTTATTTATTTTTAACAGGTGTTTTGCCCATATTTTGAATTCTGTATTGTTTTAGTGTTGATGGAAATTTTAGTAAAATGAATGGATATTGTCCTGATAAAAAATTACCAGTACCTATTTTGTTTTACAGCCACGAGTGACTTTTGAGGGACCAGCACCAGTTTGAGTCAGAAAACAGCAAGGTTGTGAACGAGTAATGGTGTGAGCTGCTATTAAATGAGCTAGACTGACCTTCCAGGTTAGGAAATGCACTTAAAATGAACTCACAAAACTACTGGCAGCTTCTGCAAGATGTTTTCAAACAGTGGTCCGAGAGGAAATCATTCTGGAGACTTCATGTATTTTATGACACTTCAGCTTGGGATTCCTATTAAGAGGGAATGTGTTTCAGTCTTCATTAACTTAGCACAGTTTCTGAGAACCTGAATGTTAGAAATGAACTGGATTCCCAATTCTAACAAACTTTGCTCTGTGGTTCAGTGTATGCTGCTGCATGATATCATGGAAAGAACTTGACACACACACACACACACACACACACACACACACACACACACACACACACACACACACACACACACACACACACACACACAAACGAGTATGAACTCTATGTCTTCAAAATTTAAAGAGATTTACAAACAGAAAACTCAGTTCCACTTTATATTAAGTGACTTTAACTACTATGCACTTCGATTTAAATTAATCATTTGATACAATGCATTTATTGTGTACATACATGTTTTTACATTGTACTTATATTTTAAAAAATACCTGCATGTAATTACATTTCTGTAATTACATTTATAGTTATCCATATCTCCAAACCTGTCCCTAACCTTACCCGTATCCCACCTCAATAGCAGAAAAAGTGTTTTGCAATACAATATCGACTTGCTTGATAATTATGCATGTACTGTAAATAATTTAGGAAAAGTTTTAATTAGTATTTTGGATTTCCATTTTGATTTTTAATTTCCATTTTGATTGATATACTTCCTAATTTTAATTAAACAATAAAAAAATATTTTTTTTTATAATGAAAGATTTGTGAGCAAAAAAAAAAACAATAACAACAACTACCCACTCCAATTTATAAAGTACTTTAAAACAAGCATGTTTTCAGACATCCAAACAATGACCACTGAGACAAGACTGTATCACTTTACATCACGCATCACTGCCTAGATTTACAGAAAAACAAGCAGTCGACCAGAAACACAACATCTCTGAAAAGAAATACATGAGAAAACAGTCACTGAAACCAAACAAAAGATCTATATGATAGAGATTAACACAACAAAATCACTGCACACAGTCCTCTAACATGTAAAAACATGATCATGAAAGATCTTTATAATAATAATCTGAATCATAGGTGTGTTATGGATTATGATAACATTTCAATTGTACACATACACAGTGGACACAACATGCATTTCTGACCCCTGTCTTCAACTCACTCCAGCAAAAATGAGGTCAGCTGCAGCATCAGCATCTTTTGAGTTTGTTTGCTTAAATAAATAGGAATGATGAATAAATCTGAATGCTTAATTGAGTGTTTCTCTAATAGATTTTTATTTTATTGCACTGGTACAGTTTCACAAATAAAGATGCTGGCGTGAGACTCTGATCTTTATCATTTGCATAACGTTCCATCAGGGAAATCTAGGACGGGAGGCTTTCTTTTTTTTAGTACGAGCATGATTATTCAAACACCCGAAGAGAGTTAGAGGGAGAACATTGATCAAGCCGCCTGCGTCAACTCCCAAAACATCTGCGCAAAAAATGTGTTAAGTGAGAGAAAGTGCTTAAAAGATCAGAATCCATGCATCAACAGGACCATGTGTCATGCTAAGGAATGCATTGTCTTTTCTGCCTCAGAGGGGTTCAAGCATGTTTTAACTTTGTGGTGTGAGAGAAAAGAAGGTTTAAGGGGGCATTTTTGCTGCTTTTTGGTGACACAGCCAGTATTGAAAAAACTGTTTTTTTTTATTTATTATAATTTATTTCTTAATATCATTATTATTATTTATTAAATTATTAACTACTTATATTTTTATTACTTTACAGAAGGTGAAATGAATTTTCACAATCAAGTAGCACATTTTATTCACTGAACAATTTCTTTGGTTTTATAACCACATTTGTTCCTGAACACAGATTTCTCAAAATGTGGAAAACAAGTGCAAAATATTAAAGAATGCCATTGAAATGCTGCAATCATGAAATAAAGAGCGTTTTGTGAATTGTCCCTGAAGCATCATCAGCATGTTGAATGGTGTGTTGATTCATCCCTCATTCCCACAATGCAGTGCCACACTTTAAAGCCGCCACAAGCCTCCGACAAATTACAGCTGTTTAACAAAAGACTCAGTTCCTATACGTAAAAACACACGTATGTTTGCCACCTAAAATCCCCCCAGTCTTGAGTTTCATCAAGAAAAAATTCACACAAAAACACACACAAACATGTAAACAATACATTAATCATCTGCATGCGAATGTGGAAACCGGGGTGGCTTCAGCTGCTGTTTCCTGTGGCAATTTCACACAGAATCATGTCTGAGGGCACTAAATGTACCCTTTCATTTTCATTCTGCATTTCAACCTCTGCTAATAAGCTTGAAATTAAAAAGGACAGACACCATTGGGCTGTTTATATGATAAGGTCCTGCTGACCTCACAAAGCAAAGAAGAGATAAGAGTCCACAGCAGGCGCTTTACATCACAGACGAACTGCTGTTCAGGTCGTGAACTCCTTTTTCACGGATTTAGAGAAAATATGATATTAATGAATGACAGTCATGACTATTAGAAGTGTAGTAGAGTTACTAAGAAAAACATTTATAAGATGACTGTTTATTAATATTCACAGCATCAACAATATGTTTTGACTGGTGATATATTTATTTGTTCATAACTGGGAAAACTGAATAATATATATATATATATATATATATATATATATATATATATATATATATATATATATATATATATAGTGAATCAAACATCTAATCTAATCTAATCTAATCTAATCTTTAAATACAAATACTACTGATAAAAAATTTAAAAAAAAAAATAAAAAAAACAATAATAATAATAATAAAAACAAAAAAAATAATATATCATAATATTATATTACTATAATATTACATTATATTCGTATTATTGTTAGTAGCAGTGGTTGTAGTATTGATTATTTCAGGATGTATTGTTTGTATTATAATTGGGGAAAAAAATTATACTAATAATTATTATTGATAATTTTAGGATCAAAGCAACGTTAAAATGTGTTTCACTTTCAGCTCGTTTTAACAATGATCATCTTCTGTAAGTTACAATATGATAAACAAACAAACAAACAAACTATAATAATGATTATAAATACATACATGGATACATACATACCTTTTTAACTAAAAACTCATTTAATGGGAACTTTAAATCACATATATATATATATATATATATATATATATATATATATATATATATATAAAGTTTCATTATTGGTTATTGTTATCAGCCAAGAAATTACATTACAGTGCATACTACTTTTTTGCAGTATGGCAATAGCAAGACATTTAACTGTATCTACTTGTAATCCCTCTCACGCACACCAAAAAAAAAAAAAAACAAACATCAGAAGTGGATTTAAATTGAACTATGGTGTGAGCGAAGAGGAACATTATTATTGTAAAGCAAGGCTTTAAAGTAAAGAGCCCATTGATGTGAGATCCAGAGATATCAGAGACACGTCAACCACAAAATGAGAGACACGTCAGCCTGCAAGCACGCTTTTGTTGGGCATCGTGCGACAGCGTGGGAGAGCCTTTCAGACAGCAACATCAGATGCAAGAGCACATGTATCACAAATTCATACAGAGAAACAAACAATCAACACCAGCGGGAGCCCGTTTTTATCCTTTTATGATTTCTTTCCTGGCATGGACGCATATGCCGACATACACACTGAGATTACACCGTGTCACTCAGGGTAAATATAGAACATCTTATGTGTTTCCAGCTCTCAAGTCAGTGCCGGGATGGTGCGCGTGAAAGGTTTGATCTTAGACCCACACATAAAGCTCCAGCTGAACTGGCACTAAGTACCTCCAGTCATGGACAAAAGCAAATTGCCCTGCTGTGGACGCTGATGAAGAGAATGAGCCGCTAGAGCCGGCAGAAAAGCAAAATGAAATGCACAGCCATTTATTCCCAGTGGTTAAGTGACTGTAATAGGAGCCAATGCCATTTAAGTGCTTCTTATTTGTCTTATAATGACAGGCCGAACAGCTGATGAACCAATCCACAAACTGGCCAATGTTACAGCACAGAAGGCTGCACCCGTGCACACGGATTTCCCCCATTAACCAGCATACAATCAACAGTGACAGAAAGGGCACCAGGGACTTGGCGAAACCCTGGGCCTGCCATTGTGATGCTCTGTTTGAACCGATGCCCTCAGCACTTCCAATTACGCACATGAAAAAAAAAACCTAACAGATGTACAAACAAAAACTCCTATTTGTTAATCAGCTGTGGAGCTGTTTGAACACAATGCAACTGTGGCGAAAAGCTGTCAGCGAAGTCACAAGGGTGATGCGAATCTATGTTAAGAGGTATACCACAATTTAGGGTACAGTTTAATATAAAGTGAGTGATTTCTAAACCTAACGCCCCACAATTGTTCAGTAAAAGAGGTAGTCTTGCCCCAAACAAGAGCTTGAGTTTAAGCTTCTTGAGGTAGTTGGACCACTCAGTTAAATAATAATTAAATAATTTAAATAATAAATAATTTTAAAAAAGTGACACATTTCTACATAATGTAGAAGTGTAAAGTTATAATACCAACAACAACAATACTTAGCATTTTTACATGTATTATTTTATGAATTTATAACAATATAACAGTGCAAAGCATTAAAAAAAGAATATTTTTGTTATAAGTAAATAAATAATATTAATAACAATAATTATGATTAATATTTTATTATTACAGTATAATACAATATAACATAATATAAATACATTAAAGAAATAAAAATGTAGAGGTGTAAAGTAGTAATAATAATACTGCACTTCTACATCATTTTGTGATGCATTATGTATAGTACACATATAAAATATATATCATGCATATAATAAATCCTAAAATAATAAAAGTACAAGTGCAATTACATACATATATAAGTAGGAATATTTTCCCACGATATATCTGCTAATTTAAATATGGACATGGGCTAGCTGTCTGACATTGCTACAAAGTTACGCAAACTAAATTGATGTCATTCTTTATGTCTATTTTAGCTTTATGAGTGTATCATAATGTCTTATGGGTCAAGAGGCAGCTCACCCGTGTGCAATATTTAAAACCGATGGGTAATTTACCCATCCCTTTCATCATGTTTTAACTTTAATTAAATCAGGCAGAGTTCTCGTTTCCATCACAGTCCAAGACTTTGAATTTGCTCAGCCAACCAGACACATCTTACACTGCAGATCTGTGGTGTCCACACAGGACTTAGTCTAGATTATTAGTGTGGGCTAATTGGATTTCAGCACTATAAGTAGGTCATCCATACAGCACTGGACCCACTGATCTAGTGTCTCACATGTGTTAGCAGACACGCTCCAATTCAAATTTGCACATAGACTACAAATCAATCTCAGATGAATCTGTTATCGGGGCATGTATTGTTTTCACCGAAAATAATAAATTCCAAAATTCCAAACCCTTAAAAAACCTGTTACCGAAATACACAGCACTACTGAGGCCTTGAGGTCTAACAGCAAAACTTCAAATGGGTTTGAGTACTACAAATAACATTCAGTTGAGCCGAAATTTCCTTTAAATTATGAAAAGGACTGAAAACTCAAGAATCCTCACCTACACTCGATGAATGCAGAAACCATAACATAATACGATTTTATCATCTCAATGAAGCCTTCAAGCTTCTTTTTAATCATATTCAACACACTAAATACATAAAATGACTACACGTCTTCAGAATCAAACCTTAACCGCTAAAGCTGGTCAGATAGCACATCTCAGCTCTGTGAGGTATTGCATTTTACATCGCACTAGCAGAATCCTGACTGACAAAGCCAATCTTGACTGACAAAACCAATAAAATGTGATATTCATAAGCCAACAGGCCATGTTAGAGGTAAAGGAGACATTTATTGTGATGTTTATGAAGTGCCGCTGTCAATGAAGCTCAGAATTACATTCATTAATATGAATCCTGCAGAGGAAGCTCTGCGAGCGCTAGCATTTCCTCGCTGAGTAAACATGATTTCTGAAATCACCTTTTGTCACAACAACAATAGACAGGTGTAAACAGCACACAACAGAGACCGGATTGTATTTAACCACTAAAACTGCTGATGATGCTTTGGCACTGAAAACTGAAGAAGTTAAATCTAATTTTGTAATCAAATGTTTATGATTATGTATTTTTTTTTATTTATTGCTGCAAAAGAAAACAAACATATACAGTAAATTATATTAGTTTTGTTTTTCATGCTAGTTTTTTAATATGCCTTACCAAATGTATAATTACTAGTACATACTAGTGTAGTGAATTTATTTTTTTTTTTAATGCATGATAGGTTTTTTTTTTTTTTTTTTTTTTTTTTTTTGTGCTGTCAAAATTAACGCATAACTGCAGGTGATTAAATGTGCAATAGGTAATTGTCTTCAGAAACATTTTTTGTTATGCTGGTTGAAAGTCTCTTCACATCCCGATAGTAATCATTAAGTTAAGTGGTCTAAATGTATTTACTTGTATTTATAAATTCTGTGGAAGGCATAGGACCAAGAAGTGCTCATCCAATCAAAACGCTTGGTCCAAATGTTTTAATGCGCTTTCCTACCTGCCTGTCAACATATGTATCTGCCTACCTCTGTACACCCTGTTCGCACAGACAGGAAACATCATCAGTGTGTTCAATAACTTTTGTAGCTTTAAGGATTCACCTAGGCTATATTTAATTTAGAACTAAGTGTTTTACATTTCTGTATATTTCCTACTTGCTGAAGGGCAAAGGTAAATATGACATTTATTGTACTGGGTTTTATGTGAAGATTGTTTTAAGTTCACTTAAATGAGAAGTTGTTTTTTTTTTTTTTTTAAGTCTAATAAATGTTCAAATAGCTTTCAATTACACTGAAATTTATAATGGCTAAATATTGGTTACAATGGTTAAATATTAGAAGAAAAAAAGATTTTCATAGAGACATCAGTAGTATTGGTATCAGTGATACTTGCCTTCAGTCAAAAAAAGAAACTGTCTTTATGTTGTTTCTACATTAATTTGAAGATTAAATGTGAAATTTTTGCAATATAAAAGTATATGTAAAAACTTTTTTAAAAATGTGATTAGTTTTTTTGTTGGGTTTTTTTTTTTTTTTTTTTTTATTGACAGCACTAGTTTTTTCATGTTTGGGGTCAGTACAATTTTTTAATGCGCAATGTCTCTTATGCTCGAAAAGGCTGCATTTATTTGATAAAAATACTGCAAAAATAGTAATATTGTGAAATATCATTACAATTTAAAATAGCCGTTATCTTTTTTAATATATTTTAAAACAGAATTCAATCCTGAGATAGCAAAGCTGAATTTTCAGCAGCCATTACTTCAGTCTTCAGTGGCATATGATCCTTCAGAAATCATTCTTATATGCTGATTTGGTGCACAAGGAACTATTAATATGATTATCATTATTATTGAAAGTTCATCAAAACATTTTTTTATCATTTCATCAATACTTTACTGTTACTTGTCAATTTAATGCAACCTTGCTAAATAAAATAATTTATTTCTATAAATATGCCCCACTCTTTGCAAAACCCAACAACAGCCTTGTTTTATAATATTAAAACTTTCAGTTACATAACAAAAATAAATCAACAGCAGGTGGCATACAGCTCAGTATGCATAAACACTCTGATTGGCCAGGATCATTATAATGTTAATGTTAGGTTATATTATGTTACTCAGAGACGCACTCAGGAATGAAAAGCTGCACGCGCAAGTTCCTTGGGTTTTTTGATTACCGCATTATTAGTGCATGATGAAAATGCAGGGGAGGCATGTGAGGTCTCTCTCTTGGAGTCCTTGCTGATTAAAAGAGCACAGAGAGCTTCACCTCAGCATTGCGGCACAGACAGAGAGTTCTGTCTCTCGAACCCTGAGGGCTTCTATGATGTGGAAATTCAAGATTGATTCTAAGTCGTGTGAACTCCCACTCCTCTGTTTCCAGGACACTTGAAAGTGTGAAGCTCCAATTTGTTGAGAAAAGCCATGGGGTTCTGTTTAAATACAGCGTGCAGTTCTTCTCTAAGGTGCGTCTGCATAAGAAAGTCATGCGAGGCGTCAAAAAATAGTGCTACATAACAGTCTTTGGAACATTCTTACTAGTCTTTGAGATTCTTGGTTCTGCAGCAAAAGAAAAAAAAAAAACTTTTTTCCCCCCTCACCCATCTCTTGTCAAAAGACAGCAGTGGCTTGAAAGTTAAAGAAGGTCACAGCAGCCTGTCATAACTCTCGTTTAAAGCGCTGGATGGGTGAACAGAGTAGAATTGCAGCTACTGTGAGGGGTAAAGAGACTGACTGATGGGACACAGAGGATCAGTCCTTCTCAGGGTTGATGTACAATCTTGCCATCAACACAAAATCAATAGTCTATCATTCTACATGTTCAGCGAATCAGAATTAATTATAGCAGCAGCTCAGAAGCTCATGCAAAGAAACTACAAAATCAGGTGTTCCTCCACAAATCTATTTTCTTTTTTTTTCTTTTTTTGGCACTCTATATTGAGAGAGGAGAACAGAGTAGGCAGGAAATGATAAGGAGAGAGAGGGGGAATGGGAACAGATAACATTACAAGGCAGATTTGAACTAGCACTGCCCCTTTCAGCACTGAAGCTCAGTGTGTTAAATACTAAACCATGGCTCCAACATCAGCTCTTTTTTAAAGATAAAATGTATATATGATGTAACTATTTTCTAAGCAGGTTTGGGTATGAAAAGCATCACATCTCTAAAAAAGACATCACATCTGCTCCATAACTCAATAACTGACATGACTTTTCAGACAGTGACAGCAATACATTATAGAGAGTTGGACTTGTAACCCGAAGGTTGGGTTGGGTTAAATTTCAGCAAGTGGTGAAATTTTGCCTGATGGGTTAAATGCAGAGTACAAATACAGACTATGCGTCACCATACTTAACCACACGTCACTTCACTTTTCACTTTTACTTGATGTTGCTACTATGCTCATTCTACTAAATCCGTAAAAAGTCAAGATCCATAATGAAGGTACACCAAGCAGCACAACAAGAAATTTAGCTTTAGTTACAGCATTCAATGAATGTCAAAATGATTGTGCCATCACTGATATTCCTCTCTGGACAGGACTAAAGGACCCCTGGAGTAGGTAATTTTCCAAAATAATTTTTACAGAATAGCGCTTTTGCATGACCTAAGAAAAAATATGTCCCTTGACAATTTTGGTACGAAGCAGAACGCAAGTCTGGGTGACATAATATGTATTAAATACCCTCCTCATCTCTTATAAGACAGATTGTGAACATCTTGCCGCTTTAATGACAGACCCTCCCGAGAGAAATAAACAAGAGACGGAAATTCTTCTTGCAAATTGCTTCACTTTGTGCAACAGACCCAGTCCCGTCAGCGGACTAAAAATACCCGAGCCTCACGAGTCTATTTATTCAAGCAAATGAAGGGATGCAAATGATGATGGTCTATATCTATACATAACATTGATTATGCATGTAATAAACGAGTACAAGAGAGTCAGTGATTGGCCGTTCAATCAGAACCCTGAACAGAAAAATATAGCTCTTTAATGGCTGATGAACTTATATGAAGTTTTCATATAAAATATGGCATGCAATCAAATGGTCAGTGAGAGAAATTTGCCCTGTAACCTTGGTTACCGGGCACTCCTTTCCTTCATTTGCAGGTTTTTGTGATCACACTGTTATGTGTTTGGATGTGTTTTGTGTGTTTTTGCTTGTGCAGTCTTTATTTTGTTAACCTTGCTCTGCAGAGGCGGAGTTTAGACCTTTAAGCAACTAATTCAGTGAAACCGGTCTCCCACCGCTATAGTCTGGCTGCGGTCCAGATGCCCAGAGCAACGCCTCCCCACAGGCGCTCAGCGCCACACACCTGCACTAGCCAGCCCTGAACCGCTCGCCACACTGATGCAATCTGGCAGGAAAAAAGTGACATGCTGAAAAGCTGAGTCCTACATCTCTCTCCCACTAGCAGCAGCTCTGGGGATGCAGGTATCAACCGCTTAGTTCTGGGCCTTGGTGATAAAGTAGACTGTAAACAGCATTCAGGAATTTCTAATAGATGTGCGTGGGCAAAATATCAAGTCTAAGGAGTGTTTTTTGCTACAGGGATGCATTTTAAGAATGAAGTGAAGTGCTGGCAACCTGTGCTAGGTAACGCTGTCTGTCTGTTGTTGTTCAAGGATCTAAATCTAATTACAGAAAAGCTTTTGTTGTTTTGAAATGGTTCTAAAATGAGCTTGATGTATGTGTTATTGTTTCTGTCGAATAAACCAAGAGCATAAAAGATATCCAGAGATTCAATCTTGACAAAAAATCTTGAAGGAATCTTATGTCTGTTGTCTTTTTTTTACTTTTTGACTCCAAAAAGAACACAGAATATGATGAAACCTTCCTTAAAAACAAATGCAGCAACATATTTTGAATGTATACAAACTCATGTAAACTATAAGAGAAAAATATTAAGTGTGACAATATATACATTATACAACTGAATTTTAAATTGTCATTGCACTGAATCCAAAATAAGCAATTAAAATTTTATTTGGAAAATATCAACTTAATTTGACAGCATATCCTTTTCTGCTATCAGAGTAATTTTAGATGCATTAACCTGAAGTAAACTAATAAAAAAAATCTGTAAAGATAGGGATGAAGGAATTTTCTATATTCATTTATTACAGGGGTATTACCTATATTTAGGTTTTACCTATATTTTTTAGGGTTAATGGAAATGTTCGTTAAGTTACTGGATAATGTCCTAGCAGACAATTACAAGCACTTTTTAAAATACATTTTTATGCATTTATTCATTTTATGTTTATTCTTTTTGCATAAAACTACTGATAAATAATAATAATAATAACAACAACAATAATAACAACAACAACAATAATATCAAATTCAGTAAATGTTAACTTTGTATTTAATTCTTTACATATAAACTTAAGTTGATACAATTTTTTACCCACTATTAAAAGTACATTTAGATGTATAAACCTTTTTTTTTCTCTGAACTTTTCCACAGACACCCCTTGAAGGACAATGGGCTCTATTTGAAAGCACCTGATAATGCAGTGGCAAGCAATCTCAAAATGCATGACCAGCAGTCAATATAATGCAAATATATACAGTAAAAGTTAAGACATAAAATTGCTGAAGTTTGTACACCAAATTTGACCACAATTAAGCACAAGTTGTAGAAGAACTGTTTTTGCAGCATCATATAGTGATTTCTAGACTGAGAACTGATGTATGCTTTAAAACATCCACTATTTGGTGAAAAACAAAGAAGCGTTTGTAATTTTGAGGTTATATAACTTGGCACATTTTGACTTCACAACTGGCCCATCTCTGCTTTCAAAAGCAAGTAATGGATATCGAAAACATGCAATTTCTCCAAAATTCCACTTTCGGGGCCAGGAAATGAATCATCCAGGCCAAATTTATCGAGAGAAAGCAAAAGATGATGGAGACTTTTTTTGTAGAGGACAGTTTCTGTGATTTTAGGTTTCAAAGAAAAACAGGAAAAACCAAGGCTAAGTGTGATTACATCCGCAGTGTTTTTCTGCCTTGTTTTTGTTTTTCCTTCTCTCACTATCTGTTCTCTCAAAGGTTAATGAGTCTGGTGAAAGGAAATGGTCTGAGAGACAGCAAGGTGTTGGACCATTTGGTGTGTGGCCAAGCCAAAGAGCCACCACAATGTCATTATGCCCCGATGGTGGTTCAAAGCGGAATGAGTGACAAACAGCTGTCGCTAATGCACTCGCTAACAGATGCGCCTAGTCTTTCATCCCCTTACCGGGCCAGGACGCAAGCTCCTTTCAGCCAAAAAATAAATCAAACTACAGTAGAGGTCCATTTCCACCTTTGCAAAACACTGATTAATCCCGGGTCTCTGAATCGTCTAGATGGTCATTCATTCTGACAGCACCCTGTGCTCCTGTCTGGCCCTGTGATGGTGGCTCAAATGATTAGGCTTTAATGAGAGACAAGAGAATGTTAATGTAAGGTAAAGGAAAGTGGAATTAGACAGATAATGTTGAGCAGCTCGCAGTGAAATCAAATTAGCGCCCTCTCAATCTTATCAGCAAGAAGCTTATTTTTTTTCCAAAGCAGCAGTCCATTCAAACCACTGCCATTTATTCTCTTCTCAGTCTCTGCTGCAGATATTCGCAATATATCTGATCGTTCAATACGGTTCAGTTAATACAAGAGAACTTTGAGCTTTCTACAGGAATATGTGATTGCTAGATATCACAGCTGAGATTTGTGAGGAGAAGTAAAGGGAGGAGGTAAAGTTAGGCTGATGCATAAAATCTAAAAATACCATTTTTTATGATTGATGATATACTACACTTCTGTCAAGCTTTCATTTAGTATCTGAAAAGATCCGAATAACATTGTGAAGAAGTCTTTATGGTACATATTTCATGTACAATAATATTTCAGAATCTGAAAAGTGATGGAATAAAAGCTTTTAGTGAAACATGAACTGAAAAATAAACTAGATATTAGCATTTTGTGAAGAAAATATAAGTTGCTATGCAGTGGTGATGGGAAACTTTTAGCAAGTTACATCAATACGGTTGCAACAAGTGACTCAATAGCTATGTTTCCATCCAAAGATTCAAATTAAACTTGTGCGCAATACTGGAATATCGCATAAAACATATGCGAATAAAGCACCGTTTCCATCCAATGAGTCAGAGAGACCAAAATCGTCACTTCCTGGTAAACTGTGGCACTAAATATTACTAACAATATAGGAGAAAAAAACTAATATAACAAACTTCACAAATTAAAAAAATTACCATCACATCAGAGCGAGCAGACGTAACACAATAAATGCTGTCAATGCTTTCGGAGGTGGACGCTGCTGTTTGGGAACGCAGTCGTGTAAGACAATTATACAGAAATACTTTGATGACAGACTTTGCTCAGGCATTTCAGAATGACCAAAACAACATATAGATGCTGTGAACGAGATCAGCCCGCTGCTAGTTAAGTTATCCTGTCTCATAGCGCAAAGTCACATGACTTTTTCGTCATGTTTGCGCTATGAGACAGCCTTATGGAAATCGCTTTACCGGTAGTGTTTTTCCCACACTATATGCAAACGTAGTGAAAATTTCCAATTATCAAGCACAAACTCCCAAACAACAACAAAAAGAGGTTTTGAATGTTTATCACATCACAGTTCAAATTGCATGTACCTATCAAAAGAGTCAAAATATGATTGTCTAACCGAATAATGCAGCCCTTATAAACACAAATCCACAGAGAGAGAAAGAATATTGGATTGATAAGCAGGTTAAACCTGGTGGACTCTTCAGAAATTGCAGGGATTTGCTTCTATCCACCGGCATTTGGGAGGCTGGTGATAACGACAGCTGATATATCATGTGTCAACAACAACAGACAGACAAGTGGCTGGAAGATATTATCACAGACGACTCAGGAGCACTCCCTGCAAACATGAGAGCAGCATTCTCCGGGAACCATCATGAGATGGTATGAATGTTTTCATGCTGTTTAACCACCTACTAAATTACTGAGGTAAATCTCGGAGATGCTTTTTGTTCCACGTTGAAAGAGAAAATGCTGGGAGAGATGAAACTGACTGCTTTGAGTTTCAACAAGTAGCACAAGGCCAGCGTACCAGCTCTCGGTGGTATTAACAAGGTATGAAAGCAGCACACCAATAAATCACAGGCCTTTCAGCCACCACAAGTGAAAAACTGAGTGCTGTTTCCATCCAATACACTCTAAATCTACAGACCAAGGTGACTATATTTAAACACGAAGGTCCAGGATTAATTAAGCCTGATTCCTTAATATAAACCCCTTATCCTACTCCTCAATCAGGGTTCTCGATGTTGGCTAGATGTATCAACTCTGCTTTAAAATAGCAAAGTGAGAAAAGGTTGGCAGCTGTGACCAGAAAGACAGAGCTAGGAAATAGCATATTGAAATTCATTAAGTTCGACAAGTTTGGCTTGAGTTTCGATCATTAGTTTATACCCTTGGTTGTTGTTTTTTCTTCTTCCATATGATACAGTTCATTTATTTTTTTGCAACAAATAAAACAGGCCTTTTGTCAGGAATGTTAATGTCATCCTAGTTTCTTTCCTAACAGATTTTCAAACATGGCAATCACAACACTCAAGGGAAAACAGGCTTCACACTCTCCAAATCTGAAGCTACGATTGCAAGTCTCACAACGCTAGTGAATTCATGGCGCCTGGTTTTGTATTCCCCATTAACGTGTTTTCTTTTAATTGCTTAAACCATCCTAAAATCTTACTGACCTGTCATCTGTGACCTGTAGTTTCTTCTCACAATCATATTTTCTCATCTGCACATTTGTTAATGAGCGGCTGTTTATTTTAATTGTTACTTGTGTCTTTTCATTTCCTACTTCTGCTGCTTATCAATTTCACCTTTTAAACCATAACATTCCTCCTCTTCGTCTTCCAGCCAATAAATTGCCATATCCCATAATCCTCTCCAGACAGTTCAGCACTTCAACGCCCACTCACTGCCCTCAAACTCCCTCAAATTTTGTCACATAATTCTGTAAGAGGGCTTTCATTTAGCCCACGCTGTTGAGGATTTACGCAATTAATCTTATTTTTAATGTAATGGCCTTGTTATGTTTTTGGCCTAAGAGTAATTGGAACTGCCAGAGTTAGTTTTCTACTAATGTTCACCTGAGGGGGCAATATGACTGAAAACATCACCTTGGGCACTCAGGTATGATGACACCAATAACTGTAAACTGTGCTGTCACTATGACCGGCAATGCATCAGTGAAACTGCTGCACCCATCGTACAATCTGGATGGAGTTTTATAACTTTGGCGGAATTTTAAATAAGCCAATATATTCATGGACAGGTTTGATTTAATACTCAAATACAGGAAGCTGGAAGCATGACTGCAGGAAAAAAACAAAACAATTTTTTTTATTATTTTTTTTTTATACAAGATTACATTAAATAACCAAGATTTGTTCCAACTCACTGTAGAATGAACTGTCATATAGTTAAAAAAAATAGTATAATAAAACAAAATAGTGTAATTCTAGAGGATTTACTGTTTGTTTTCAAATAAATATCAATCTTTAATGCAGTCCATATCTCACAACATCAGCTTTGGGATGCATCCAACATAATAATTGGACTTTTTGAAATTTCAGACCCCATACTGCTCCTCAGTTTTAATACTTTTTCCTTAAAAATTGGCCTGCAAATCTGATTTTTTATATATTTTTAAACATGGCTTACACTGGCCTAAAACTCCAAATGCACAAAACAGTATAGCCTAAGTGACAACAAACCATCCTTGCATCTGTCAATTTCATCATACACCCCTCACTTGCTTAATATTTAATATTCTAAGTAAACAGCAGACACTTTGTATTGAATACATTGTCAATCAGTCATCTCCACTAGCAAGTTTTTCTATCCCTGCACAGAGGTTAAGCTTTATTAAAGTGGGTGTAATCCTGTTAGTCATGTGAATATCCTAAAGGTTACTAGTTCATGTTTCCCCGCATTAAGACAATATGAAGATCCAAAACATTAGTCACCAAAATAACTATCATGGTTTTTTTGTGTGCAACACAATTTATTTTTCTGTCATGTTTTGTTTGTTTTTTTTGGTGGGGACTTTCCATTGAATTCTATTATTTTTATGCTCTAAACCTAAACCAAACTCTTACAGAAAAGTTTCCAAATTTTTACACTTTCATTAAGACATTGTTTATTATGTTCATAAAGTTGTTAGCTATTCCCCACAATATAGCTGAATTCAGGTTTTACTATCCCTGTGGGGACATTTGTTCCCCTCAGTATAGGCAAAAACTGACACACACACACACACTTTTCCTTAGTTATGTATATTTTTTCCAATTGAGGACAAGCCCAAAGGGAGGCTTTGTCACATTTACCACACTTTGGGGGACAATTTTATTCACAAACTATGGCTATGTACAAGCACACAGAACACAGTTAGCTAGTTAATAAAAGTTAAATACACTCAAACAACTTAAAATAATTGTTTGTATGTGACCCTGGACCACAAAACCAGTCATTAGTCACACAGGTATATTTGCAGCAATAGCCAACAATACACTGTATGGGTCAAAATTATCGATTTATTATTTTTTTGCCAAAAACCATTAGGGTATTAAGTAAAGATCATGTTCCATGAAGATATTTAGTAAATTTCCTACTGTAAATATATCAAAACTTAATTTTTGATTAGTAATATACATTACTAAGGACTGTATTTGGACAACTTTAAAGATGATTTTCTCAATATTGTGATTTTCTTGCAACCTCAGATTACACATTTTCAAACAGTATCTCTGTTATATATTGTCTTATCCAAACAAACCATATATCATAGAAAACTTATTTATTCAGCTTTTATTCAAAGGATAAAAAATGGACACTTATGAGTGGTTTTGTGGTCCAGGGTCACATACATAAAGTGCAAAGTACTTGGGAACTACTGGGCCTCAAAGAAGTTAATGCATTACATTTGAAAACGGTACAAAATGTCCAGTTTTCTTATTCCACTGACAAGTCCAACTTTGTAGCACATCATTTCTACTCTTGGATGCTTAAGATAATTTATTCTAATATTTTCTGCACTGTGGAAATGTTCACATCCTTACGTAATAAAACATTTGTTTCAATTTGATTTTCCACAAAAAAGGCATAATTTTTTCAGTTTTCATATCCGTTTTATCAAGTTTTAACTTAATGTTCTTCTTCAGCAGGCTAATTCAATTCTAAGTGGCTGGGAAAATGCAATAAACTGCAGGTTGTGACCACTTGAATTTAATTAAAAAGTAGTGCAGCACTTATACTATATATATATATATATATATATATATATATATATATATATATATATATATATATATATATAATTTTTTTCACTTATAGTGAGTTGAAACAGTTTACAGTTTGTGCACCAAAACTTATAAAGGAAAACATAAAGCACATTAACAATTTCACAAATTTTAAAGCTAACTAAAACATTTTACCCTGTAACATGAGTCTTTAAAAAATCAGCTGACAAACGTCATGAACCGACATGCAAAACACTTGACAATCCTGATGCTCTTTTCGCTCAGGACACAGCAACATGACACCATGATAAATGCACAACCATCACCGCCTACCTGAGGAAGAGCGTCTCTCCTTGTCTGATCGTGATATTGTCCATCTGTTTGTTATCGGATTGGGATTCTCCCTGACTGCGGACAGGCAGACCTGCGGGGAGAAGGAACAACAGTCTGAGACTCATCACCACACACCTCCTCCAGGACGCCGCGCAGCATCCACACACAACCATCTTCATCTGCGGAGTTCTCGGAGTGGAAATCCGTTCACAGTAGTCCCAAAGAGAAACGCGTTAGTTAGCCATAACAGTTCATCTGTTAATCCAGATTTGCTCCCCTGGTAGACAACAAAATCCCTCGCGTACTTAGTACAGTGCGCTTATCGATGACCGCGCCGTGCCGTCGCCATGGAAATGGGAGTAAAATAAAATAACGTATGAATGAAATGTACACTTTAGTGGTGCCCTCAATCTTTCTGCTTTCTTGGGTCCTTTTAATATCCGAGCTCAAAATCCACCTATTTTTCTCATTGACACTCTGTCTCAAACTTTAAGAAGTGAAGGCAAGTGAGCCGAGAGCGAATGAACCTGCCAAAATGTCATTCCAGCTGCGCGTAAATGGATATGGAGGGTGTTTGTGGTTCCTCAGTGCAGTACAGTGTGAGTATACACAGTCTTCTCAAAAAAAAAAAAAAAAAAAGTCTCCATCCAGTGGGACCGTTGCTCGGAGCCTGCTTACAGCGAATAGAGACTGTAAATCAAGCACAAGTTGAAAAAAGCGCGCACTGTTGTCATAGCAGCAGTACAGCGCCAAAACCAGCGCGCAAACAGCGGCTATTGTATGGAGTAATGCAATGCGTGAGCGACATTCATTGATTGCCTTGTAGTTGCAGCCTCTGCTATTCAGCACGACTGTTCAAGGAGCACTCGAGAGAGAAAATTGAGCTTTGTTGCACAAAATCACAAATCAAATAACCCATATTTTTGAGAACCGAAAAGAATGATGTCTAGACAGAGAGGATGACAGGAAAATTGAAGTACAAAATTAGCTTTTTAAGAGATTGTTTTGAAAATCCAAACTGGATGACATAATTTCTGTGTTATTTGAAGGTTAAGAAGATACATATTTGTTTTAATTGTTAACATGACATTATTAAGTATTTAATAATCAAAAAAGAAAACAGTACAAAACCATATGTAAAACCAATAAATACTGCATATCAATATATAGCCGTGTGTGTGTATGTGTGTGTGTGTGTGTGTGTGTGTGTGTTCTTGTTTATGCTACACTGTGGGGACCGGCATGCAGTCCCCACGAGGGGAAAAAATATATAAAAAAAGAGTAAATAATGTTTATCTGAAAGTGTAACAATGCAAACAGGTTTTCTGTAAGGGGTAGGCTTAGGGTTAGGGGATAGAAAATATCATTTGGTCAGTATAAAAGTAACAGAAGTCTATGGAAAGTCCTCACAATTCATAGAAATAAGACGCATGCGCATGTGTGTGTGAGAGAAATATTGTAATTTGAAATGACTGAATCTATAGCCTGTTCAAATGGATTTAGCCATTTCAAATTGCAATATTTCACAGTATTACTGTTTTATTTTACTTTATTTTTTCTTCAAATAATGCAGCCTTGGGGACCATAAGAGAGTACTTTCAAATATATATTCAAATACATATTTTCCCTTCAATAATCATGCAACTTAATTTTACAATATAAATATATTTTTTTAGAAGTTGCCTCAAAGCATTTGAATTGACATAATGCTTCTGTAAAAAATTAAATGTCCAGTATTTCATAAATGTTCTCAGACACCACCTGCTTCCACTTTCTACCATCAGCCATAAGTAATCAATTCACTCAAGACAGCAGCACTTATTTCATAACAAGCTTCACCTCCTGTAGAAGGATGAGAATGCCCAAAGAATTTTAAGAGGAGCAATTGAAGAAACACAACATGTTCTCTCTCTAGCCTCTCAGACAGATCCTCCCTCTCTGCATATGTGCCAATGAGTCGTCACAGATCACTCAAGAGATCCAGAATCAATGTGACAGTGGCCTAAACAACTGCACGCAGTGGGTTTCTGAACAGAAATGAGGGAATCAACACATAAGACTCTTCTTTCATAAAAATTTCCCACTAAGCAGACCGTGTACAGAAGCTATCTATCAATCTATCATCTGACTTGTTTGTACAGTATCTTACAGACTAATTCACTCTGTGCTCCAGATGCTCTCCTTCTTCCTTTAAGATTTAAGTTTGCCCACCAGGGTCCTGTGATTCTGAGGTCTCATTGCAGAACTTCAGAAAGATCATCAGTATGTAACTTTATCTGTGGCATGGGATGTTAATTTATATTGGCTGATCCAAAGCTGTAAAAGAAAATGTTAGTGTAACTTGGTAAAATGTCACCATGCATAAATAAATTTGCAACCAATCGTAAAATGCTTATGAACTGTCATGAATTTGTTGGAAAAGCTTGCATTTTTTTTCCCCATTAAAAACTGGCACAAAAATTAAATTATTTATTCCTCCCCTTTAGATTTTTGGCCCTAATATATCACTAAACTAAACCATGAAATATTAAGAGTCTAACTATCACTGTAAGTATTTAAAATATTTCACCTGCATCCGCTGCTGACCAAATTAATTAATTGCAAAATAGATTCAATAGAGATCTATTTTTACAGTACATCAGCCACACTGCGCAAAATAAATAAATAAATGTTTGAACTTTATATTTGACAACTATTCCTGTGAGTCTTCTCATCTCAAAATAAAATCTAGCAACTATTTGCGGTTGCTGTCAAGAAGTGAAACATTTGTGTTTGGTATTTTGCTTTCATTTTTAATAGTGATTGTTATAGGTAGGTACATCCCTCACGGTGACTTTTATATCTGGATCATGATGGATTTAAATGAGCTTTGCTTTTGCCATTTTTGTTACACCTTTCAAGACTTTTTTTTTTTTTCCAAGGCTTTCCCCATAAGATTCAATAGGATTCTCTAGATGGCTTCACATAATTCTTCCTAAATTATTCTGATACGCTGACTTGGTTCTTAAGAAAGATTATTAAACCTTGTATTATGTTCCTGGTCAATTTGACCCATTTTGATTTTCGAGCTGTCTGAAATACCAGTTAATCTGTGATTTTATTATTGATATTTTGTGATTCATTTAGGGCCATGGACATGCAAAGTGAGGATACACTGATGTGTTTTGAAGTGCACACAAATAATTTTCTGACAATTTTGATGTTCTCGGGTCAATTTTACCCACTTTTTTTGTTTGTTTGTTTGTTTCAAGGTAACTTTACAGACCCAAATTAAATATATTTCTTGGGTAAGTATACTGTATGTTGTTATGTTGGTGTTTTACTACCCTGGAAAGGGAAGAAAAAAACTTTTTCTCATTATTTTCAGTGCTGAAAAAGACTTTCTCAGACTCAGATGGTAAAAGTGAGCTATTATTTCTATTTGAAATACTATTTAACTTATCTTTTTCTTCCAGAATTTTTTTAAAAACTTTTTCTCATTTAGGGCCATGAACATGAAGTTGTGTTCCAAATTTGAAGTTGATATAAATAAAAATTGAGGTTCCTATGAAATTTTGTTATACCAAAACTAGTTACCGGGTGCCATTCAAACTCCATAGATTTTTTTTAATGCAATTTTTCTGCCACAAATTTATATATTTATCTCTCAATATTACATCTATCACAAAATATCCACCAAATATGGAATCTTGAGATTCAGACCTTTCCAACGATATGTATTTTGGTAAGATTATAAAAAGTTTTGATTCTAAAAGACCGTAATACATTTCGTAAAATGACACCCCCACTAAGGGGAAGGAGTCCGCTAAAAGATTTTAAAGTAACATTTCCATTTCTAACGCAATGTCTGATTTCAAAATGGTTTTCACATGATGAATTTTGAGATTTTAAGCTTTCAAGTGATATATAATTTATAATGGTTAGTAAAATGTGATAGGGAAAAATGAAAACAAATTTTTGTGACAAAGGTCAGAACTCCTATTATGATGTAGTATATGTTTTGAGGTGCACTTTTGTCATAAATTAATCTACTACTGTTCCTACATAATATGTAACCAAAAATAGTGATACAATATCTATTTAGGAGTCTTAGACCTTTCCAATGATTTATAGTTTGTCATGATAAGATTAGGATTTAACTGTAATATAGTAGACTTAGAGTAAACTTCTACCAGCAGGACGGTAACAGTTAGGGGTTATTAATTGTTTGCACTGTGTGACAAATACTGTTATTAAAACTTTTCTGCTCATACTTGATTCCTTCTTGTTTTTAATAAAGTGATATTCAGGGAATTGCACTGAAGGCAATTAGGGTCAATTTGACCCGCTCCATCAATATCATACCCAAAAATCGAACATAGTACTAGAGTTAAGGTTGAAAACAGTTGTGCTGCTTAATATTTTGTGGAAACTCTAAGTTTGACCAATACTGTACAAACAAACCCCGTTTATCAGTTATAGCGGAAAGCATAAATTTTGAAGTATGCCTCCACCTCTGAGAAGGAGAAAACACAGATAAAAAAAAAAAAAAAAAAAAAACATGCCCGCCTGAAGGTTTTCTCAACAGGGAAATTTTGCCACTATAAGTTAAGATGTCTGTATAAACTGAAGCTGTGAAACCTTACTCACTAAGACATCATAAGCTCTGCTAAACTCTGCCCTGCTGGCAATGTTGACTTCAGTGCATTGGCACGGCACTTCAATAACATTTGTGGGACGACAGCTCAATTCCCAGTTTGTGGGCTCCCAGCTGATTTGGTGCAATGCTGCTGGCTATGTAATATCGTGTCACTATGAGAACTCAGTTATATATCATAGAGGGCCTTTTGTAATTTTCAGTGTTTTGCTTTAGCCTGCTAAATGGAACCCACTTCAGCATTCAAAACACCTAGCTGATGATTGCCTGGGTCGAGAGTACTGCTGAAAAACAATAATCAAGTTAAAATGCTGCTCTGAGAGGGATAATACGTGTCTTTACGTATCTGTGAAAACAGTGTTTACGGCTTAAGTGAGAGCTCCAAGTGGCTTGCGACCGGAATGTAAGAGTAAACCTCCGTGTGCACGTCCACACACTCACGCTAGTGTGCTAAATCACTCACTTTCTTCATCTAACACATACTGACACCCTGGGATGAGTGATCGGGCAGATCTCTATACACCCGGAACTGAAGAATCTGAGCTGAGAGAGATGGGGAAAAAACTGGGAAGTGACCATTATTTTCCAATACAGAGAAGCCATTATTTTCCAAGAGCAATTCGAACTCCTTCCAATACAGAGATTGATGTCACTTGAACTCCTCTTTGTCTTATTGATGTCACTTGAACTCCTCTTTGTCTTATTTTTACTGTTGTGATTTACTTCTATAGTAATGGTTTATCTGTCTCTATATGAAGAGAAACTGGAGGTTAAATATATACTAATATAAACTATTGTACTATATATGATTTTAATTTCAAAAGATTTAATATAAATAGCCAAAAAAAACAAATAAATAAAAAAAAAAAAATAATATAAACATATAATTATATAAATATTTACAAACAAATAACCACAGCCTGATCAGTATATTATGATTTATGAACAAATAACCAAATCCCCTGATCAAATATAATCAGCAACACAATAATAAAGAGCTCATCCAGCAAATTCAATAGATGTGTGGTCAAATCCCCTGATCAAATATCATCAGCATCAGAATAAGATGGTGCTCATCCAGCAAATTCAATAGATGTGTGGTAAAATCAGGTTACTGTAATTAAACACCATCCATTCTCTTTTGTAGCATGTCTGATTCTACACATTTCGACTTTTAGGATCAGACTACTGACTTGCACAAAGCACCAAATATTGTTCTGACACAGATGCACTTTGCATGACAAACTGCTCACAGTGTGTAGCAATTATAGAAACATATGCATGGATGGCAAAAATGTAATAAAGGACACAATGCCCTGATAGTGTCATAATGCTCTGGGGTTTTAATTCACAGCACTCAAACTAGTATACTGTTATACTATAGATCTACACCAATGCAGCAATGGCAGCAACATTTTATGATGGTAACAACGTACAGCCATAACAAGCCATTAAAGGGGTATTTTCAAGGACAAGTAAGTTTACTGTATGGATTGGAGTGTAAGACATAAGTGTTTACGTCAATAGCATATTTAGTTTTTATAGCCTGAGCAAAGGAGAGGACTGCAGTACAGGTAAGCAAGGACTGAGATAATTAATGTGAGTATGAGTATTCAAAGAAAGCACTCGCAGCTCTCCGAATCTCTCGTTCAAGAACAGAGTCTGGGTTCATTAAAACAAATCCGCCTGAAATGTTTTGAACTGGTTCATGCTCCAGTCAAATCCTGTTGTGAAACAGTGATAAGGGAATTGTGTATATCGCTACATCTTTAATAAAGTCTAAGAGGCAGGGGGGAAGTTTACTAGCAGCTATTATGAAAAATAAAATCAGATTAATGGGAATTATAAGCACAGAGAAGCATTTGTATGATAATTTACCTATACTTTTAAGAGGCGCAGACTTGCAGAAAATGACTCAAGAGTATTAGAAAATAAAAAGTGCATCTTTCTTCATTATTTTTTATTTTTCTATGAAAATAATGGGAACACTTTAGTATACGGACTAGTTCTCACTATTAACTAACTGCTTATTATCATGGTAATTATTAATGTATTGACTGTTTATTAGTAGGCTACTTTCTGTATAAAGCACAAATTCTGCATGAACATATTCTGCATGATCAGATCAGGTCTGTAACCAATGCATAAATGTTTGCCTTGCTCAGTGATAGAGGATGTGCTGCTATTGTACACCTGTGAAACCTTCAAAAGTAATTCATGTTTTATACATCAAACCAGCTTTTGGCTGCTTTCATCTGTGGTGGTCTTATGAAACAGAGCATTCCATTTGCATAACATTCCAAAAGGTGTATTGCAAACCGGTTGGCGGAGATGGTTTCCAAAATACCTCAAAGCATCAGTTCTGCTTGAAACAGAGGCTGTGAAAGAGTATCTGTTCTTGAAAGTCGTCTCTCAAGCATTGACGTTTAAGAGAGATAGCGCTCATTACACACAGCACAGACATTTTGCAGCAATTACTCTTATCTTGTGTCAACACCTCTCATAAACAGAACACCCTTGAAGAATTTTGCGAATCAAGACACTTCTCATTTTCCGTTGACTGGTTTAAATTCAGAGACTAAATTACCGGGAATAACTCTACACCACGGAACCATCTGGCTTTCCGCGCAGCCATATTTAATTTACGAGCACAGATTAGCCAATCGCTCTTCATACATGTGTAACTGACAGGTTTAAATTGGTTACCTGGTTACTGAAGAGGAGTGCTGTCATTTAAAGTCTGCAGAGGTGAGACCATTTTGAGGGGTCTCTTCTACATTTGACAAAATGTTATGTCAGTCAATATGTGTGAGATATTATGCAATCAGAAACGAAAATGCAGATAAATATGAGTGTTACAGGAGTTTTCTTTTAAAAATGGAAATCAAAATGTCATTATTTACTCAACCTTATGTGTGTGCTGTTATTTTTTACCACAATACACACAAAAAAAGGAATTGCGAAGAATTTCTATGCAACTACAACACATCAAACTTCAAAAAATAAAATAAAATAAATCATTAAATCATTAAAAATACTGTATATTCAAAGTCTTTATTTTATTCTTATTTTTTATTCTATTCTATTTTTAAAGTCCTTATTCTTTGTTCTAGAGTCTTACAATATCCAAAGGTAGGTATGATTTTTAAAACTGCAATAGTGTGAAATCTTATTACAATTTAAAATAACTATTTCTATTTCAATTTATTTTTTTAAATATAATTTATTTAGTGTCGCATGATCCTTCAGAAATTATTTGTAAAATGCTCAAGAAACATTTTGTCAATGTTGAAAAAAAGTTGTACTGCTTAACGTGCATTTATTTGAAATAGAAATTGCATTAAAATTACATTTTATATTAATATAAGTCTTTACTGTCACTTTAAATGATAAAATGATAAATAAAAAGTTGTTGCACTTTATGACACATTTGTTTTGAGCTGACCCTGTTATAGGCTTGTCTTGTTGTTATGAAGCAAAAAGCAAATACCGCATGAATGCTCTAAAATGACACTTAAAGACTTAAAGAAGATCTCAAGTAGATTAAATTACTGTGTAGACAACGTCTCTCACTAATGCAAAACATGATGTGCTTCTTCGCTCTCACTTTAATCGCCATGGTGATCCTCCTCGGTGGGAAAGAGCATGCTAGACTGTAATGAGATGTTCCTATTGAATTCACAGCAGCTACTTAAATAGACTTGTCATATTAGATATGCCTCCAGACAAATTAGCAACCCAACACATTTGTGATTTCTTCACAAATACAAGCCATAATCATGCCTCAACTTTGCGATACCCTTTTGTTTGAGGCGTATTCCTTTCGAAGACTTTAAAATGAACAGGACATTTCGCTGTGTGATGAAAGTGAAACAAAGTGACACTTGGTAATGAATTTTAGAGTATCACCTGGAGAGACTTATCCTGAAGCTGAATTTGGATGTATGGCAATAAATTGAAGCCCAAGGATCCAATTATGCTATTTCTAACAACCGCCTGATTCACTCAAAATGTCAACTCTCTCTTTGAAGAAATAAATAAGAAAAATTTCCCATGTAGACGACTATGTTTAAGCCCTGCATTTGGCAGAAAGGATTCTAGGATAGTTTAAGACGTGCTTTTTTGGGGCGTTAAATAAAGCAGCAAATATCAGTAATTTGACGAGTGCAAACGTTAGTAAATCGTGTTGCGTGATTCATTTTAATACTGTGTCCATGCCTTTTCAGCGCAATTCTTCACTGCGCGTCGTTAGTAAATCCTGATAGTAGTTTACTAATTTAATGCCAAAAGAAAATCTGGCCCAAAGAAGTTAAAAAAGGTGTTTTTATCTTCAAACCATTGCTTCTTCTTATCATATAAATTATCAGAAGAGAAATATGCACAGACCAATCACCTAATCAAAATAATAAGATAAAAATACAAAGACCAAGCACTGTTCAAAGGATTTTGATGTGAGGACAACCTTTTCACTGGAGGAAGCATCATTATGGATTTCGGCCTGATTTTCACCTCACAATATGTTAATTGATGGACTGGAGGTGTTTGGATTACTTGTGGATTATTGTGGTGTTTTTATCAACCATTTGGACTCTAATTCTGACGGCACCCATTGACTGCAGAGGATCCGTTGCTGAGCATGTGGTGTACAGTACTGATAAATTTCTCCAAATCTGATTTATTTTTTTTTAAATAAACTTATCTACAGTGGGAAAAATATCTGTTTGATCCCCTGCTGATTTTGTAAGTTTGCCCACTTACAAAGAAATGAAGGGTATGTAATTTTTATGGTAGGTTTATTTTAATGAATAGAGACAGAATTTCAACCAAAAAATGCAGAAAAAAACACATTATACTGTACATAGGTTAGAAATTTATTTGCATTTCAGTGAGTGAAATAAATTTGATCCCCTACCAACCAGCCAGAATTCTGTCTCCCACAGATTGGTTATGTGCCCATGTGGAACACAGATTAGTCCTGCCACTTTAAGAAGTTACTTCTAATGTCACCTGTCCAGACACCTGTCCACACAATAACCCCTCCCACCACCATGGGCAAGACCAAAGAGCTGTCAAAGGATGTCAGAGACAAGATTGTAGATCTGCACAAGGCTGGAATGGGCTACAAAACCATCAGTGAGAAGCTTAGTGAGAAGGAGACAACTGCTGGTGCGATTATTTGGAAATGGAAGAAATACAAAATACAAAATAGCCATCAATTGGCCTCGGTCTGGAGCTCCATGCAAGATCTTGCCTTATGGGGTAAGGATGATCATGATAAAGGTGAGGGATCAGCCCCGAACTACACGAGAGGAGCTTGTTAATGATCTTAAGGAAGATGGGACCACAGTCACCAAGCAAAACATTGGTAAAACACTACGCCGCAATGGACTGATATCCTGCAGCGCCTGCAACTTCCCCCTGCTCAAGAAGACATAAGTTTGCCAAATAACATCTAAATGATTCAGAGAAGGCTTAGGAGAAAGTGCTGTTATCAGATGAGACCAAAACTGAGCTCTTTGGCATTAACTCGACTCACCGTGTTTGGAGGGAGAGAAATGCTGACTATGATCCAAAGAACAACACCCCTACAAGAACGGAGGTGGAAACATTATGCTTTGGGGCTTTTTTTCTGCTAAGGGTACAGGATGATTTCACTGCATTGAGGGGCAAATGGACGGGGCCATGTACTGTAAAATCTTGGATGAGAACCTCCTTCCCTCAGCCAGAACACTGAAGATGGGTCATGGATGGGTCTTCCAGCATGACTATGACCCGAAACATACCGCCAAGGCAACAAAGGAGTGGCTCAAGAAGAAACACATAAAGGTCATGGAGTGGCCTAGCCAGTCTCCAGACCTCAATCCTACAGAAATCTGTGGAGGGAGCTGAACAACAGCCAAGAAACCTTAATGATTTTAAGAGATCTGTAAAGAGGAGTGGACATATCTCTATCGGTTAAAATAAACCTACCATAAAAATGACAGACCCTTCATTTATTTGTAAGTGGGCAAACTTACAAATTCAGCAGGGGATCAAATAAATATTTTCCCCACTGTACATCTGGGTCTGAGGGTGAGTAATTGTTCAGCAAATTTTCATTTTGGGGTAAGCTATTGCTTTAATGGATCTGTTCAAATCCTAGCTGTTGTGTACAACCGCAATTAGTCAAATACAGGGCTTGAACAGACGTCTTAATGGGACATTCTTCTTATTTATTTTATTTAATATCTTCCAGTGTTTTTTTTTTTTTTTTTTTTTAAAGTGTACTATCCATTTAAAGCAATTCTAAAGGCAGGAACTGACCAAAAACTCAAATTCCCGTATTCAAAAAAGCCATGATATGTAAATAAATTAACCGATTAGTCGAGAAACCTCCAGTGCAGCATGTAATTAGCAACATTTTATACTGCAAATCCAGAATCCAGAGCAAAATAAAGATAAGAACTCCATTAGGCCCTTAAAACACTCCTAGATAACACATAAAAAAAACACACACACACACACACACACACATTAGCAGATAATGGATTTCTGGAATGGATAATGGGATTTTTTTTTTTTTTTTTTTTTTTTGTGTGGCTGTAACAGCAGCTGATGTGTGGTTGGTGGGTTTGGCTGTCAGGATAGACTTTGCCACTGCCAAACCACCGGCATCATGTGATGCACCGCTGTCATCAAAGGCAAATGAGATTACAGGGGGAGAAAGGAGTTTACTCGCTCTCTGACAGATTTACCGATCCCCACAGGATCGAATACTGGTCCAGGACTATGAAAGTCATCATCTGTGAGGTGAATTACATGTGGCTGGAAACTACTTGTTTCGATAACCCACAATTCCCCTCTCCCTCTTTGATTTACCTGCGTACAACCTTACTTTCTCTCACCCTTCTCGCTTGGCTTTCTATATCTGCCTCCCTCCCTTCAAGGGCGGACGTTAGAAACAGAGATATGTCACTGCAGCGCCACCAGGTTCTCTTTCATCATCCTATTTTCGCTTTATTTTTTTCCTGTGCAGTGGTCTGTGAGGCAGACTACTTTTAACACTGCCACTCTCTCCCAGACGTGGCCTAGAAACTATATTATGGCTCAGTTTCTGTGGCTACATCAAATAAGGAAAAAAATAAAAAAAATCGAAATATTGTAGGTGGCTTTATCAGTGAGGCACTTCTCGTATTCCCCGAGCAACAGCACATCGAGGTCAGGCGTAAATGCACAGAGTCGGCGGCACTAAAGCTGTCATCAGTGTTTATATCACTCGGCCAATTCAGGGAGGACCAATAACAAGAGAGAGGGAAAATCTAATATCAGCCGCGGATCAAACGGCGCATGATTCATTTAGATATATTGCATATTGCCTCCCCTTCAGCCTCTGCTCGTCCCTTATGAGGACATTTCTGATTGCCACCGTACTATCTAAATTAAATGACCTTTCTTATTACAATTTTGCACATAATAAGCAGCTAATTTGAAATATTCTTATCTCTTATTGTCAGTAAAGGTTTCTATTTCCATAACTGGAATTGTGACTTTCTAGATAATGAAGCCCCTTCTGGCCTGTTGTGTGTATTTATTAGAGTAAGGCTACTGTTTTTTTTTTTTTTTCTGTCATGGGGAACATAAAGTATAGTGATTAATTTCTAATCTAATCTAATCTAATCTAATCTAACAGATTAGCAGTTTATGCTAATGAAGACATAATTAGTCTTATGATAACAGCAGGGAATATATTAGCTGACCTCATTCAATAGCGTTTCAGAAAGTAGTTTATTTTTATTGTTTGATAATTATTCAACACTTATTTTTTGTGACTTATTAATCAGTGAAGCATCTGAAGAAGACACTTAATTAAAAAAAATTATAATATCATCAATATTATGTGTTACAAGAAAATATTTTTTACTTCTAGATTTCACATTTATTTGTTACTTGCCATTTCTTTGTACTTATTTGTGAAATGTACTTATTTATATAGTTTGTACATTTAATTTAGTGCACAAATAGCATGATAAAATCCCTTTGTAATAAACATTTGCTTCTTTACAGCATGTACACATCATCTAGTGTACACTATATAGTGCATACAAGTTTTGTAGTGCACAGTGTTGTGGAAAAATGTTTTTCAACTCTTATTGTGAGGCAATAATTCAGTGAGTATTTTAGAGTAAAAAAAAATAGGGGGTTTAATCTTGCAAGAAGGTCAGAAAATCATACAGAGCATCTGCAGTGCATGTAACAGAGGAACACTCATCCAATCATAATGCATACTCAACATATGTTTCCTTTTAGTGTATCTGTCTGTTTCCCCTGAGACTAGGGTTGATTTGCTTTTATACAGTAAGTATTCAATGCAAAGTATCTTCCAAGAAGCTAGGATGTAGGGCCTCTAAAATAACATTAAAGCACTCATCTCATATCTTCTGATATGTGGTATCAACATGAGCATCATGACTTAGAGGAAGCTTGATGATAAAATGTTGTTTTCCTTCACATAACTTCTTGCAGCCTCTCGGCTGGTGCTTTATATTCAACAGGAAATAGAATATTTTTAGCTCAAGCATTATATTCTTTACCTTATATAGTCTAACATACAACTAATCCTTCAAGATGAGAACTAAAGTGCAAATAAAAGAAAACAAAACTAACACGTTCAAGGCACAGAAAGGTACTAAGGACATCGTTAAAATAGTCCATGTGACATCAGTGGTTCAACCGTAATGTTATGAAGCTACAACATTACTTTTTGTGTGCAAAGAAAACTAAATATAAAACTAAACTAAATAAAACTAAAAATATTGACTTTATTCAACCATTTCTTTCTTCTGTGTCAGTCTTCTATTTAATAAAGTCATTATTTTTGTTTTCTTTGTGCACAAAAAAAGTATTCTTGTAGCTTCATAACATTATGGTTGAACCACTGATGTCGCATGGACTATTTTATCGATGTCTTTACTACCTTTTTGGGTCATCAACATGTCAGTTTCGTTGCGGTCTATGCAGGGTCAGAAAGCTCTTGGATTTCATCAAAAATATCTTATTTTGTGTTCCGAAGATGAACAAAGACGTTACTGGTTTGGGACGATGAGTAATTAATGACAGAATTTTCATTTTTGGGTGAACTATCCCTTTAATTTTCATGTTTTGAAGAGCACACTACCATATACAAGTATACTAGGTAGTGTGTACTTAAAAAACAAGCATGTGGCTGTATATGTTTGTACATATTTGTTTAAATATTACATTTACATTGCAAAATGGGTTTTTCACCCCCTAGTGTAAATATTGAGCCTCCTAGACATAATAAAAACATTTAGAGAGGTCCATTCAGACCTGTCAATCTCTTTTCAACTCAACCAATAGTGAGCGCTTAGGGCATGGCTACTGTAGCAGGCTGAGCCATAGGGTGTTTAGTTGGAGTGGGACCATGGTTGACGCATTACATGAAAAATTAATTCATGTTACAAAAGTCAAAATTTGTAGACTTAACATGCCAAAATATACAGTGACAGATAATGTGGCAAAACAAGTGTAAACACAAGAGGTGCTTGTATAGAACTTGAAGGAATGTTTGGGTTTCAATCGAAACGCCGGACTTGAGGAATTTCATCTCGACATGGTAAGCTTAACTCAATTGTTAGCTCCTTACCGTCAAGCCCCAGGAAAAAAAAAATAGTAAGATATATCACAACGTGAGAACAGTTGTCATGAGTGTTTGTAAGGATTGTTTGAAAATATGCTTTATTTTTGTAATTCCGCTAGGTGACACTAGACACTAGGTGACATGCTTTCAGAGGTTGGTTCCTCTCAAGGTGTCTTCCTCTTCATTCTGTCTAACTCAGTGAGCTTTTCCTGGCTACTCTCACCCTTGGCTTGTTCTGTGGGGGTTTGTAAGACACTAAGGCTGCTTTAAAACAATATGTATTGTAAAGGTGCTACACAAATGAATTATGTCAGCTGAATGAGTGTCAGCTGCGATGGAGTGTCACTAGAGTAGACTGGAGTCAAGTACTTGAACCAGGGGCAGATTTAACTCCTTTCCATTATTGCTGTGGTACTTTCAACACTAAGTAAATACAGCAACTCATACTGCAATAATTTTTGTATTAAAAACAAATAATTAAATCAACTGATATCTGCAATCAGCGTTTCATTTATCAGTAATTCTAGTAGGAAGTTGATTGTAAAGTAGCTGCCGCAATTTCCTGTATTGCAGGCGATTAATAAATTCATTACAAAATCTAAATTCGTAAAGTCTTTCTGAAGCTCCCCGGTGATGCAATTCGTTTTTAATTCATTAAATGTGTGAATGGAGCCACACAATAATTGAGCAGAAATCCATTCCATCGTGCTTCTTTATCAGGCCCATAATGGCACAATTTCCTTGCTTTATCTACAATAATTACAGCAAAACATATCACCCAATATTTCGATATACTCCAACATTTTGCTTAGTTATTGAACTTATTGATATCTTGCCATGCTTTTACATGCAATCTGATTATTGAGAGTTTTACTGGCAACTGATGTGATTTCCTGCAATGTTGTATTTTGTGGTGCAGTTTTCAATAATTAAAATCAGTGTTGGGGTGTAACTAACTAAAAGTGGCTAATTCGTTCAGTAGCTTTTCTGCCATGAAGCTTTTCTAGTAATCAGCTACTTTTTCCAGTGAGTTGTCTGTCATTAACAGCCAAATGAGCTGAAACAATATCCTGTTTCATACGCATCAATGAAAAGTGATTCATTTTAGTGCATCAGTTCATGCATGTAAATAAAGAATTTGCTGAAGTAACTGATGACAGCATTTTCATTTTGATGTGAATTTTGATTGATCTCTTTAATGCTGCCATCACATTTTAATCTTTATTGTTATTGTGCCTGATAAAAACTATTCTGACTGTATGCAAGGTGCTGAATCACTGAAAATACTAGAAGAGAGACACTTTAAATGAGCAATTTCTAATGCTGGCTTCAGAATATTGTAGATTAGATTGTGGGTTTTAATACGCACTCATACACAGAGACACATAATAATATGTATGGACACAAAGACTCGGGTGTAACTGATCCTTCTGAAAAGCCATTCCAATCACACCCTCTTCAGAGATTATGATTAAATCTTCTTCAAATCATTTCTCATTGTCTCATCTCTCTTTACAAATGTTGTTTAATTTTTGAAAGCCTTTGGCATGAGCTTGAGCATAAGCACAATTTATATTTCTGTTAGTGAGTGTCTTAAAAGAATCAACCCATAAAAAATACACACATAAAAATAAATAAATAAATAAGTGACTCTTTAGATTTGCATTCATGTGCTTGATGGTGTTAAATTTTTGTTTAGCATATTTTCATTAAAACAAGAGGCATGAAAATTAAACCCAATTCCTCCTCTGGGGACAGCAAAGTCAGAAGCCCGTCCCTGCACAGAATTACTGATGCTCGTATTATCCGTCCAAGGACATGTGGAGGCACAGAGGTTAACCTTGAATTGGTGGCACATCTGGTGTTTGAACACTCTGCAAGAAAATACTTTTTTATAGTCAGAAAATGAAAAAGAACTTATAAATGACAAGAGCAGCCAATTAACAATGCCTACATGCAGTTTTTACTTCAAGAAGAAAAGCATACTTTTCAAGGCTGATAGATAAAGGAGACTGGTATTTACAAAGTTGATTGTTACTGTTGAAATTCTTTCATCTTGTCTGTTTTTTGTGAGTGACACATAAAGCACAAAAACACAGATCTTTTACTTTTTTCTGTGTTTTTAGTTTTGGGTGAATATGTTCAGAATTAATATAAAATATCTTAGTGACACAGTTTGACTTGAGAGAAATTCTTCAGCAGCCTAGTAGCAAATGAAAGAATTAGTTCACCCAAAACATTCTTAATACTATGGATACTGATTATTGTCACGCTATGGCTGATAACTGATAATGAATACTTTTTTGTGTAAAATAAATAAATAAAAGACTACAAAATGATATATTTTTTTTAAATGCTAAAAGTGAATTTTGGCATTAAAGGATTCTAAAATACAGTAGGAAGAACATTTAATTACCCTCTCTTGATGTAAATGAGTTTGTTTCTTCATTGGGAAAGTTTTGGAGAAAGTGTTATATCACTTGCTCACAAATGGATCCTCTGCAGTGAATGGGTGCCGTCACAATGAGAATTCTCACCTGTTTCAGATAACTTGTTAAGCGGAGAAAGCAATATTATGGATACAGGACTTTTAGCCGGAAACAATGGTTTTAACTTTGGTTTAAACATTTGGTTTTAAAATGGTTTTAACAGATTACTTGTGGATTATTGTGATGTGTTTATCAGCTCCTCGGTCTCTCAATCTGACGGCACCCATTCACTGCAGAGGGTCCACTGATGAGCAAGAAACAAACTCCTCCACATCTTGGATGTCCTGAGGGTAAGTAAATTTGAAGCAAATTTTCATTTTTGGGTGATCTATTCCCTTAACAGTGTTATCGAATTATTAGCATTTTCTTAATTACCTTTAAGTAAACATTAGATGTTGAGGATATTAGGGCATACACAATTAAATTCAATCTTGGCCAATACCAATAATAATAATAATAATAATAAAACTCAAATATAATCATCAATATCATCAATAATAATCATCATAATCAAATATAATCAATATTGTGCATCCCTACTTTAAAGTATCATAATATTGCATACAACATTTGCACTACATTACAAATCATCTGTAGTCAAACGTAAGCTTTGCATGAGGATCTGCAACACTGCATTCAGTCACATGTCAACCATCAGTTAGGTCACGGCAAACTTTGTGTGACACATCTAAAACTACTACAACTTTGGTAAATGATGACAAATTTGGAATTATTATTATTAATTCATTTAATTTGTAATTAAAATGAACCCCTATTTGTTGTGTTGCATACTTAAGAACAAACACTTGAAAATATATTTAACTTGCAAATTAAGAAGCAAATGAGCTCTGGAACTAATCAATAAATCTAAATCAGCAATTAGTGAAACTCATTAAGGCAGCTTTATTTACAGCCAATGTGCTGACTATTGAAACGCACCGGCCATGAAGATCTAATATGTGTAACGACAATATTACACCTTTAATAATGGGAAAAAGCTCAGAATTTCATGCTCCAGCCGCACCTTTATCTGCCAGAAAATAAAGAGAATTTGGGCTCTGTATTGAACCAAGGGGTTGGACTGTGCGGTCGTGCTCCAGTGCGTTTGGCTGATAAGAGCAGGTTCAGACACACAGAACATCGGACCCGCCTGTGGATTGATCCAGCTGGAGACGCTGCGATGATCTACAGCCTCATTAGGCTTTGGAGGTATTCTGGCTTCTAGTCACACACACACACATACACAAACAGTGTCACAGATACAAGGGCTGTCACAAATAATGTCTTTCTGTTTCACTCACACACACAGTATCACACAAAGCTGTCAGACACGACAGTGATATCTGCTCCCTGTCTGCTCAAATCCACATTTGTGTTTACCTCTCTCTAGTTGCATTTAAGGTAAAATGAGGAAAAACTATGGCATTTAGAGGAATGTTTAGTGTGTCAGTGTTAAATGTGGCTCATAGTACTCTGACAGAGGCTAACATACAGAAAGTATAACAAACAAGACATCACTGTAAAAAATAATAAAATATATTACAAAATTACACAAAAATTAGTTTACCCTAAAATATATTGCATATGTATAGAAAACTTGAAATTAATTACTTGCTTACTTTACTTGTCATGTTGTGCACAATTCATCTATTGTTTCTGACTTCTGCCTAATTTTTCTGTGACATAACCAAGGCCACATGGAAGAAAAACAACTACCAATAATATTGCAGCACACTTTTCATCATCCAATCAAATCCTTTTGTATAAAATGCAGTCAAGCCTGCAAATATTTCTATGGATGCACCGAAATTCATAAATTTCCAAATACTGATTAACTTAGAAAACATCTGGTAATACTAATAGTTTGGTGGTTTAACTTTATTTCTTATACTTTCCATTAAAACACTAGTAATTAACATCTTCAAAAGAATTAAATGGATTATCCATTATATGCTTTGCATATATAACTTACATTGCTTTTAAACTAAATCTAAAAAAGTATTTTTGTCTTGTTTTTCAGTAAAATATTCTCAAATGAAGATACATCTACTTGAGAAGCAAAATTATGTAAGACATAAAACAAGTGATTTTACGCTTAAAAAAAAAATCTGGCAATGAAGCAAGAAAAATAAAACTTGTTTTCCTTCAAATTAAGTTTTTTTTTTTGGGCCCATTGCCAGATTTTTCTTGTTTTAAGCATAAACTTTTTTTTTTTTTTTTTTTTTTTAAACAACACAAAGTAATTTTGAATTCTCAAGTAAATATATTTTATGAATATTTTTAAGAATGCTTAGATATTGGTACTGTAATACAAGTCAAAAATTCATCTTTGCAGTGGAGAAGAGATCTGAAAAATAAAGTGCAAATCTGTCTATCACAAACAAATACAGTATGTACGAACCAATAAACTGCATAAACAAAAATCGAAGTTTTGCAATTAATATTATAAACATCTGAGATTACTATTATGGTTTCCATGAATCATGAACATGTTGCCTTTTAGCAGTGGATGAGCATTGTAACCAATCACAGACATAGTCTTTAGGCATAGTCATAGTTTTACAAAAACTTTGTGAGTTTTAAGCAGTCTGAACCACCACAGATGCTTGTTTTATGCATCACTTACATTTGCGGTTAAAATTGAGTGCTGAAGATCTCCAGACACTAAAAAGCACGATTTATAACCAAAAAACAACAACAAAAAAAAAAACATTGGCAGTAATTTGGAGCTCTTTGTTAGATATGCCACTCACATGCAGTGTAGACGGGGCAACACTCAATATAACACTGCAGTGAGTGATGTGACAAACTACAACACTCCCGTTATAACCAACAAAGCATAGAGAGCGTAAATTAGATTTATTGTGCATTGAGTTTTGTTGAATATAACGGTAATGCAGAACTCTGCATGGACAGATAGTGAGCTCCTGCTGAGCTGCACAAGCAGTGGTCTGAACTTCAGTGACTGACAGCTTCAGTGATTATAAAGGAAACATTTTAGTATTGTGCCATTGCTCACTTTCTGTGTATAATTTATTCAAGATCTGAATAACAGTTTTTCAAGCTGCAAAGCGCAACTGCTGTCTTTTTTTCATTCAAGTCAAACCGCTTCCACAGTAGAGATGTTTTTCTCGCTGCACGACTCTGAAGCCTGTTTATTTATTTTTACCCACTTTTGACTGACATGACAGTTATCTGCTGTCAATAACTGCTGATAATTATGGAATCAGAACTGTTATATTTTCTACTGAGTAATCTTTTATTCAAAAAATGTCATATTATGGAAGTTACATGCTTATATGAAAAAAAGAGAACGTATTACTTGACCGGACTGACAAAAAATGTTATAAATCCCATGTATGAGTGTCCCTCACATGCCTTTGGACATTGTGTTTCTCTCTTCGTACTCCAAAGCTACTCAAATCACAGTGTGTTATTCTCCACCTGACCCCTTCGCCTGCTTTCAGCTGGACACAGTAAAGATGTGTGGGAGGTATTTGAAGCATTTCACTGCTCAAGTGTAAAGAGGGGCAAAAGGGCAATCTCTCAAAGGTGAGATGAACTGAAGCCAGAGAAAGCTCCCCACTTTACCAGCTCACCTCTGGACCTCCATCTGGAGTCCCCTCTCTCTCGCTGCTGTTCAGGATAAACCGGTGTTTAACAGAGACTTAAATTTCATTGTGTTCGTCACACAAAGTTATCGTATCCATTATGGTCTGTTCACACCATACCTATATTGATGAAGTGTTAATAATTGTTCTAATTCTATAAGAACTGTCTACACCACAACTAAAACAAAGACATTGGAATTACTTTCAGAGAATTTCTTTCTAGCTGATTAAAAAAAAAAATAATTCCCTGACAGCCAATCAGATCCCAAAAGATATTTGGCCTTTACTGTAAAAGACACAAAACATTGTAAGTTGCGGAAAAACACAATTATAACCAAAAATTAAGTTTGTGTTTTATTATTTTTGATAAAAAAAAACAAAGTATTGGTGCTCAAACTAAACCAAATCCAAACAATAAATTCTACTCTGATGCTCTTTAATGTGGTGTGACCGATCGCTGTACTGTTTTTGCCTCAATTTAATTGGCCCAAAGAGCACTTCTAGTTACTTTACTAGCTACACTGTAGCAAATAAAATGGTGATTAAACATGAGATGGAATATTGAGAGATACAGTAACTTATTGAAACATTCATGTAATCGTCTATATCATATAGTGGCTCTGTCCCAAATCGACCTCAATACACTTTCACAGCGTAATATATAAAGGGAGCGGTGTCCAAAACCATATTCACTAGCTAGGACCACGCCACAAACAAGCTATGAAACTGTTAGTTGAACAGGGAGTTGGGGAAGAGTAGAAAGAGGATGAAGGGGTCGAGGGAATGGGATGATGGTCAGGTTGATCAGGGCATCTAGAATTGATGGCTCAGCGAGACTCAGGGTGGGGTTACTGTCTCTAGCATATATTTAGGCCAGACAATTAGGAACCCCCGATACAACCTGATAGAAAAATAATGTGGGATAATGTTGGCTAAATGGATAAGAAAGGGAGGGAGTAGCAGTATGGTATGAGGTGGCCCGATATATATGGAGGTTTCAGGAAGTCAGGTGATTGTTTGGGGCATGCCCCTGCTCCTGAATATCTATTAACCAATTAACTCCATGTGTTCATTATCAAGTGCACTCAACACACTAAAATGCATTCTATTTTATTTTAACCCGTCAATATCTGAATTATTTATTGCATTTTACAATATTTGTAAAACGTGAGACATTTATTTAAGAAAATCTTTCTCAAAAACAAGTTACAAACAAGTTAGCCTCAGTCTGGAGTAAAAACATAATAATTAACAAAAGCAGATTACCATATAGACACAAAATAATGATCTAATTAGAAAGTAGCTTAAAATGAAACTATTTTTTTTAAAGCAATATGCATTTATGATGTACAATAACAATAATGCTTCTATAATATAGAATATTTGATATTATATAAGATATGTGTGTATGCATATATACAAGATGTATCATGCAGAATTTTTTCAGTTATTTTTTACTAATAGGAGGTTTGTAAATGGTGACCTACACTCTTAAAAATAAAGGTGCTTTAAAGGTTCTTCACAGCGATGCCATAGAAGAACCATTTTTGGTTCCGCAAAGAACCATTCAGTGAAAGGTTCTTTATAGAACCATCTATTTCTTACCTTTTTATATTGTAAAGAGCCTTCTTTCGCCACAACGAACCTTTTGTGAAACAGAAAGATTCTTCATAATTTAAAGGTTCTTTATGGAACCATTTAGACAAAAAAGGTTTTTCTTTGTCATCTTGAATCACCTTTATTTTTAAGGGTGTACTGTACCAAGTGACTGCAGATGAAAATTAGCCATTAGCTAAATCTGGTACAATGCATTAAATGGAAACACTTATGTTTAATACTGTACAAGGCCCCTTTCCAATTAAATAAATAATAAAAAAGCAAACTTTCCCTTTTTTCCAGTGCATAAAACTCAACATGCTTTCAAGTTCAAAATATTTCAGAATGAGGGAGCATGTCATTGTATGGAGTTTAATGGATTTGTTTTGTTTATTTAACTAAAAATAAGGAAATAATAATGACTTTTCATGTACGGTTTAAGTATTTACAGTGCTATAGTTACTTAAGGAAACCATTTTTAAAATAAATTGGATTCAAATTAATAACATCCTTGACGAATGTTAGTTTTTGATGGCAACCTCTGAAAGGTAAAACTTGTGAGTGCTACCAATTAAACATAGCTGGTTGTGAGATATTTTACTTGTTTCGCTTAATTGGTTATTTTCATCAACATCAAGCCAGAATGCGGATGTGTAATTAGTTCTCTATAAAAAGGGTCGTTGCTACAGTGCATCAATTAACCTTCCCTTTCATCTCACAGAATAGATAACATTTCTCACATTCACTCCTACTGAATAGGCCGTAGCGCACAATTAATCTGAGCTTGCTGCATTCGTTAGCACCGAAATCCACCATTGTGCACATCTGCCAGACACGTTTGATGTCATATCAAGTCTGTCAGAGATTCTGCGGATCATCCGCGCGGTCGCCAGCTGCCCTGCGGCGTGTGTCCTTCTGTGAAGTCCGACCAGAAGGAAGAGAGGCGAGCGGTGGCTTTACATGGAGAATCCATACAGCACAGAGCTCAAGCTGCTAGGATGAGATAGAGAGACTGAAAGAGAGATAGAGAGAGCGAGCGAGCAATCTGATGCTGTGGAGAGAGACCCGCTTTTGCACTGCATGTCCAATTGCAGCTGAGTGCTGTCAACTCCACTATTCAGCGCGAGCAGCAGCCATTCTCTCCCAAACACACATTACTGTCTCAACTCACATCAAAGAACAGAGCCCGACGGGAGGAAAATGTGTGACGACAGATGACAACTTTACAATACACTCTGCCATTAGCATGGCCTACTCAGGCCAGCCACTATGCAATTTTGCATTTGCATTGAAAAGCGCAGCGTTTGTAAGACTGTCATAAACTACACACTGGAAAAAATGTTATTTTTCACCCTGCTCCCTGAAAAAATAAATAGAACAGGTTTTGTGTACATACATTACACAGTACAAAAGACCTGCAGAGCTTTGCTTCCATGCAAAATCGGAACCGTCGCATCTAGTGACATACTAAAATAAACAGCACAAAAAAACAAAACAAAAAAAACTCAATATGGATTCTACAAGGCAGCTTCAGCAAATTCTAGTCTTTATTTACTTTTACCTATATTTCGATAACTGTCTCGATATTATCATGGCCACATAACAATATGAAACAATAGGTCTTCTGGGCAAAAAGTGTAGTTTTTAATGTATATTTAAACTTATTATAACATAAAAGGTCTTCAAATTTGTGTTTAGGGGCATTATGCTTTGGTACATTTTGCCAAACAAACTAAATCTGAAAGCACAATATGACTTTATCCGTTCATCAAGTCTGTTTTGGCTGAGCATTTTAAAACATGTTCAGGCGATCAGCTCATCATGTTTTCTGTGCCTCAGAACAACTCCGTTCACAGTAAATGCAGTGAACTCATTTACTGCACGTGCTATAAGTTTAGTGCGAACAAAATATTAATTTTCCAGTGCAACTGTTTTACAGTATATGGCTATTACTGTAATTGTTGTTGTTGTTATTATATTCTAATTTGTTTGGCTTCCTAAAACAGCTGTATGAATGTAATTTAGACTGAGACAGTATATCACAAATAAAAAGAGGGTTGAGTTCCCTTTAAAGTTCAGTTACAAGTCAATTCACTGACTTTTTTCTTACTTAAGTTTTCTTAGTTAAGAACATTGGAGCTCTTCATTTTGAACAAAGTGCATTAGATTGAAGAATTTAACTTTAAAATGTAAAATTTTTTATTTATTTCCGAAGTCTTCATTTGTCTTTTTTTTTTTAAATATCACAATAAATATCATATTGTGGATTTCATATCGTATTGTGAGATTTTGTTACCGTTACATCCCTACTGTATACTATATCTATATATACTCTGTATATGTGTGTGTGTGTGTGTGTGTGTTCCTCTTTTCTATAATTATCATAGTTTATATAATGGGTATTTATAGAAACTATAATAGTGGCATAATAAGAATGAGTTTAAGGAATAGATCACCAAAAAAATCAAAGTATGGATGTTGGTTGGTTGTCAAATGTCATAAGGTTTCCCTAAGGTTTATTGAAAATTGTCTATACATTTTCTTTACAAAATGATCCACAAAAAATAAAATAAAAGTGTGGATTAACGTGATGTGACTTTCAAATGACATGAGCATGAGTATAAATGTTTGGGTGAACTATTCCTTTAAAAATAAAAGTCATTTTTACTTTTCAAATTCACTTTAGGCAGTGCTAAAAGGGTAATCTTCAAAATAATTATCAACTGGCTCTTCACTCTCCATCTTCATCACCAGTGTTGGGAAGGTTACTTCGGAAATGTAATAGGTTACAGATTACAAGTTACCTTATTTAAAATGTAATAGTAGTGTAACTTTTTCAATTACTTTATTAAAGTAATGTAACTGATTACCTTTGATTACTTTTTGATTACTTTTCTAACTTTCTAATGAATGTTTATTTGCAACTGTTAATCATTTTCTAACATTTACACCATGCAGGGTTAACCTTACAGTAGTGCTCAACACTGTCAGACTTTCAAAATCCTTCATCACATGAATTGATCAAATTTGAACACATCCACCACAAATTTAGACTTTAGTACCGCCTTTTGCAGATTTAAAATCATAAGAAACTGTTTACTAATACTGTTTTTGAAACAAAATCTTTGCATAACTACAGGAAACACTACATCTAACAATGGTTTGGAAAAAAAATTGTTGATTAAAAAATAATAATAAATAAAAGCATATACATCAACTCTCTAATAAGCTTGTGTCCTATTCTGTGTCCTAAACTCCTGAAACATTGGTGTCTCTTTGTATATGATATGACAATAGTTTTCTCAAAATAAGTCAAATGCTCATGAAGTGACTCATATATATTGAGGCGGCAGAGGCGGAAAACACCACAAGCTACAGTAGACCTATGTGTAGATAATGAAACTACATGTCTGCGCCATTCATTTCTACAAGGGGTGGACTAGGAAAATAAAAAATCTCACACTCATACACACACAACAAATTCTGAAACATGGACAACCCTATTTTTTGTATGGACCTCAAAAAAAAAAGGGGGGGTTAAATCTTTAGGTTGGGTACATTTAAAATAATTAAAAGTTCTCTCCTGATCTGCACCTTCACTTCCATGTTTCTTTTCAGTCTCTTTATTTTGCTCTGATATCTATCTCTCTCATGACTTTAATACTCAAGATTTAACAAAACTATACTTTCTAAATTGCCTACGTGTCAAAATTAGTACATCAATACAATATCTTTATAGAAAAATCCTAAAACTGAACATGAGTCATGTTTTTCCCTTACAAAAATTAACCATGCTTTTATTATAGTAAAAGTACAGTAACCATGTTTTTTTTTTTGGGGGGGGGGGGGGGGGTTGGCAAATGGATTACCATTTGTATTTATTTTTACTACAAATTGCATGGTTAAACTATGGTTAGTGTAGCAAAAACCATTGTTAATTTGGGGTTACCATGGTTTAACAATAGTAACTATTGTCTTCGGATTTATACTAAAATCATTGTTAATTTTCGCAAGGGTTGTGTTGTCTGCCCTAGCTCCCCCTAAACCTATTATAAAATATTATTATTTTTCTTCTAAATTACTACTGAAACATTACAATAGATAATAATGATGTCCTTTATACAGTATTTTGAGTGATGGTGAGCAATGGGCTACTGCTGCTTAACTAAGTAAACAAAGACAAAACTACAATAGCATCTTTACAGATGAAACTGACCTGCACTTGAAACCCTGAACAGTAGTTTTGCTTCCCTGCTCCACCTGTGTGCTTCCACAGTCCACTCCATTCTCTCTCGCATTGATTACTCTGATCCAAACCGTTTGGCGGAGGCACAGAGAGCGTGCGAGCCAAAGCATTGACAGTCACGACTAACCGATTCATGATTTATTAGAGATCTAATTATCGAATGGCAGATTTGGAAATTATCGCTTTAGTACATTCAGCAGGCAATTATACAATAATAATATTAAAATAGAGGGCCAAATCGGCTGCCAGGCCACTGGGAATTGTCCCGGTTCTCCCGATGGCCAGATCGCACCTGATTTCCACAGATACACAGAACGTGCAGGATTCATATATTGTCTTTTTGCGGCTTAATATTAAGACACTAGTCCATATCGCGTTTTGATTCAAGTGTACTGACCTACTTTTGATTTATTCCTACAAAATGTGGCATATTCTGTCCGTATTAGGCTATAGGAATTCAGTTTTTATGACTGGATTCTACTAACCAGTCTGTGTTTTCCGCATCTGTATGTGGATGTGTGTACATTTTTAAATGTAATCCCCTTTGTAATCAACAACATCATAATAAACAACAATAAAATAACAACATTTCTTATTAACAGTAACTGAAAACAACTACAGTTACATTTATTTTGTAATTAAATTACATAACGCCGTTACATGTTACTAGTTACTCCCCAACACTGTTCATCACAGCACTGAGGACAAAATGAAAAAAAAAGGAAAAAAGAAAAATAACTGCACACTCAGTATGCTGAAAGCGCTCTCTTTCCCACATCCTTGACCTACTTCATATTTAACTTTTTCCTTGCTGCTTCTCTTAGTGAGCTGGGTCAGATGATGTTCAATTAAAAAAAGTGCAGGCCGGGGCAATTCCAAAGCAATAAATCTGCAAAACAAAGTCAATCCAAGGTGAAGAGCAGAACAGCGAATTATACATCACTTCTGGATTTATGGCAAATCTAGAAATCTACCATAAATCTGTCTGTTGCCTTGAGTCAATAAGCAGCCTTGCTCACTCAATGCCAGAAGGGTTTAATCATTTCTAAAAATATTTGTCATAAAGCATTAATTTCTCACCGGATTTTCTCAGTAAGTCTCTCATTAGTAAGAGGGATTCCTCACAGTCACGACACCAGAGGCAGGCGGCTGTGTGCTTTACAGTCATATGAATAGTTGACTACCTGTCTGAATTTATGATGAAGAGGCTTTGAATTGATCAAAGTCAGGCTTTCAAGCGGTATTAAAGGTAAGACATACAGTACCAGTAATACAGACCAAAGCCTTCGCTCAAAGTGCCATATGACAGAGCAAAATGTGCACTTGAATTGAAAGCCAAATAATCTTTGTGGGAAAACTGGTATTTTCTGTGTGTATTTTTTTTTTCTTGTTAAAATTCCAGTTTAATATACAGAGTCAACTAATTATATAATTGCTTCATCCAAAAAAAAAAAAAGAAGAAATTGTAAACGCACCAATCACCAGTGTGTTTAGGGCCAGTCCAACTGTTAGCCCAACCAATGGCAGAGGGAAAAGATGTGTTTAAGAAATCTGTAACTCGATTAGGTAGTGCTAGTGAGGGACATATTATGCATATTATTAGGGTCATGCTATACGCAAACAGTAGATGGTGCTAGCAACAACAAGGTCTTGGTTTCAGTTTTCAGGGAATGCATGAACTGACACAATGAACAATGTAAAGGTGCCATCACATTAGCAAAAATTCAATAAATTTTCTGGGCAAAAAAGGTCTATTGACAAAAGTGTAGCAATGTATGAAGCACAACTCATGCAGAAGTCACTTTCAAACCAAACAGCTTTCAGCTGGTCAACAAAGCGAATCAACATGCCTCAACTTGAACGCATTGTGAAATCTGTGCTGCCCCCATATGAATTTCCCTTTCTCAGGAATTTCTATAGATTGAAGAATATAACCATGGCCAAATACTACCAACAATTTATTTATTTTTTTTGTGCAAGAAATTGTATGATGTAGTGCCTTAGAATGAATAGCTCACCTAAAAAAGAAAATTTGCTGAAAATTAAAAAAAAAAAAAACACACTGATGGATGCAATATTGTTTGTTTAAAGTAAAAACACCTTAAATGATAGATTTGTTTTTTTTACAATTACACAGCTTTTCACTGCACAAAATATTAACTGATGGTCTGGAGACATGTGGATTACTTGTGGATTATTATATATCAGCTTTTTGAACATTTTGACGGCACCCATTCAGAGGATCTATTGATGAGCAAGTAAAATAATATTAAAATTCTCCAAATCCGTTCTGTTGAACAACTCTCCAACTTCTCCAACTCCAACTTGAACGGCCTGAGGGTAAATACATTTTTAGCAAATTTTCGTTTTTGGGTGAAACCTTTCTACTTTTTTTCCTGAACTATGATTAAAAAAACTATTTTTCTTCGACTGCATGACTTACCTAAGTTCACTGTGGTGACTAACAGAAAACATTACCAAGATGATGACATCAGTATGTGTGTATTTTATCTGTGCATTTAAGGAGATCGAACGGGAGAATAAAGTCAGGCAAGGACAGAAGCACATTCTAAACTCATCTGAAATCAAAAAGAGATGTGTAGAGTGAGTCCATGTGCACTCTCAGATAGTCGTGAGTGATAGCTAGGCCATTCAGTGACAAGCTGTTTAATCAATGCCTTTTAAACCGCTGCCACCTCATCACTTACAAAGCAGGAGTCCACATGAGTCAAGTGCACAGTGAGGAATCAAGGACTCGGATTGACTTAAGCAGCGACTGTACTTGACCACATCCTCCACAGCCAAGAAAACCTAGAATTAATTTGTGGCATGATAAAACTGTCACACAAAGTGGCAAGCAGTCAAGGTGATTTGAGAGTTCCTCTCACCGACTGTGACCTTGAGGGCAAGTCACCTTGTGAGAAGGTGAAGAACATATCGGCCAGGTTCTTATGGCAGTCCACTGGGACTGAGGCCTCAATAACTGCCTGCCTTAGGGAGGAGAGGTGGCAATTAACATACTTGTCAGTTATCTTATTCATGCGAGGAACCCAATTATACATATAGTACTCCAAAACTAGGGCATGGATTCAAACTGGAGTTTTCCTGTAAATAGTCCTAAATAGCTTGATAACATCATACAACATTAGCGAATAGATGTATTGTGCTAGTGTAGCCTTTTAACCATAGTTAAAAAAGAAACTCAATTAATTCATGATGAAAAGTTGAATGCATGCGTTCATTTCGTATATTTCACACTACACAAGTATCATTACTATTGCTTATACTTAGGGTAAGGAATATGAACAAACCACTTATTTCACCTGCTGAGCACAAAATAACATATTTTGAAGAATATTGATAATCAACAAAATTCAGTTCCCATTGACCTCCACTGTACAGGAATTGGAACTGCTACAACATTCTTTAAAATATCTTCATGTTCCACAGAAGAAAATAAGTCATACAGGTTGGAAACTACACGAGGGGGAATAAATTATGGAAGAATTTTAATTTTTTATTGGACTAACCCTTAAAAAATCAAATTTGGTAAATAACTGCATCAACTGCAAAGCAACATGCTAAAATCACTCAGAGCACCACAACAGCTTCATAGCAACATAGAAAAGCATACTCTGGACCCTTTAGCAACATGCTAAATTTACTGAAAACACACTAGCTGCCGCATAGCCACATATTAAAAACGCTCAAAAAAACAAATGAATATCAGTGTGCTAAATCTTCTCAAAACACCACAGGACGTTCATGGTCACCTATTATAACACTCATGTCACTCAGAGCACCATAGCAACTACATAGAAACATAGTAAAAACACTCAGAACACTCATATAAAAATACTAAAAAAATACACAAAACACAAAAAAAAAAAAAGAATGAAGTAAAAAAAAACAAACGGAACATCCTAGCAACTGTCAGGGTTAATAACCACATATATAAAAAGAATACCCTAGAAAATGCATAGACCGATACTAAAAACACTCAAGTGTTGACAGTAAAAACTCTCAAAACATTCTAACAACATGCAAAAAAAAATCACCAGAACACACTAGAAACTCTATAGCGACATGATAAACTACTCAGAACACTCTAGCAGCTGGATAGCAATACAATAATAAAAAAATAAATAAAAAAAACACTCAATACACCCTAGTAACTGCCTATCAATGTGATAAACAACAATACTTAATACTTTAATCATACAAAATTTAATTCAGAACACCAATAAAAACACTGCAATAAAAACACTGAAGTAGCAATGCCAAGGCAAGTTCCATTTTTCTCCACTCACATTTTCTTCAGAAAATGTAACAATCTAGTTTCTAAGCATTTGTTACAGACCTTTTGTACATTGTCAGTTGCTAAGGTATGTGATTGTCTCCAAGAGGAACCGTCAATACCAAGTAATTGTCAGCAGTAAGTACAATAACGTACATTAACACATTGTGCTTTATCCTCCCACAGATACTTCTCTTAAATGCACAGTAAAGAGCCTTAAGCACAAGTACAGTCTTGCATTTGTTCTACGTGTACATGACAGGGATTGCGTTCTGCGAATATCTGCAGTCTGAGTCATGTGTGGGGTGGCTCACCCCCTGATTTATTCTAGCCCAGGGCTTTCTCGCTCATTACAAATTGGCCAATTTGCTGCTGCTCCCTCTTCAGTTTCAAACACCTCTTACAGTCAGCGAATGTACCTAAACCTTCCTATCAAAACCAGACCTGAAATGGATGAGAGACACACGGCTTATTGGACTGTCTTTGACCTTCATCGGCTGTCTTAAATAAAGAAAATCGGGGCGAGGCAATATCCACCCATGCAATCCACTTCACTGGCACTCAGGATGAACAACAGTGATGGGCAGTATATATAAAGCGCCCCTTTTATGAACTTTGAGGATGAAATTCCAATTTCTAAAGGGCTGTAGGGGGAGAAACGCACTAAGGAAAACTATAGAGACTGCACTGAGCAGTCAAAACTAAGGTAAATGTCATCATTAATCCCATAGGGGGACATTCATACATTGTGGTGCACATGGATATGAATCTCAGCATGTTCCCGCACGGCCCCCCAAAGTCAGCTGACAGCAGTGTCACGGTAGGGGATATGTTTGGCTGTGACAGCCCCATAAGCAGAAATGATGGTCGGGAGGAAGTAACACAGAGTTTTTGACCCCTTCTGCCCTCCCCAGGGCAGCCATGATAGATAAACAGCATTAGAAGAAGAGAAGCTAAAACAGACGGAGAGAGAAAGAGATACTAGGGCTGCTCTGAATAACATATTAATCAGAAATTCACTCTATCTCTCCTTCTCAGCCTGTCTAGCTAACCGTTTTCTCCTTCTGCTCCCACTCAAGTTATTTCAAATGGTTCAGATCAACATAAATGCATGCCATTTCAGAGACATCTTCACTTTATATATATTCAGCATTATATTAATTTGCATACTGTGCATTTTAAAAACAAGGTGGCAGGTAGCTGATATTATGTTGATATTTACATAGTGGAGTTGAAAATCCAAGATCTTAAAATTAAAATGATCACTGATCAGTTTTCAACAAATATTTTTTTTAATATACATATATGTATAGTATGTATGCATATACGCACACTAACATACAAATATATACATATAATATGTAATTTATTTTTTTTATTGGAAATGTTAACCTCTCATCCCCTAGAAAATATGATTTGTACAGTATAAAAACCATACCGCCTATAGAGAGTCACCGTAACCAATAAAAAAAGTGTGTATAAAAACACAATAACATCTGAAGATATAACAAAACCTTCCAAAAATAACACTAGAGCAATATTTCATTGGGGGTTTTTTAAACACATTTTTAACACGTTACATTTTCATGACAAGATTCTTGAGGTCTTGGAATAGCTCTGTGAACTCTCTCTGCAGTTGATTACCATTTACATCTGGTGCAGATCCATAATCATCTGAGACTTTTTTCTTCAACCCTTCTTTTCGAAAACCTTCGCAATCACTGTCCGTAAAGTTAACACTCCAGCCCTAAATTACACATCACTACCCTCGAAGTCAATACTCTGTAACCATGAAGAATGAAACCATCTAGGTGCCATTTAATTACAGGCTGCTAAAGGCTGAGAGATGTAGAGAAAATGGCCGGTAATCGCTCCTAATGTAATGACCACCTTAGACACACAGGTCTAAAAAAGAATCAACTTTCATTGAAATTTATGTGAGTCTTTAACGGGCTCTGGGCCCGGCATATTCAGCGAGACACGTGAGAAATAGGAACTCTTGCGTTTGCTGCTGGCCTTGTTGCTCAAACAGCAAACAGGTCAATAAGCCATCATTACTTCTCTTCACAGCCGGGTGGCTGCAAATCGACTGCCCGCAGGACCATTTGAGGGATTAAGGAGAGGGGTAATGCCATTTTGGAAGATGAGACTGCACAGCTCATCTTTTCTCTGTGTTAAAACAGTACACGTGAACGGTGGACACTGAATGGGGCCCCGTTCTCTCGCTTTCTCTGCAGGTGACAGCCCATAATCCTGTCGCCAGGGGCAGCAATGGAACGCTGCAGGCGAGGGATATTCATTTGGATCAGCATCCCCTAAAAATAATCTTTTTCTGCATGCGGCCACAGAGAAAAGAGATACTCGTGGAGATTATGCGAGTGATACCCATGATCCTCTGTGACTCAGGATAATAATATAATGTTTGCCCTCAGGGGCTGCTTTGGCTCAGTGCTGCTTCTGTGATCATTCACTCTCAAAGATCCACAATGTTCATTATTTATCTATCCTTCTTGGGGATTTTTTACCTTTCCCCGTCCAAGCCAATATTTTGGTCGTTTGTAAAAGATGGAAGATGGGTGACTTCATAGCTATACTATATAAAACAGTACCTCTGTTCTCATGAATCATGTTGCCGGCGTTGTTCTGTTTGAACACATGTTGTCTGTCTGATTCTGGCATCATTTACTCACCCTTACGTTGTTTCAAACCTGGCTTTTTCTTTTGCAGAAAACAAAAGAAGATATTTAGAAGAATGTTTTCTTTATTCCCCTATAATGAAAGTCACTGTAGTCCAAAACAACAATGGGGATTGTATGGGGACATTTTTTTGTAAATATATTTTTCTAAATATAGGTCCCATCAGCCTGAAACGTGCAAATATTTAATTCACAAGTGAATCCCTAAAGGGCTGGGAGGGAAAATAATGTCAGTCGGTACATCTGTAATCCCACAGCGAGTCCCTGGAGTGGAGGAGGCTCCTCTGATATACTGTTATGATTTTATTATCACTCTTAGGCCTGCATTAGGTGTTAGCAGGCTGCTGGGGATTAATGTGGCTCCTGTGATGAGGCCTCATCCCTGAGGTTTGATGGTTTTGTGACGGGGCATGATGGATGGATGGCGCCGACGGCTCCGTGACACGCTCTGCACCGCTGATGTATTGTAAAATGAGACAGACACACAAAAGCTGCACGCCGCCACCGGCAGCCCTCAGTCGGCCGCCCTCCACACTACTGCATGGGTTATGTCTCTCCACGGATCCATCCATCCATCTTCAGTGACTGCAGTGGTATGAAATGGCATTTATGGGGTGAGATTTCCTACATAGTTCGGGTCTGCTACAGCGCTGCAGGGTGGGAAATGGCAAATTTCCAGATTAAGTGCTGCAATGAAAGAAAAATAAAATGTGCTTGTCTTGACTGACAAGTCTTTTAACTGTTCGAAATGCGGTGCTGATGCCCCATGGGCCACATGGGTACAACTCAAGATTGAACATTGAAACATGTTAAAAGCTAAAATAGGCTATTTTTCAAACATGCATGGAGGAATAGTTCACCCAAAATAATAAAAAAAAGATGCCATCCAAGATACAGTGAGTTTGTAAGTATAAACAGCTGATAAAAACAACACAATAATCCACATAATTTCAGTCCATCAATTAACATCTTGTGAAGTCAAAAGCTGCATGTTTGTAAGATCCATCAAGGCGTTTTAACTTTAAACTGTTACTTCTGGCCATACTAGTTAATAAGGAGTTCATAATCCAAAATCCTCTGTTGTCCTCTCACAACAAAATCCACTGTGCTTAAGCTGTGCATATTTCTCTCCTGTTTCAGATGAGGTGATTTATGGATTATGGATACAGTATTTTACAGAGTAGATGTAACAAGGGTTTGAAGTTAAAAAATGTCTTGATGAATTTGTTTATTAAAGTGTGGATTATAGTGATGTTTTTATTAGCTGTTTGGACTCTCATTCTGACGGCACCCATTCACTGCTGAGGATCCACTGATGAGCAAGCGATGTAATGCTAAATTTCTTTAAATCTGTTCTGATGAAGAAACAAACTATCTACATTATAGATAGTTTTAAGTTAACATGAATGGCAGATGTTAATGCTTAGTGCTGGGAAGTAACTGATTACATGTAATCTGGATTATGTAATCAGATTCCAAAAATTAAACACTTGTAATTTAATTATATTTTAAAATGTTCATAACCAGATTACAGTTACTTTTTTATGCATTACACAATTTCATATTCACTCAATAGCAGTAAATTATTTATAATTGACTGATTCCCCCTAATTTTTCTTTTTTGGTAGTTCGGTAAAAAGTTTTTAAGTTAAAATGATTTCATTTTAATGTACCTCACACACTTACATATCCTTTACAGCTAAACTAATTAGAGCTACACAAAAGCAAAAAAAAAAAATAATAATAATAATAGTGTGGTATAACTGCACCTATAATAGCCATGTATTAGTAGGAGTATAAGAAATACTTTAAAGAAGACTGGCCAACATGAAAACCATTGAGATATGTTTAGCCGGATAACTGTGGAATAAGCAGAATAATGAGCTCACTTTTCATCATGACTGCATCATCACCTAGGGTATGGATTCAGTTTTTAATAATTACACATCAGTTATCCCTCACATATCAACATACACATTTTCTGAGTTCTAGACCTACTTTTTACGAGTGAATAATACATTTGAAATCAAGCATTACTGCTATTTTCCGCATCATCTCAAGGGCTCAGAGTCAGTCACAAGTCATTCATCGGGTTCCTGAGGAGAATCCACCACTAATATCAGTGCACATTCACAATCATTAAAAGGCATAATTTAACAGTGTGACGATGTTGCTTTTATTAGCCTTTGGAAGCAGATGGCAGAGAGCGTTTCATCCTGTTGCGCTCCCTCTCTTTCTCTCCCTCTCTCTCTTACTGTTGTAGTTTTCAAAGAGAAGGAAGGATGGAGGGAGGATTAAAGAAAATACCAGGAGAGCAGTGTCATTGTAGCTATGCCTGTGGATCACATAATGTGGAATTACTGCCACAATATACAGCTTTCACTCCCTCTCTCACTCTCTAAGGAATATTAGCATGATAACCAGACTTATGATATAACCCAATCTGAAGGAGGGAAAACTAGCAGAGAAAGTAGAGGGGGAAAAAGCTTTCGGATCCCCACAGCTCAAATGCCAAGATGCTACTTAAGATGCTAAGTAGAAAACCAGTTCTAAGGGAAAGCCATTATTTTCATATTTAGCTAACTATTCCATCCATAATCATATCTGAGGGACAATAAATGCTAACTAAATTATCCTACTGGATTGAATGACCTCAAAATAAACGAAAATAATTCTGTTTTACTAAACTTTGTGCTCACTTTAACTTGGCAGGCAGTGAAGGCTGGCATGTCTGGACTAGCATGACATGAAGCTAAGCGGTAATATTTGCAAGAATTGCAGTCAGTTATGGTAGAGAGTGTTATTTACGATAGCTGTTCAGCGTGAAATACATCAGTATATGTGCTCTCTTCTGCAAATACAGCACATAGAAACCTTCATATCACGTTTACAGACACTGGTGGCTAAGGATGCGAGTGAATAAACTGGGATGTTTTCCTAAATCTGGCCCGAATATTGGGTGTTTTCACCTCATTTAACTGGATTTACTGTTGCAGGCACCCCAAATACACTCAGTTTGATAGAATATCTATGGACACATGGATATATAGTAGAGGGTAGTTTCAAACCAGACATGACAGAATACGCTTTGAAATCTCGAATGTCAGCTGAGTCTAGTCAGCTTGGTGTACACTTCTTACAGCAAAGCCTGCTTGAATTATTGCTGTTATTTATACCGTTCTCAAAGGCCTTTTTTAAGAAGTACCACCTTAATACTTTCCTAATAGCAAGATATACACTAGGCATGATTATATTTTCGGTTGGCAATGTAGTATTTTCATATTTCATTCCATGAAGAAGCACCAATTGTACACAACACCTGAAGTGTACTAAACACAAACATATGCAATTAAGTGTTCTATAAAACTCAAATATATTAAAATAAAAACTTATTTATTTAAAATTATTATTTAAAATTATTGTTATATTAAAATAAAAACAATTTTGTAAAATGCATTTTATAAACGTCTTTTATATGCAATGAATATTGTATATGCATTCATGTCATTCGTGACTGCATTTATTTAATCAAAAACAGGGGGAAAATAATTATTTATTTGTTTGTTTTATTTTATTTTAAGGGAGACACTGCAGGCAACAACACTGGTCTTCCATGCACCTGTCAAGTTTTAGATTTTTGAGTGTTTTTTTTTTTTTCAGACTAGTGGAAAGAAAACATCCAAAATACACTGTTAAGTGTTTATTTTATTGCACTTTATCTATTTTTGTCAATAGATTTCAATTACAATGCATATTTTTAAAGGCCGTTTTCTCAAAATTAATTTTTTCTCCTGCACTGAGCCATAAATCTCCACTTCAGTAACACACACCAAATTGTTATCCCTGTCTATATCCTGAAAGGTTTTTACATTGTGATTTGTTCATATATAATTTGCTTGATTATATACATTTTATTCCCAAATTTTTTTTAAAAAAATATAGTTTTTTTAAGTATTTTCTGAATTATGAAGTGATAAAAATGAGATACCCAAAATTCCCTCTGTAAAAACATTTGAATATGTCAAAAAAAAGAAAGAAAGAAAATAAAAAACTAACTCCAGTGTTTAGATTTTTGTACTAGAAATGTATGCAAATTAGTGCATATTTAATTAAATAATGCCTCATTTGCATATTTAAAACTAACATTTTAGAAAACTTGTAATACAAAAAAATGTTTGCAATTATCAGTGTAATCAATCAACTGGGTGAGGAGATAACTATTAGGTTTTTTTTTACCCTATTGTAGTGTCTCGCCTTAAAACATAATTTATTCCTATGATGGCAAAGCTGAATTGTAAGCAGCCATTACTCTAGTCTTCAGTGTCACATGACCCTTCAGAAACCATTCTAATATGCTAAAACAGCTCATTTTTTCTCACAATTCTTGGATGAACACAAAGTTTGGTAACACTTTATAATAACTGCATGCTATAAAGAAAATGTAAATCTTTTGTAACATACTAAATGCTTTTGATGTTTACTTTTGATCAATTCAATATGTTCCAGCTAAATAAAAGTATCAAGAACGTATTTTTAAACTTTTTTTTTTAAAAAAAAAAAGAAAGAAAGAAAAATAAAATAAAACAAAATAAACAAGCACATCACACAAACTCAGAAGTATTACAGTATATTATGCCTCTTGCACCAATTAGAAACAACAGCATTGCACATTGTTTGGCCTAGTGGTTAGAGAGTTTGACTCCTAACACTAAGGTTGGGGGTCCGAGTCTCGGGCCCCCAATACCATGACTGAGGTGCCCTTGAGCAAGGCACCGAACCCCCAACTGCTCCCCGGTTGCAGCAGCATAAATGGCTGCCCACTCACTGCTGTGTGTGTGCACTTTGGATGGGTTAAATGCAGAGCACGAATTCCAAGTATGGGTCACCATACTTGGCTGTATGTCACGTCACGTCACTTTCACTTTCAAACAAAATATATATGCTTCTTTCACCTCAGATTGGAAAGTTTTACTCATCAAATTCACACAAATTCCCTCTGAGGGTCACAGCCAGACACGAGCATGATGAACAGCTGTAAAATTCACACACTGTGTGTTCATGCAGCTGATTAGGTTAAGATCAGTTCCTTTCATGCACACCTCACTCATCAAGTGTCTTTCAGAGCTGCATGCTGCCAATCACCAGCTGACACGTTCTTATCTCACGCATAACAAACCTGATATTGGCTCTAACACAAAGAACTCTCACAGAAAGAAACCACGACTAAAGAAGTGAGAACATACATACAGTGTAGAACAGCAGCAACACATGAACTGACAATCATAAAGCGAAAAGAAACTCTGCTCTTTTTGTGTACATTGCACAATTAGGTCAATGACGTACTGTATAAGATAGAAAATCTGTTCCCTCCATGTTTTCCCTTAGGAAGATGTTCCCCATTGTGCTGATACACAGTGTATATTTCTTATACAAGGATGTTCTAATATCTATATATATCCAACTTAAACTGCTTAGGACCCATTCAGGATAGAATCAGCAACTTTTAAACCACTATAACATATTTCACCATGTATGGATTTTGACAGCTGGATTGTTCACCATCAGATTCTTTATATACAAGGAGGTTCTAATATTTATCAAACTGATACGGGTTAAAATCCATTCCCATACAGACCAGAATCATCATCTTTTAAGCCACTAAAATATGGGGTTGGGGGAAAGATTCGACAGTTGGATTTATTTTTGTCTTCCTTTTTTATTTTTTTATTTTATGCATTTATTTTTGGTTTTCTGTGATGCATACTGCAAAAAAAAAAGTTGTAAATAAAATAAAGCTTATTGGAGTATGTTTTGCAATAAAATATTATCTCAGTATTTCTACTTTTTCATATTTAATTCAATGTGTTACTTGCCATTCAATTATAATTATTTGTCCAATTTACTAACTTTTTTTCCTTACCTCCCTCACAATACGGAAAAATCAATACATTTTTTATACAATATAATATACATTTCCTTTTCTATGGAAAGTTAAGTGTTTTATCGTCACACAACCATATAACAGCATTTCCAATAAACAAATATGAGTCACGGTGTCTGTTCTGTGTCTCCCTGGGTGGCCACTAGAGGTCTCACTTCCCCTTATCGTCACCCCACCTTAGAACTGCATTTCCCATAGTCTTGTCTGTTTTTCATCACTGCTCATTGCACTCAGCTGTCCGTGGTTACTAATCATTGCACTCAGCCAATTCCCCGTTAGCATTGTCATTTCTCTGTGTATAAATACCCCGGTTGTTCTGTCATTGTCACGGAGTCCTTGTTGAATGTCACCCTGGTTTGTCGTGGTTCTCGGATGTTGTGTATGTTTCTTGTTTCTGGACTGCTTACCTGGATTGTGACCTTTGCCTGGCTGACCATGAGATTTGGATTATCCTAATTAAAACACTGCAATTGGATCTACGTGTTTGTGTGCGTGTCGTGACAGAAGGACTCCGTCATGCCTAGATCCAGCGGTGTGGGATTTCGAATCGGTTCCCCCAGCCACCATGGAGGAACGGAGGGGGAGATTCCAGAACTTAACCACCCTTCGTCAAAAGGGGGAGTTAGGTGGGTGGCCTGGCGCAATTGTTTTGGACCATGGCGGTCGGGATGGGTTATAACGATGCAGCACTGAAGGACTTTTTAACAACTGTCTGGATGACCCTTTACCTCAATGGGAGATGAAGGGGCTGGAGATCCTAGACTTTTGGGGGTTTTACCCATTACCTGTGCCATCGTGCTCAATGGGATACTTCGACCACACCTGTGTCTCCAGAGAAGAGGGCCGCCAGCCCAGCGCCACAGCACAAGATGGCCGCCAACCCAGCGCCACAGCACAAGATGGCCGCCAGCCCGGCGCCACAGCACAAGATGGCCGCCAGTTCAGCACCACAGCACAAGATGGCCGCCAGCCCAGCGCCAAAGCACAAGATGGCCGCCAGCCCAGCACCACAGCACGAGATGACCACCAGCCCAGCACCACTGCACAGGAGGGTCGAATCTACACCTGGGTTGGCAGACAAGATGGTTGACTCAACGCCTGAGTCTTCCGTCAAGGAGCCACCGGCACGTCATCATAGAGGCCGCAGGAGGAGGAGACAGGCGTCAGCCGTTCCTCAAAGCCCGGAGGACGTTCCCGAGCAGGCCGCTGCCGTCCAGGAGGACGTTCCCGAGCAGGCCGCTGCCGTCCAGGAGGACGTTCCCGAGCAGGCCGCTGCCATCCAGGAGGACGTTCCCGAGCAGGCCGCTGCCGTCCAGGTGGAGGTGTCCAAGGTGTCCGATGCCGAGGCGGTGCCCGATGCCGAGGCGGTGCCCGATGCCGAGGCAGTGCCCGATGCCGAGGCGGTGCCCGGTGCCGAGGCGGTCCCCGATGCCGAGGCGGTGCCCGAGGCGGCGCTTCCCGATGCAATGTCCGATGCCGAGGCGGTGCCCGAGGCCGGTCCCCGATGCCGAGGCGGTGCCCGATGCCGAGGCGGTGCACGATGCCGATGCGGTGCCCGAGGCGGTTCCCGATGCAATGGTCCGATGCCGAGGCGGTGCCCGATGCCGAGGCCGTTCCCGATGCCGAGGCGGTGCCCAAGGCCGAGGCGGTGCCCGATGCGGTGCCCGATGCCGAGGCGGTGCCCGATGCCGAGGCGGTGCCCGATGCCGAGGCGGTGCCCGATGCGGTGGTCGAGGCGGTGCCCGATGCCGAGGCGGTCCCGATGCTATGCCCGATGCCGAGGCGGTGCCCGATGCCGAGGCGGTGCCCGATGCCGAGGCGGTGCCCGATGCGGTGGCCGAGGCGGTGCCCGATGCCGAGGCGGTCCCCGATGCTATGCCCGATGCCGAGGCGGTGCCCGATGCCGAGGCGGTGCCCGAGGCCGAGGCGGTGCCCGAGGCGGTGCCCGAGGCAGTGCCCGATGCCGAGGCGGTCCCCGATGCTATGCCCGATGCCGAGGCGGTGCCCCGATGCCGAGGCGGTGCCCGATGCCGAGGCGGTGCCCGAGGCGGTGCCCGAGGCGGTGCCCGATGCCGAGGCGGTGCCCGAGGCGGTTCCCGATGCAATGTCCGATGCCGAGGCGGTGCCCGAGGCGGTCCCCGATGCCGAGGCGGTGCCCGAGGCGGTTCCCGATGCAATGTCCGATGCCGTTCCTGAGGCCATTCCCGAGGCGGTGCCCGATGCCGAGGTCGTTCCCGAGGCGGTGTCCTTGTCCGATGCCATTCCCGAGGCGGTGCCCGATGCCGAGGTCGTTCCCGAGGCGGGGGTCCTTGTCCAACGCCGTTCCTGAGGCCATTCTGAGGCCGTTCATGAGACCGTTCCCGGAGGCGGTGCCCGATGCCGAGGTTCGTTCCCGAGGCGGTGTCCTTGTCCGATGCCATTCCCGAGGCGGTGCCCGATGCCGAGGTCGTTCCCGAGGCGGGGTCCTTGTCCAACGCCGTTCCTGAGGCCATTCCTGAGGCCGTTCCTGAGACCGTTCCCGAGGCGGTGTCCTTGTCCGATGCCGTTCCTGAGGCCATTCCCGAGGCGGTGCCCGATTGAGAGGTCGTTCCCCCGAGGCGGGGTCCTTGTCCAATGCCGTTCCTGAGGCAAGTCATTCCTGAGGCCGTTCCGAGGCGGTGCCCGATGCCGAGGTCGTTCCCGAGGCGGTGTCCTTGTCCGATGTCGAGCCGAGGCTGTTCCCGAGGCGGAGCCCGAGGTCATGCCCGAGGCCGTTCCCGAGGCGGTGTCCTTGTCCAATGCCGTTCCTGAGGCCGTTCCTGAGACCGTTCCCGAGGCGGTGCCCGATGCCGAGGTCGTTCCCGAGGCGGGGGGGTCCTTGTCCAATGCCGTTCCTGAGGCCATTCCTGAGGCCGTTCCTGAGGCCGTTCCGAGGCGGTGCCCGATGCCGAGGTCGTTCCCGAGGCGGTGTCCTTGTCCGATGCCGTTCCTGAGGCCATTCCCGAGGCGGTGCCCGATGCTGTTCCGGAGGCCGATGCGGGGCCCCGAGGTTCCGGAGGCGATACCCGTGTCAAAGGCCGTTCCCGAGGCGGTGCCCTTGTCTGAGGCCGCGATGCCGTTCCCAATGCCGTGACCTGGCCATCGCCACAGCCTGCTCCTTACTGGCTCCCCGATTGGCAGGTTCCGTTCGGGCCACTCAATGGCTAATTCCTCCCTGGCCGTCTGCACAACGAGAATGGACTGATCCACCGTGGCCACCTGAACTGCCTGGCCCCTCGTGGTCCCCTGAACTTTCGGGTCCACCGTGGCCACCTGAACTGCCTGGTCCCTCGTGGTCCCCCTGAACTTTCGGTCCACCATGGCCCCCTGATCTGACCGAGCCACCTGGGCAAACCAGGGGAGCCATCACTGCGGGTCCCAGTTCCCCTACACGGGCCTGGCCCGCCATCCCTCCCCCTGTTCTGCCTCCACCATCCACCTCCCTCCTGGTCTCTTTGTTTTTTTGGTTATTTTGTTCTGAGGAGCATCTGGTAGCTGCTCCCTTAGAGGGGGGGTAGTATCACGGTGTCTGTTCTGTGTCTCCCTGGGTGGCCACTAGAGGTCTCACTTAATTCAACCTGTAGAACTGCATTTCCCATAGTCTTGTCTGTTTCATCACTGCTCATTGCATTCAGCTGTCCGTGGTTACTAATCATTGCACTCAGCCAATTCCCCGTTTTGTCATTTCTCTGTGTATAAATAATACCGGTTGTTCTGTCATTGTCACGGAGTCCTTGTTGAATGTCACCCTGGTTTTGTTTCCGTGGTTCTCGGATATGTGTATGTTTCTTGTTTCTGGACTGCTTACCTGGATTGTGACAATTGCCTGGCTGACCATGAGATTTGGATTATCCTAATAAAACATACTGAAATGGATCTACCTGTTTGTGTGCGTGTCGTGACAGTTTCTCTATAGTTATTTTTTAGCTTTTTCTCACTTTTTACAAATTACTTGTACAAATAACAAAAACAATAAACACACAACAGTGTAAACTGCTACCTCAAATAAACAAAAATAAACACTATAATAAATGTAATTTTAAAATGTCATTTATATTTATGATAACAACAGTGTAAACTGCTACCTCTACTATGCTAACAGAAATAAGAATAATATGCAAAAATAAAATACAGGTAATATTATAAAAAAATAACAGTAAATACATGGTAAATTATACATTTAATATATTAATTAAAACAATTATGAAACCATACAGTATTTTTCCCACATGCACTGAAAAAAGGTTGTTAAACAAATTTCACAAACAATTACAAAGAAATACTGTACATTGAATTAAGTGTATAAATTTGAGATACAAAGATTGAAATAGTATTTTCTATTAATCTTTGTTTAATAAAAAATGTGTGTGCATAATTGGCTAGATCTTAGTGCAATGCCAACAAATCTAACAGGATGGGGTAAAAGTGCTTACTTGCTCATAGTATAATACAGTATCTGTAATATCCAAAGAACAAAAGGTCAGTGGAGGGGAGTAAATTCTAAACCACCAACACAAAGTTTAATTGCACCACATAGTTCAGCTGCATAACATATGGCCGTTTTTCCAACTAAATTATTTACCTGTTCTGTCAGAACACAGCAATGTAAATATGTAGTGCATTACAAGGAAGGTACACTGTGTGTTCCAAGGCTTCGAGAATCAAAGTGTTGAGTTCAAACTTTGCTGTTCTTAAATCCCCAAAACACTCTGAAGCCACCCCAGAGGGATCAATTAAATCCCATGATGCATAATCTGTCACACACACACACATACACACACACGCACGCACACACACGCACACACACACACACACACACACACACACACACACACACACACACACACACACACACACACACACACAGTCTAATGTGAGATATTCATGAAGAAAGAGAGGAAAGGAGAGAGAAAGAGACATAGAGTGGGCTGAGGGAAGCAAAAGAAGACGAGACGAACTTCCTCTGTCACCGCTCTCAATGGGACCCTGGTAAAGCGGCACCTCAACAGAATGCAAAGTAGGAGAAAACAAGCAAGAGAATTTTAAAAACAGACTCTATCCTCATAACGACACCCTGTATTTACATATCATAGAGGGCTTTTCATACTTATTAACACAGGAGAGTGTATGTTACAATGTTAAATAATGACCTCTGTGTACAGGGAACATTAGAGATTGCTTTCAGTTATTTTGGCCACCATGCCACTAGCAAATATTTGCATACTCTACTTGGGACTCTCAGTTGGGCTATGAAAGAAACAGCACTTAAGAGGACTGTGCACATATATTTAGTAGATTTAGAGGCACCGTGTGATATTGATTACCACAGAAAATAATGTCTCGCTTTTTTAAATCGGTTTCTTAAAATGAGCATAAAATGTTGGTAAATTAATACACTCCCACTCCAACTCCAACTCCAGAAGTCTATGAGAAAATTTAATTATGGCTATGAGGAAATGTAATTATGGTGGGTGGGGATATTCAATAACTTATCAGACAGACAGACCATTCACATCTTGCATCATTGGCTATTTGTTCCACACTTAAACAAAGTCTGTTTTTGCATTCCACTGTGCTTTCCTATATAAACAAGTTGCCAGACAGACAGACCATTCACATCTTGCATCATTGGCTCACATCTCGAATCATTGGCAGTGTATCAAAAATCATTCTTAAAATCATTCATTCAATTCACTGATTCGTTCAAAAACACTGACTCGTTTAGGAATGTCACTTGTTTAGCTTGATGTTTTCAGACATTTGGTCTCTACTTTACAGTATGCTGGAATAGAATTAACAGAGTTAAGTGTCCAAGACGTGGAGGTGATATTAATAAATTACTTCTAAAACGTGAACGTAATAGAGCCTGTTGTTCAACTTATTTTTGGAGCCCAGGTATGCCTACTTGTTTTTCCCTTTTTCATGATCAAATTTTTGTCTAGCAAAAACAAAAAACTTTTTTTGGGGAGAGTTTTTCCGGGGTTGTACGTGTTTTTGTTTCTGCATGCTGTGGCCTTGTTTGGAAATATTTCCATCAAGTCAGGCAACGCAAGAATAAACAAAGTCTTTTAACTTTTTTTGTATTCCACCTTACATTGTATTTCTATTCATGTTAAAAGAGGTTCAAGTTTGATAAAAAAGGTTCAGAACTGGGTGTTTTTTTGTTTTTTTTTCATTCAAATGCTGCTTTTTGATTGCAAAAATGCATTCTTCTTAGGCAACTCATGAAATGAGTGATAAAATAATTCATTCATTCACTGATTTGTTCAAAAACACTGATCCATTTCATGAATGCTTGTTTTACTTGGAGAAGTGCAATGTACAAAAATAAAACGATTTTGTACAATCAATAGTTTTCTATTGTTTTTCTATGTAAACGCACATTAGATGGACTCACTACCGCAAATACTTCATATATAAATTACTTCAATATATTATAAATTAATTCTTCTGTCATTCCACTGCTCTGTGTCCTACGTTTTTCAATGCACATTTTATGTAAAGGGCCACTAACTGTCTATATTTAACCTAAAATGTAAGTATTAACCTCTCGTTTATTGAACTGTGAAAAGCAATAGCAGACTTGTAATTATGCTGAATTTTATTACAGCAATTAAAGGCATCCTTATCACTGAAGACTCACCATGAGTGAATTATATTTGTTTTATTAATAAAATAATTAGATTAATGAGCCTTGGTAACTTTGTTACTTTCATAACACTTTTTTTTAAATGTTATCTACACATTTCAACTTTTAAGCCCAATGGACTCCCACTGGATGTGTATTTAATGTACCTTTTACAAAAGGAGGAACACAATTTTTATGGTAATAAACACCATAGCACAGACACTGTCACACTTTTTAAAATTTTGACACAAAAATGTCCAAGCCAGGACAAACATATTGTACATGAGTTTGCTGCTGAGGCACACGAGGATGTAACAAATCACAGAAGAAAGGAAAGATACTTTAAGATGTCCATTTGTGTCATATCAAAACAGCATGTCCTAACAACATGACGCAATAGCCTGAAACTCTTTTGCATGTGTCACATGCTGACAGTACAATAGGCCCAAGCCATCAATGTTGTAACCAAAGCAACAGCTCGTCAAACTTTCACAAATAATTCACGAAATGTGCTGAAATCACTGAGAGACTAATTCTGTGCTCTCATGGGGGTATTTTCACAGCTTTGCCGGGCTACAGCAAGACCCAGACCATTAAGAGCTCATCTTTTACAGGTTCCTCACAGTCTGCACAAAGACGCCTCTTACGCTGTCACAGCTCTGAGAAGAAACTATGACTCCATTACACTAATTACTGTGGTGTGATGGCTGAGGAGTAGGCTGTGTGTCAACCAAACCAGACTGCAAGAATTGGATAAAGGTCACATATATGAATGCTCAGACATGGTTATTTGTATGTGGCCTATACAGTGCTCATGAGTGCAGATTTATGCAGCATTTGAGATATGAAGCCAAATCCAGCCAGAGAAAGCCTCTTTCATAGTCAATTACGTTTAGGTATTTAGCAGACACTTTTAGTCAAAGTGATTTACAATAGAGGAACAGAAGCAATTTGTCACAGGGCCAACAATATTTGTAATATACAATGCCAGGGTTATTAGACAGTGAGATTAGGAAGCAAACTAAAGCAGAGGAGAAATGAAGAGAAGAAAATTTTGTGTGTGTGTGTGTGCTTGATTTCTTTAGTTGTTTCTTGAAAGTTGTGATGGTCATCAGTTTGGGTTGAGGTTGGCAGCTATAGTTAAAATACATCTAGGAGAGTAATTTGTTTTTTAATATGCAGAAAAACAGCACCTGGGGCCACTTTCATCTTCTTGATTTCAGAGATAATTTATGATAAATATATCAGATGACAAGTCAAAATAACAAAGAAACATGAGAAGAATGATCAAATGTAGTGAATGCAGAGAGACAATGAAATATCTTAGAAGGAGAAAGCAAATTAATGTTTTATATTCTCATAATTGGATTTTTTGTGGCCTTTTGTCCATGTCTATTCAAAGGTGGATGGAATGAAACCAAAAAAAAAGAAAAGGAAACAATCTTTTGTCCGATGAAATGCAAATCTGCTTTTTTTTCAAACTTTCTTTTTTTTACAGAAAGAGATAATATATTAAAATTATTACATAAAAATATGATAGAAAATGTAAATAATTTCAATAACTTCACTAAATTACACTTATACTAAATGCTTACACTTTTAATTACTAAAGCAATTACATGACTTCTAGTTGTTGTTTGATTAGAGGAATGTTTTATATTATTATTGTTGCTTATATCAGTTTACATCATATTAAATAAATATAAATATAAAGATACATATTTTAGAGCTTTACATAACTAGAAAAAAAGATATAGTATAGGGACCAATTCTCACTATTAACTAGTAGCTTATTAGCATGTCTATTATTAACATATTGGCTGTTTATTAAAACTTCTAAAGCACTTATTCTGCACGACCATATTCTACATCCCTAATCTTACCCAATATCTAAACTTAACAACTACCTTACTAACTATTAATAATCCACTAATCAGTTATCCATAAATTAGAGTTTATTGAGGCAAAAGTCATAGTTAATGGTTTATTAATAGTAAGAATTTGACTTTAAAATAAAGTGTGTGACCAAAAAATTCAATTTATTAAAAAAATTCTCACATTACATTAAATTCCCTTATATATCCAGGTTTTGTTTTTTAAATGAAAATGTCAGTGGAGCATGATGAATTAAAAAATAAAATAAAATAAAAAATAGGAAATGCTTCAAAACACACACACACACACACACACAAAAACGTTCTTTAAAAGAGAGATATCTTCATTCTTTACAGAGCGACTCAGGCTGATCTCTCATAAAACTGAGGCTTGACATGATTTACTCCCATGTACACCTGCGTTGGAGAGGAATTCTTGTTTACTGCATTCTAGCTGTCATTTCCACTGCCTGTTTACCTCAATATTCAGACTTGTCCACCCTTCCCAAACAATCACCCCGCGGATCAGTCATACCACGTTCCACATGGTACTAGAATATTCTGTATGGCAAAGAAAGGGGCACAAGAGAGACCCGTATATAGAGCACAAACATCTGTGCTGGGGAGAAACCACCAACTGTTGCTGTGAGAACCAGAGGATCTGGCCATGTCCACAAAATAAAATCTGACCAGATCAATACACACAGACACACACACACCCGTGCATCCAAAAAGACTCTGGTGTCAGCTTATATCCCAGCATCACAGTCATCTTCCAGCATTCTCTGGTACAGCACCTGTGCTCTGCCACGGCCCTAATGAACCCTCGCTGCTGTAACCTGCAAGATCGCATTATCCCATACTGAGGCACGGCAGACAACAGGAGCCAATGTGCGGAAGCCGGAGAGCTGAGTGCTGACTGAGTGCAGAGCATTCCGTGTTATATTCCACCAAGACGTTTAATTAAACATTAGCCAGCTGTTGCACCGAGCGCAGAAGGGCTGATAAATGACATGAGAAACACACTCGACTGCAGGCTCTGAAGCACTGAGGCTCATTCTATATTCAAGACAGCCTGATTTTGCCGATGGGTTTGTATTTGGATAAGGAAAACAAAACTGACCCTAAAATCCCCAAAAATTTCATCATGTGATGCTTCAGAAATGATTAAAGCTATATTATTTTTCAGCTACAAATAGCAAAGCTGCTGGTTTCACTTGGACATTCTACAAAAAAGACATTATTAAGACTTTAAAGTGTTAGTTAGTTCACCCAAAAATGAAAATTAGCCTGTGTTTTACTCACCCTCAAGCCATCCTAGGTGTATATAACATATTTAACATATTAACATATTTTTCTTAAATATATACATGCATGTACACAAAAACTTGTTTTGGATGTGATTAATCATGATTAGTTATTTTTAATCATTATAATAATATTCCACAATGTTTTAACTGTTTTACTATATTTTTTTATAAAAAAATGCAGTCTTTTGAGCATAAGACCTCTTTTAAAAACATTAAAAAAATCTTACCAACCCCTATATATATATATGCCTTAAAACTCACTCCTTTTAAAAGAAAAATCTTCACATAGAGCTCAAGGACAAGTCTCCATCTGTTTTGTTACGTTTTTCTTTTATAAGGGTTCATTGTAAAGGCAGTTTTACTTTTTTATAGTTATAATAAATAAATATGAAGAATCTTAGGCATAGCAAGCTACTTTCACCTTGTAGGCTGCAACTTTCTCTGATAGCCTTCAGTTTAGTGAGGGTTCTATAGAGTAGTTGATAGTTTAGCTAGCTACACTTTTGAGTATCCAGATGGATGTCATTTATTGTTGTCTGATTCAATCATCATCTATTTGTTTTGGTGAAAATCAATCATAAATGTGAGTTCAGAGAGAGAAAACTGTGTTAACAAAAGTTAGCAGTCTACCCACAAACACCAGCACAGGAAATAAACCGAATCTGCACACAGATCAAGATGGCCCAAAATGAAATTATGCCTGTAATTTGCAACTGCTCTTACACAGTCGCGCTGCAGCGCCACAATAATAAAACATCCATTCAGATTGTAATGATGAGTTTCATTATGGAACTTTCTGCAGCTCTCTCTCCCGGATCCCCCTCCTGCTCTATTAGAAAGGATTTCATTTCAAGGATGTTGTCGGAGGGATGGAAATGACATAGTGATCCTCTATTATCTGTTCTCTCTTTTTCATAATGCACGCTGCTTTCTGTGCCATCGATTGTGGCCAGCAGATGTTGTCATTAAATCAATTTTAGCGAGAAGAGAAATGGTTTGTGTATGAATAGCCCTTGCCCAAGCCATCAATGGTGCGCTGACAGTGAAATAAGCATGCCGCGGCTTACCGACTGCCGCTCGTGCGTGTTACTGTACTGCGTGGGAGGAATCTTAGCATTTCTGACACCTCTTGCAGCACATCCAGCTAATACACTATGTGTCACTTCAACCAACTGACTTCATGAACTGATCTGGTTCTCTTAATCTTTTTAAAAGCACCTGTGTTAAGATAAATATGAACCTGAAGGGCTTTGATTTCCAACAGCTTTGGGGGCTTTTATGACTGACAGCATGGATTCTGCACGCTGATCAAATTCTAAACACAGAGAACACCATTATTCATGAATTCTGCCACAGCACAGCACACATGCGTTCTGCATGTTGAGATCTCGCCTTACTCAAGCTGTCTTGACATTAATTGCTTTTTAAGTCCTTCTTATCCAAGAGGGAGTTTTTCTAATTTTCTGATCAATAACAAAGTATCGTTCGAGACCAGTGGTTATGTTTGAGGATGGTTTCGAGGTGAGGGACAATGTCAACAACACCGTCAACACTGATTAACCACAAACAAACCGCTCTAAAACATGGCAGCACCTTTTCTGCTGCTAATCCATCATAAAAAATACCATTTGAGTATAATCCCTGGATGATGCAGGGAAATAAAACGTAAACAGGTTGTGAATCCTGGTGTGAGTCTCTAGTGCCACCAAGTGTGCAAAGGCAGAAAAAACACACGGATATTGAGGAAACAGCAGGGTCAATGGAAATTAAATTTGACTGGTTTTCAACGGAAACATAAAGCCATTTCTGGACAACGCCTTTTACTGCACATTCATCTATTCCAGCAGCAAATCAGTGATGCTGAAAAGTTCAGAATGGACAAAGGAACAGGACAAAGAAGGTATAATGAAAGTTCCCAATGTATTGTTTCCTGGCTGAACTTTGGTGATAGTTCAGCAATGGTTTAATTCATCCCTAGAAAAGCTCACTTTTAATTAGCATGTCCCTGTGGACCCGTTATCGGTCCTGCGGTGAGACGATAACGAGCTCTTATTAAGCTACTCGCTGAAGAATCATACAGTCTCACCTATGAGCTCCTACTGATTACATTGACTCGTACGTATTCAATCTGCCAGTCCTTCAGTGAACCCTCCAACAGCTCCCGCCACCGCCTGCAGCACAAAATATAGCATGGCTCAATTAATAGCAAAAGCGGGAAAGATTGGTCTATTGGTTGTACGGTGTCTATTCTATTAACCTATTCAATTACTTTTGAATCCAAAAGCCTGGCGTTTTCGAATAGAAATGGACTGAATTTTCACATGCAGTTTGGTGAGATCCAGGGCAGGAAGACTCAAGGGTAAAAGCCAATTATTCTCATCATACTGGCCTGTTTGCTAACAAAATGCCACCAAAACAAATAGTTGTTTGGCAGAGGAAGATACAAAATGCCTGTACTGCAATAAGTAGCATCTGTCAAATTTATTTGTTGTGAACTATGTGGAAACTGGATGCACACAAATAATCACAATGGGAAAAAACATTGTAGCTCCAAGTTGTAATAAAAGCAGAATATACAGTATACACACACACACACACACACACATATGGATGTATGTATATATATATATATATATATATATATATATATATATATATATATATATATATATATATATATATATATCTATATATATATATATATATATATATATATATATATATATATATATATATATATATATGTGACCATGGACCACAAAACCAGTCATAAGAGTTTTTTGAACTTGTGATTTGTACATCATCTGACTAAATGAGCTTTTCATTGATGTATGGTTTGTAAGGATAGGACAATATTTGGCCGAGATACAACTCAACTCAATTTGAATATCTGGAATCTGGGGGTGCAAAAAATCTAAATATTGAGAAAATTGCCTTTAAAGTTGTCCAAATGAAGTTCTTAGCAATGCATATTACTAATCAAAAATTAAGTTTTAATATATTTACATTATGAAATTTACAAAATATCTTCATGGAAAATTATCTATACTTAATATCTTAATGATTTTTGGTTAAAAATAAAAATAAATAATTTTGACCCATACAGTGTATTTTTGGTTATTGCTACAAATATCCCCCAGTGACTTAAGACTGGTTTTGTGATCCAGGGTCACATATATATATTTTGACTCAATTTATTTAAATGATTTAAATTAAAATGTATTTTGTGTGTGTGTTTGTGTTTTATGCATCTCTCTCTCTCTCTCTCTCTCTCTCTCTCTCTCTCTATATAGATATATATATATATATATATATATATATATATATATATATATATATATATATATATATATATATACTGTATAAACACATATATGATTTTTTTTTTTATTTCAGGTAACAATGCAACGTACATTTTGTAAAAATATAAGATATATCTATATACACATAGATATCTAAATCTTTTATAGACAAGTTATACATTTAAATTTCTTTACATTGCTATTTTTATTTCTATTAAATTTCATATCTTTATATTCCATATCTACTATAAATTTCATAATAGAAGTAGTAAAAATTAACAAGTTATTTATTTAATAATAGCAGTACACCTTTCATTTATAATACACTTTAGGACCGGAATGACACACATATTTAATTTAATAGGGGCCTGGTGTAGCCTTCATATAAAAATGAGCAGACTGAAAGGAATCAGCCACTTGCTGTCGAAAGTCTATGAATTTCTCCTTCTTAAAACTTGACAACTTGTCTTGCCCCTGACTGTAACACTGAACCCTACAATAATAAATTGTTAGTTGAAAAGCCGTCACGTTTCATGAAGCAATGAATGAAAGCAATGTTTTGACACTAGGCATCTGTCAACTAGTATATGCTGATAAATGCTCATAGTTTCAATCCACTGAACCCCACAGACAAAGTGTCATGTATTCTGCCTGTTAATACAGACTAATACTGAGAATACATTCGGTCTGTCTCTCTGACTTGCAGTCTAGTCACGCTATTTTGCCATAATAAGGAAACTTTGGGGAAATCGTTGCAGTAATTGCTGTAAAAGATGTGGCCTCATTGTCCTTCAGCTTTTAATGGATGGTGTTAAAATAACCAGCACCACAGATACCACTGAGACCCCTATTATCACCATGGAAAAATTATAGAAAAGTGTGCATATGAAACCAGCAGTGCTGCTAAAATTCTTAAAACTGAATGCCTACAGACTGATGTTATTACTCTAAATTTCCACCTCAGTGGAGACCTGAAAGATTTTTGTTGAATACACGTGTAGCTATAACATTAGTGTGCGGTTATCAATTTGAAATCCAACTGTGTACTTTTTGCATGAAGAGATTAATGAAATAGGCCATAGAGCACTTGTTCAGCCACTTACAACACAAGTGCACTTGTTTTTTTTTTCTTATCGCCACTTTTCCTCACTGGCCTATCTATCCTGTGGGCCATGCACATGGCAGGTGTCAGAGCTGATGTTACTGGCTGGTGATCAATGGTCATCATTAGTTTCCTGTGTTCTCTGTTCATGTTTCCACTTTGTTTTCCCTCTGTCGGATTTGTCAGACCCTGCCATCACAAGCTTTCTTAGCTTATCATCCATCATGGATGACTTGCAGCCTGTTGAGATCAATACCCAATCGATTATGAATAACCCTGGACAACTACTATACTGGACATTGTTTTTCAAAAAATAATAATAATAATAATAATAATAATAAAAAAAAAAAAAAAAAAAAAGAAGAAAATAAAACTGGAGAGCCTATTATATTTAGAGAAGACAGCTGCCAGCTTGCAATAATATGTAAACTATTCATTATTAATATTAACAAATTAAGTTATATTTAATTATATCCTACAGTTGTCGCAAAAAAATACTTTTGGTAAGGGAAGTTTTTACTAAGGGAAATTATTAATAATTATAATCATAATTTTAAAATTGTAATTACATAGTCATACATTTATAAATGTATACCTCTACATTGTATTTTTATTTAAGCATATACTCATTTTATAAAATTAATTTGTTAAATTGACAGCAACAAAAGAAAATGAACAAGAAAAATTATATAATAGCTGCCTAAATGGCAATCATGAGAATAAACGATTCATGCCCTCTAAAAAAGAAACTACTGTACATAAAGACAGGGGGCGCCGATGTACAGCAACTTTTGCGTTGATACTTAATTTCGACACCAATTCAAAGGATCTTACCAATAATGACATTTCCTATCACACCTCAATGTTTAACATAACTCCGCATAAATCAACTCCTTCCCAAGTCCCCAAACCCCCCATTTCCTAATTTGTCCTTCTCTTTCTATCCGACTTTCTATCTCACCTCTAAAGGGCATATACATATTTGCATTGATCCTGTGACAGAATGATGCATGTGTCATTAAGGGAAGGAAGAAGAACAAGAATTCCCATTAAATCTCCAAGTTCCGGTTGACTTTTAGCACACGGGGCTGATAACAGCAGACACACAGGGAAAGTCTATACCGCACCATTAACCTTACCCTCAACCTTCACTGAACAGCGCATACCAATGCTGTTGCTTAGATACAACAGCGCATTTGCAAAAGCTCCATGAAATGTATTTAATTTGCAGCGACACTGGTTTCTAGAAATCAACCAGGAGTTTCAACACAACACTGTCCATATACAGATGACCTCTGAGAAGCCGAGGTCTCTGGAATCATAGTAGGTGTTTCCTTTATTTTGCCAGTTTGGAATACTAATGCTAATGAAGCATTGATGTTTAGTTTGGCGGCACAAAAGGTCAAAGGTTTAGAATGAGAAAACTGATACTGGCACAGCTTACTAGAACGGGTAGGATTTAGTATAATTTAAGACCTTAAAGCAGCACTTCACCCAAACTTTAAATTCTGCATGGATTTTATTAAATTTCATTGTATGGACAAAAATATAGGCATTTTTTAAAATACCATTTTTTTCTGTTTCACAGAAGAAAGTCACAAAGGCTTGGATTGACATAAGGGTGAGTAAATGATGATAGAATCTTCATTTATGAGTGAACTAGACATTTAATGGAGATATATAGCATTATACAGCGAGAACTTGAAGGTTAAGAGTGACATTTGTAATGTTAAAATATTTTTGTTTACCGCTGTTTATTATGTAGAGACAGCTATAAGAAAGCCATTCGTATGCTGTATCCTCTCAAGAGTGTAAAAAAAAAATAGAAAAAAAGAACTTTCTCTGTTTGTTTGAACTGCCTGACAACAGCAACATTGGCTCAGCCAATGGTGTGAGTTTGGGGCATTGCTATATTTTTTTACTGACCAACAGGATTCTTTTAATTGTGTAGCAGGCAATGACAACAATTAAAACTAACTAATTAAAAGAAGTATAATCTAGCATAACACAAGCTAGATTGTCCAAGCTTTCTGGGTGTGTAAACACAGCTACAGCTTTTTGCCCTGATGAGAACTGGTAATGACATCACTAACCATGAGATGAAATTAACTATAGAAAGTTGTTTTGTTTTTCAGATGCATATTGTAAATTTATTCCAACCTTGCGCTTAGAGAAAATCCATTATGGAGAGCATGTCTGCAATAAATTCAGTGCGCTAAATCATTTGAAATGCTTCAAGACACATTTTAATATATTATCAGTGCCTTGGCTTCACCTTCTTAAATCCATTCAAGTTATTCATTGCATATTATTGTGTATACATTTTTGGCCTGCTAAGCGGCTTTGCTCCCTCAGGTTTAAGTGGGACACAAAACAGATCAGGGTGTTTGAAGTCTCTGCTTACTATTACAATAAGTGTGACTCATGAGAAAGTCATTGTATATAATCCTAACTCCAAAAATCATTTAGAGATGCTGTCATAAACATTCACAAAGAAGCTCTTCAGGGTGATTATGTGACAGTTGTTCTTTTTGTGTAAATGAAGCAGCTGCTATATTTCCTAGCTTAGGGGTTTTAAAGATCTGGGCTGGTGACGGAAAAACTGGAGGTTTAAAGGCAGCAGAAGTTATAGAATGCATAAAATTGTAACCAGTCACAATCACACAAAACAATGTAAGATTCACTGAACGTTTATTGTTTATTCTTTTCTTGCATAACTACATTTTAGAAAATAATTTAAAAAGAAAAAAAAAAATAATGAGAAAAATATCTTTAAAACATCTTAAAAATAAATGAAAAATTTGGTATTCTACAACCAAAAAAAAAAAAAAAGTACAAAGTCAAAAATGTGCAACCCAAATACTAAGTTCATTTAGGATTGTCAATTAAATGTTTTTTTTTCTTGCTATGCTGATGATATAACTAGAAACACACACACACACACACAGAGAGAGAGAGAGAGAGAGAGAGAGAGAGAGAGAGAGAGAGAGAGAGAGAGAGAGAGAGAGAGAGAGAGAGAGAGAGAGAGAGAAACAGAACAAAACAGAAGCATTTTCCACAACCAAAAATACAGGTCAAAAAGGGGCACATTTAAAGTGCAATAAAGGGCCAAACCCAAATACTAAGAATTTTTACAATTTATTTGAGTTTGTAAATTAATTTTTACACTTTTTAGAAGTTTTTCAGTTAAACTTTTCACTATTATGCTGAAAAAAAAAAAATAAAAAAAATAAAATAAAAAAAAATAAATATATATATATATATATATATATATATATATATATATATATATATAATGAGAAAACCATAATGATAATGAGAAAACCATCTTAAAAAAAGAAAGCAAAATCATTTTCACTAGTGGCCTCACAAATTTATATATACATATATTTTATATATTATAATGAGCAAACCATCTTAAATAAAAATAAAAATAAACAATTGACGCATTTTCACTAGTGGCCTCAGACCTTTGCATCCCACTTTATTTCTGAATTCTGAATGCTGAATTATAGGTGCAGAAGATAAAAATTTTTACTTGAAACTATGTACCACCAGTTGTTGTTCAAGCGAAAGCTCTGCATTATATAGCTGACTCTGTGGCCTTGAAAGAGTGCAAAAGAACATACAGAATGTAAATTCAGGGTGAATGCAGTGTGACAGGTCTGTAAGCGACTGTGATATATGTCATTACACAACTCCTGATCACAAAGTACAAATTGAAATGTCCCTGAATAAGACGGAGAGAGAATAAAGTAGATTTTATCTAAGGGATATTTTACGAGACATATACTAGTCCTATTGTGTAAAGGTCATTTTGTGTACAGAGACATAACTGCACACTGCTGCTTAAATGTAGTCATTCTTTCTCAGCTCAATCTCAGCCAGACTCTAGGAGCGGCGTTTTATTTGCTTCAAATAAATTGCAACACAGTATCTGATCTGGTCGTGTCCCTGAAGGCTATATCTATGCTAATAGCTAAAATATTGGCTAGCATGTTGTGCTTTCTCAATACACAGGCCGATCTGACATAATGGATTGGACCGCTCTGTGCCAAATATGAGTGGGCCAACACTCTCAAGGGAAGACTAAAGAATATGTGCTTCTCTCCTAGGACAGCTCCCTGAAAAATAAACTCAAGTATGCCACTGTAGTTAGTGATTTATATTTTGTAGGCTTATGTAGTGTTATCATGTGGATACAGCATATAAAAAGTATTATATATGTTATCAGTGATCAAGTTGGGGAAATAAACCCTTTTAGTGAATCTCTAACTTGTTCATGACCACATGATTCATGGTTCTGGAGTTCAGCTTGTCCTTGAAATACACTACCCATCAAAAGTTTGGAATACTTTTAATTTTAATCTTTTTAAAATAAGTCCCTTATATGCTCAGCAAGGCTGCATTCATTTGATCAAAAAATACAGCAAATACAGGAATATTTGGAAATAATATTACACAGTAAATGAACGGTTGCTTATTTTAACATGTTTTTAAATGTTATTTATTCCTGTGATGCAAAGCTGAATTTTCAGCAGCCGTTACTCCAGTCTTCAGTGTCACAGTTGTGCTGGTTAATATTTTTATGAAAGCCATGGTACACTACTACTCACAAGTTTAGGTAAGTATTTATGTATGTGTATTCATTTATTTATTTAGAAATTAATAATTTTATTCAGGATGCATTAAACTGCACAAAAGTAACTGTAAAGACATTGATAATGCTACAAAATTATATTAATTATATTAATTAAATATTATATATTTCATATAACTGCTGTTCTTTTAAACTGAAGAATCCTGAGGAAAAAAGTATCAGTTTCCACAAAAACGCAAAAACTGCTTTCAGCATTGACAAGATTAATTATTAATAATTGAATACCAATAATTAATAATAATTGGGCACTAAATTAGAATATTAGAATGAGTTCCGAAACATCATGTTTACAAAAGAATATTTGTAACATTTAAAGTTGTATAAATTAACACATACTATACATGAATATGAATTAACAATGAAAAATTAACAATATGTTAATAATATTTTATTATATTAAAAATATACATAATCTAATAATCATCTAGATTAACAAATGGTTTAAAAATATTTGTTAATTTTTGGTTAATGATACCTAATACAATTAAATTGATGACTTTAACTTCAGCAAAGCACAACACAACCCATAAATAAAATGGATAAAGGAAAAGCAATATACAATTAGAAATTCTAATTTAACTCTTTACAAAAGAAGGTCCCACTTTAAATTAGGTGGCCTTAATTATTTTGTACTTTCATCAAAAAATTAGTACTGTGTACTTATTGCGTTCACATTGTAGCCAATTGCAAAACAATTTTGCTGCTATTAAGGTGGGATACAGGTAAGGTTAGGGACAGGTTTAATGGTAGGTTAAAGGTTTAACGGATCGGTCAACAGTGTAATTATAAAAGTAATTACAGATGTAATTACATACAGGTTTTTCTTTTTTTTTAAATATAAGTACAATGTAAAAATATGTATGTGCACAATAAGTGCACTATATCAAATGATCAATTTTACGGTAAGCACTACCACACAAAAGGATAATATAGACGCATTTTCCTAGGCAAACAAAATATACAGACTACACGTTCATGCTTTTACCACCACTGAGCAGCAGATGTCGCTATAAAACAACATTCTAAATCAATACCTCACTGTATTTGAGTCGTTCCCGGATGCATTCAGCAGCTCTGTTCCCATCAGTAGTGTTTAGCGCTGAGTAAACACCATATGCTCCATACAGAAAGCAATGAATGACAGAAGCAATTAAGACTGATTGGATTTCTACTTGGCCAGTTAAAGCAATTATCTTAAATGTCTTAATTGTTTCTCAAAAAAAAAAAAAAAAAAAAAAAAAAAAAAAAATTACCCAGAATTCAGTTTCTGAAATCATCTAATTAGGCTAAAGTGGAACTGAGCCAAAAGACCCCAAACATGACACTATAATCAATTTCAAAAGTTAAAAAAAGGAACCGAATCTTTCATGATCTTGCAGAAATATTAAGAACCCTTGAAGTGCAGAGACCCCACGTTAGCTCATCTGTCTCTCAAAAAGCCCTGAAACTCTGGCAGTCTTCCTCATTCGCTCTGTGCGATGGGCCGCTCGCAGTGCGCTCAAGGAAAAGGACAGAACTCATGGCTGCAAAGCACTTTGTGCACAGCGGTGTGTCACTGCCATGCAGCAGCAGGCTGCCCTCCTCACCGAGAGAGCGATGGAAAATCCATTTATTTATTCTCTTGCTTGTGGCTTCATCTCTGCTTCCTCCACTGAGCATGAGAGAGAGAGAATATAGCGGCCCTACACCTCTCGGAGAGGACAGGTAGGACTATCAGGATTGGAAGCAGATGAAAGAACACCTCATGTTCAGCACTTTTTGAAGCCTAAATGGTTGGTTAAAGATGGTTTGGCCATAAGGTGCGTTTCTCTGTGCATGCGCAAGCATATTTATTTTGGCGTCCATATAAACAGGTTACAGGATGTACAGCGTGACACTGCAGCAGTGAGATCTTCAGTGCTTTTTGATGCACTGCATGCTGAACTCAGAAAATATGGAGAAAATGCTCTGTAAACCTATTTATTAGGGATGCACAGATATAATTTTTTTTAATTAAGCTGATAATTATTGTTGTAGCTGATAACCTATGAATAAATGCAAAACTTTTTAAATAATTGTTTTAGAATATAATCTAATTTTTATTTTTAATTCTACACAATCTTGGCTACATAAAGGTAATTCATTATTTTATGTTGTAATTATTTTCATATTAACAAAACAATTTTGTATACTGTATGTACAGTAGTATGTAAAAATAATTCTTTATTGTTTTCTCTAAATAAATGAAAAAATATTAAAAATGAAAATGAATGCCAATTTAATAAAATATTATTAAATAATAAAGTAAATTTAGACATCACAGCCTTATAATGCAAAGTATGAAAAATGGATTTCGAGAGTTATTAAATTATTTGTGTTCTTAAAGATCAACTTTAAGTGAGTGTTAGATGATGGTAAAGACAATCTGAATGTAAAAAAAATACATATTCAATATCAGCTAATCAGTCATTTATCCAATTTTGCCCAATAGGAATAAATTAAAAACACGTATTTTCACATTTAAAAAAGTGTTATTAAATTATTTGTGTTCTTAAAGATTAACTTAGATGATGGCAAAGACAAAGATGATAGAAAATTAATGCACACTCAAATATCAACTGTCAACCAATATAGTACGAGCATATCTACTAATAATTAACCAGATCATTTCCAATATAGGATTTTAGGAATACTTGCCCATTCATTATTTGATACTAAAAAAACCTTATATATATATATATATATATATACAGACCCCCTTAAATTTTTCACTCTTTGCTATATTGCAGCCATTTGCTAAAATCATTTAAGTTCATTTTTTTCCCTCAGTAATGTACACACAGCACCCCATATTGACAGAAAAACACAGAATTGTTGACATTTTTGCACATTTATTAAAAAAGAAAAACTGAAATATCACATAGTCCTAAGTATTCAGACCCTTTGCTCAGTATTTAGTAGAAGCACCCTTTTGATCTAATACAGCCATGAGTCTTTTTGGGAAAGATGCAACAAGTTTTTCAAACCTGGATTTGGGGATCCTCTGCCATTCCTCCTTGCAGATCCTCTCCAGTTCTGTCAGGTTGGATGGTAAACGTTGGTGGACAGCCATTTTCAGGTCTTTCCAGAGATGCTCAATTGGGTTTAAGTCAGGGCTCTGGCTGGCCATTCAAGAACAGTCACGGAGTTGTTGTGAAGCCACTCCTTCGTTATTTTAGCTGTGTGCTTTGGGTCATTGTCTTGTTGGAAGGTGAACCTTCGGCCCAGTCTGAGGTCCTGAGCACTCTGGAGAAGGTTTTCATCCAGGATATCCCTGTACTTGGCCGCATTCATCTTTCCCTCATTTGCAACCAGTCGTCCTGTCCCTGCAGCTGAAAAACACCCCCACAGCATGATGCTGCCACCACCATGCTTCACTGTTGGGACTGTACTGGACAGGTGATGAGCAGTGCCTGGTTTTGTCCACACATACCGCTTAGAATTAAGGCCAAAAAGTTCTATCTTGGTCTCATCAGACCAGAGAATCTTATTTCTCTCTTTTTTAGCAAACTCCATGCGGGCTTTCATGTGTCTTGCACTGAGGAGAGGCTTCCGTCGGGCCACTCTGCCATAAAGCCCCGACTGGTGGAGGGCTGCAGTGATGGTTGACTTTCTACAACTTTCTCCCATCTCCCGACTGCATCTATGGAGCTCAGCCACAGTGATCTTTGGGTTCTTCTTTACCTCTCTCACCAAGGCTCTTTTCCCCCGATAGCTCAGTTTGGCCGGACGGCCAGCTCTAGGAAGGGTTCTGGTCGTCCCAAACGTCTTCCATTTAAGGATTATGGAGGCCACTGTGCTCTTAGGAACATTAAGTGTAGCAGATTTTTTTTTTTTTTTTTTGTAACCTTGGCCAGATCTGTGCCTTGCCACAATTCTGTCTCTGAGCCCTTCAGGCAGTTCCTTTGACCTCATGATTCTCATTTGCTCTGACATGCACTGTGAGCTGTAAGGTCTTATATAGACAGGTGTGTGGCTTTCCTAATCAAGTCCAATCAGTATAATCAAACACAGCTGGACTCAAATGAAGGTGTAGAACCACCTCAAGGATGATCAGAAGAAATGGACAGCACCTGAGTTAAATATATGAGTGTCACAGCAAAGGGTCTGAATACTTAGTACGATGTGATATTTCAGTTTTTCTTTTTTAATAAATCTGCAAAAATGTCAACAATTCTGTGTTTTTCTGTCAATATGGGGTGCCGTGTGTACATTAATGAGGAAAAAAATGAACTTAAATGATTTTAGCAAATGGCTGCAATATAACAAAGAGTGAAAAATTTTAAGGGGGTCTGAATACTTTCCGTACCCACTGTGTATATATATATATATATATATATATATATATATATATATATTTTTTTTTTTTTTTTTTATTTCTCAATTTTTTTTTTCAGTAAACATGACTGAATCCAGACTATTTAAGAAGTTTGGCTTTGGCTTTATGAAGTTAAATTATTTAACTACTATTGGACTGTTGAAGATGTTAACATACAATATTTTAAAAATTCATTATTTCTCAAATGACTGTCACTCCAGTTAACTATTTTATAATACATGTCTGTTATAAAGGGAAATACTAAACATAGTAAGTCAGAAATAATTTGTGTTCTGTACAGAGCCCCACCGCTGTAGAAATACTTTCAGTATGAAAGTACAACGTGAACCTACCTGCAGTTGCGCTGTAGCTCTGCTTTGCTGTTTATGCGTGCAGTGTGAAACAAGCCTGAGGGTGAGGAGTTTAGACCGAGGCTAAGCCTAATCCAGCATCTTGAGTGAGCAGGAGTTTTGTGTCACACCAGAACAACAAATAAATGTCAAAAAATGACAGCTGAGCTTGATGTCCATGCAAAAATGAAATCCAGACGAGAATATGAAACACAAAGCATAGAAAGAAGTGGTCAAACCTGGTCCAAAAAGTTGAGCCATGAGTGTTGCAGCTAGTACAGTCATTTCCACGCTAATAATGTTATATCTGACAGAACTGATCGCCTCAAACCGAACACTAGTCATTCATTTTCAGTCAGAGCAGACATTATGAGGCAACATAAGCTCTTGTTTCTTTGGTATAAAATGTCAAAAAACCTTAAAACAACATCAGATTACTTAGCAGCACTGCATATGATATAAGGACTTGTTTTCAGGGTATGTATCTCGAATATAAATGTGTTTTTCTTTACTGCTCGTTTGTACAGACCGTTTGTTTATACAGTGCCTAAAAATACAATGATATAACAATAAAATAAATTCTTTTAAATGTACTGTATTAGTAAGACAAAACACGCATGAAATCATGTTTTTTGGCTGGATTACATGTTCAAATATGATATAATACTATTAGAATTATTTATGTTTAGTGTGGATTTAAGATCAATGTACTTGTTTTAAAAGAATGTATCTTGAAATTCAAGTGTGTTTTGGCCTTTTTTCTTGAAGAAAAGCCTTCCAGAACACATTTTGTCTTGTAAACAATCTGTTACGAATGTAGTATCATATAACTTCAGCCTTCCTATGAAAAGCCAGAATTTTAATATTGGTGCATCATGAAGTACTATGAATACTATGATTAATACTTTCTGACTGGATATACAATATTAGAATATGATACAATAATATAGCAGTTCTTTAGTGTAAACACTATTCTTGAATACAAGTGTTTTGCTGTACTGTATTAGCAGTTTTTGTCCACTTTTAATTTCATTATACAGTGCTTAAAAATATGATATGAAAATATGACTTTATTGCATGCGCAGTGCAGTATAACAAAATACACATGTATTCAAGATGCATTCTCTTAAAGCACGTCTCAATATCTTATGCAGTGTTGCTTAGTAATATGAAGTAGATATGAAGTATATCTATAGTTAAGGATTTTTGGATTATTTACCTGGAAAACTACACAAAATGTAGGGAATTCATTTTTGGAAGGTGATTCTCTAACAAGGCCACCAACTATTCACTTAATAAAAGTAACAACTTGGTGAATGTCAATCAATTTTAGTGTTAACACCCTGAAAAAAAACCTTCCTGAAAACAGAATAAGAAATTGTGTCTTATAAATGATGATCCACATGTAAATATGGTCAAATATTTTCAGCCTTCCAAAGAAAAGCTTTGATCTCCAGCTGATTACTAATCCATTATTAATTTTTCCAACTGTTTGAGCTCTTTAGTAGCCATTTGCTTATGCTCTTGTGAATGTTAATTAGACCCCATGCACACTGTAAAGGCAGCGGGTCCCCGCTGAGGTGCTCCATTTATGCAGTAGCCGACTTAAAAGTGGATATCAACTTAAGTGAATGGCTAATACCAGCTCTGTCATATGAATCATACAGGGGGAAAAGCAGTGGCCACAAAAGCTATAGACAGCCCTGACCTGACCAAACCGGGAGGCTTGATGTTTAAAGTTTAATGACATTGACTGTGCAGATTTTTCCCTGGTGAGACATCGGGATTCCAAGACCTGTCTGCCCTTGGAAAGAAAGCAGCTGTGAGCAAATGGATGATCCTATTCCCAAAGAGATGGAGGACGAGAATAGAGTGAAGAGGAGAAGCATGTCAGAAATAATACGAGGGTAAAAGACAGAACAAACACAGACACTATCTTTTCATCTCCCATACTACCATGAGTTGCCTTTTGTAACCTGTGAGCTCAGTCAAATTTAATGTAGATAAATCAGATGTCATTATAATCATTATATTTGATTAATATATCAACACATAGAACAACACATAGAACTAATTTTTTGTTGTGCTAATTTTCTGTGATTTGGCTTGTTTCCATTTTGTTGTGTTAATTTCATTGTGTTGCAGCTTGTTTCTGTTTTGTTGTGCTAATTTAGTTTGGTTTGCGATTTGTTTCTATTGTGTTGTGCTAATTTCATTGTGCTATGTTAATTTCATTGTGCCGCAACTTGTTTCCGTTGTGCTGTGCTAATTTTGGTGTGTTGCACCTTGTTTTCATTCTGTTGCGGCTTGTTTCCGTTGTGCTGTGGAGATTTCATTGTGTTGTGCACTATTGGGCCACCAAAGGTAGGTAGCAAGACACTTCTGTCTGGCCTAATTTAACCGAATAGATCAGTCTTAAACAATATAATATCCAACTCGAAACACCAAAAATTGGTAAAAATGTTAGAAAACCATCTATTTCGAAATCTCATTAATGGGTGAAAATGTTAGAAAACCGACAATGTAGAATAAATTTAACCGAATAGATCAGTTGTAAACAATATCATATCTATTTCGAAATCTCATTAATGGGTGAAAATGTTAGAAAACCGACAATGTAGTATTTGTAAAAAAAAAAAAAAAAAAAAAAACTCTAGTGTTTCTTGCATTTATACCAACTTTTGGGGGGGGGGGGGTACCAAACTGATGCCAGGAAAATATGCCAAAACAGATTTATGAAGTGACATTTGGGGGAAAGCTTGCATGACATTTCATTGTCCCTGTGCTATTGCTCTCCTGAGAAATACTCCAGAACACTTCAGTGGCTCACTGTGAGACTGGAATCAGAATGGAGAATGCTTTAATATGAAGACTTTGTACTTGCCTACATGTGTACTTCTACAGAGAACAAAGTGAGACATCAGATCCATGGACACTTTGTATATTGTGTCACATACTGCATCTGGATGGACTGCTACTCACAAACAACACACAGCATATTGAATCAAATCAGCACTGTGTGAATACAATTAATGATTCTTAATCTGCTTTAATGCATGTGCAGTACTGTATATGAACATAAGATGAATAAATGACTATGAGTGAATCACTCAAGCATTTACAGATTTGTTCAAAACACTGATTATTCAAGAACAAAACAAGTAACTGTTTAATGTTTGCATAGTTCCCTAAAAAGTCTCCTGGCAAAGACTTTAATAGAATTAAAAGTCTCCTGGCAAAGACTTTAATAGAATTCAAGATGATTAAGCTTGAATACTGTCTTGATAGTAAGCAAATTAAAGACGCAGTTGGAGAGTCACTGAATTATTTACTCAACTGATTTGTTCAAAAACACTGATTCATTTAGGAACAAAGCACAACTACTGTGTGTTGTTTGGAGACTCCATGGTTAATTTTGTCGTGGCTTTCTTTTTTGATAAAAATTGAAAAGTAAATGACAATATTGTGCAAACATACAAACCGTTAGACAAAACATAACACAGCATCACATCTGCAATCATGCAGCTTGCCTGAATATCTGTATACAAGCAATAGTTTAAATATTAAGACTTAAGATCTATATAAAAGAATATGAAAAAGAACATATGCAAGTAGAAATATTGCCTATATAGTTCATCAACCTGCCATTTGTGTGAAATCTTACCATGCAAAACTTTCATTACACAGAATGTACTTCAATGCCATAAAACACCAAAAAACCTTGCAATTTATTTCCAAGAATAACTCTGATGTCTCTTGTAATTTTCTGAAAGAGCTTTCCGAGTTCAATAAGGTCTGAACTCTTAGAAACTCTCAGTTCATGATAATGCTAACAAGAATTCTCAAGCTGTGCTAACAGTAAAACGCACACACACACACACACACACACACACACACACACACACACACACACACACACACACACAAGATTATTTTTAATGAAACTGTACTATAAATATAGTTTTGCTTCATCTTGCCATTAGGGATATGTACTGTTGCTTTTGTAGTATGAGCCACAACATAAAAGGACTACGTTTTGGAATGCAGTGTATTGCTAAGGGAATTGCTGAGGAATGCTATTTTAAACAGTTCTAGAGGAACAAAAATGGGGAAAACTGCTGCTAAGAGATAATGTATCATTCTAGTCTGTCCTGTTGTTTTGACAGAATCTCTTTTGTCTCTTGTAGTTTATATCTTCACAAACTAAGTAATTGTGAGCATTAATATCATTTCGAGGTGTTAACAGAAATGATTTGTTCTGCAAACTCATCTCACCATATTGAGAAGAGTCAATTCGATTTGTAAAGACCCAAAATACACCTATTATTGACTGTTGGCTTTGGGGAACTGCCCTGTTTGCCTGTCAATGAAAAATCGATAGAAAGCCATTATGTTGCCAAGTGTAATATGACAGCATTTGGGGAGTTTCCTGGCAAAGACTTTCATTTAACTGTGAGCACACTTACACAAAGTGAATCGCAAACTACAATGGAGAAAAACTTTCAAAGGATGAGGACTTGCAGATCAGATCAACAAAACACAGTGCAGACTGAAATTCTCCTAATTTAGTTTCTGCCTCATCAGTTAGTGTCATAACTGCTTCACTAGCCTTGAAAAATTAGGCCTTAAATGTAATTAATTTCTGCAATCGAAAGAATTCTTGATTGAATGGTAAGTCAAATAACAGTAATATATTCAAACTGTAGTTGGAGGATGCCAGGAAAGAAAGAGGGAAGAAAAGCAGAGAAAGAGAGAGGGGTGGAAGGGAAAAGCTTAACCATATGGCACATTCTAAATTTTTCACGCAGGCGTCTTTGGCGGTTCACATCTGTAGGGATAAATCTAAAGGTTTTCATTTCCCATCAGCCCACAACAACAGGTAAATGCACCTGTTTAACCTTTATTTGCATACAAAGAGCTGTGTGTAAATAGAAGGTAGAATACAAACAATGCGATATTGAAATCCCACTGCAGGTGTGACAAAACCTCTCTATAACAGCATGGATTAATTGCGTTTGGAGGCATGACTTATTATGCTTTAAATTTTACATTTAAAAGGATATACAGGTGCATCTCAATAAATTAGAATGTTGTGGAAAAGTTCATTTATTTCAGTTCAACTCAAATTGTGAAACTTGTGTATTAAATAAATTCAGTGCACACAGACTGGAGTAGTTTAAGTCTTTGGTTCTTTTAATTGTGATGACTGACTCACATTTATCAAAAACCCACCAATTCACTATCTCAACAAATTAAAATATGGTGACATGCCAATCATACTTCATAAGACCAATACAAAAAAAAAAAAAAAGATTTTTAGTGAATTGTTGGCCTTCTGGAAAGTATGTTGATTTACTGTACATGTACTCAATACTTGGTAGGGGCTCCTTTCGCTTTAATTACTGCCTCAATTCGGCGTGGCATGGAGGTGATCAGTTTGTGGCACTGCTGAGGTGGTATGGAAGCCCAGGTTTCTTTGACAGTGGCCTTCAGCTCATCTGCATTTTTTGGTCTCTTTTTTCTCATTTTCCTCTTGACAATACCCCACAGATTCTCTATTGGGTTCAGGTCTGAGTTTGCTGGCCAGTCAAGCACACCAACACCATGGTCATTTAACCAACTTTTGCTGCTTTTGGCAGTGTGGGCAGGTGCCAAATCCTGCTGGAAAATGAAATCAGCATCTTCAAAAAGCTGGTCAGCAGAAGGAAGCATGAAGTGCTCCAAAAATTTTTGGTAAACGGGTGTAGAGACTTTGTTTTCAAAAAACACAATGGACCAACGCCAGCAGATGACACAGCACCCCAAATCATCACAGACTGTGGAAACTTAACACTGGACTTCAAGCAACTTGGGCTATGAGCTTCTCCACCCTTCCTCCAGACTCTAGGACCTTGGTTTCCAAATGAAATACAAAACTTGCTCTCATCTGAAAAGAGGACTTTGGACCAGAAACAAAAACAGTCCAGTTCTTCTTCTTCTTAGCCCAGGTAAGATGCCTCTGACATTGTCTGTGGTTCAGGAGTGGCTTAACAAGAGGAATACGACAACTGTAGCCAAATCCCTTGACACGTCTGTGTGTGGTGGCTCTTGATGCCTTGACCCCAGCCTCAGTCCATTCCTTGTGAAGTTCACTAAAATTCTTGAATCGATTTTGTTTGACAATCCTCATAAGGCTGCTGTTCTCTCGGTTGGTTGTGCATCTTTTTCTTCCACACTTTTCCCTTCCACTCAACTTTCTGTTAACATGCTTGGATACAGCACTCTGTGAACAGTTTCATTGGCAATGAATGTTTGTGACTTACCCTCTTTTTGAAGGGTGTCAGTGATTGTCTTCTGGACAACTGTCAGATCAGCAGTCTTCCATGTGATTGTGTAGCCGAGTGAACCAAACTGAAAGACCATTTTGAGGCTCAGGAAACCTTTGCAGGTGTTTTGAGTTGATTAGCTGATTGGCATGTCACCATATTCTAATTTGTTGAAGACAGTGAATTGGTGTGTTTTTGTTAAATGTGAGCCAAAATCATTACAATTAAAAGAACCAAAGACTTAAACTGCTTCAGTCTGTGTGCACTGAATTTATTTAATACACGATTTTCACAATTTGAATTGAATTACTGAAATAAATGAAAAAAACTTTTCCACGACATTCTAATTTATTGAGATGCACCTGTAGTTCCAACTGACTGGATGAACAACATTCAAATTCAAACCTGTTACTACACATCGGTTCTTTTTTATGACAGCTTACTTGCAAAATCCCCATACGTTATCACCATATGTTATTTATATATTTGTATATATTAGAATTTGTTTTAAATTTCCATTTATTTATTGTTTGTTTGTTGTATGTATGTGTACACATATGCATGTGTAAAAATTCTAATGATACATTTATAATAAACTTATTATAAATAAATGATTAACATTATTATTTACTATGCATCCTCAGATTCATGATTCTGTCAGTTTCAGCTTTCTCTGGTATAATTAAAGTATGTATATATATATATATATAAACCAATGATTATGATATATATTATATATATATATATATATATATATCTATATATATATATATATAGACATTTTTCTCTATCTATAATTTTTTTTTTCCTCAAAATGACCACTAAATTGTATAACTAAGTTTTGTTCCAGGCATTGTTATTTTAGTATCATTGGTATACTATATCATAGTTTTGTTAATATTTGGAAATATTTTATTTATAATATTTTTTATTTATTTATTTGTCACTTTAAATTCTAGTTAAGGTTTTAGTAATTTTTATATTGTGACTTTATATATATATATGTCTGTTTAGTTTTTACAAGTTTGTATGAATAATTTTTTGTTGTATTTTATTTAGTTCTTCAAGTTAAACAAAACAAAAATGACCAATGTTGCCAGCATATAGCTTCAGTTTTGGTAAAAATAATAACCTTGGTTCCAAGCAAATGATTTCCTACTTTAAAATAAATAAATAAATAAATAAATAAAAACATCTCAATTATTTTACACCCTGAAATCTCCGGCTCATATCTTGGAGAGTTAAATGGCTCTATCCCAAGACATTTGCTGTTTCTAAACTGTTATTAGTCACTTTGATAGGGCATTCAATGATCCACTTTACTACACTGAAAGTAACTATCCCCAAATGAGCTCTTTCTCTTCAGATGCCTTAAGGGCTTGTGAGTAAAATAATCAAGCTTTTGATCGAATATGGGAATGTTCACAGCTGCATAATAAAGCACGTCCTTTTAATTAATTAAATTGGCTCATTCATTACTACTGTACAGGCTACACTGAGAAAGAAGAAAGCATATAAAGAGCAAACCACAAAGTAACAGCAACATTGCCATGGTTACAGCAGACCTTACCCATTAAGTGCATCAGAACTATTGCGTATAATCAAGTCAAGACCATGGAGTCACTACATAGGAGTTCGACTGGATTAAACAGGATTACGCAACATTTATTGTGCACTGCTGCTTGTTTGAGCACACATTTTTCTTTCAAGCTTTTGATGTAGGTGTTTTTGTAAATGTCTCAGTTATGGATGCACAATTAAATTTTATGCATGGATCATTCATTCTGTGTTCCTCTGGAAAAAAATAAATAAAAAATCAGAGTCTGACAGAATGCAATTCACCACCGTATAATGGCTTCCTTTTCCATTAGAAACAAGCATGGCAAAGGGAAATTTAATTTGTTTTATCTGCCTCTTTTACCTTGTTAATGACCCTGCAATTGCAACCATCCATAGACAGATACAAGAAAAGAATGGGTTTAAATCAGCAAAAGCAAACAATGAATTGCGATTAATCACACCCAAAATAAATGTTTCTGTTTTTATTTTTTTTCATAATACTTTTTATAACTATTATCACACCCAAAATAAATGTTTCTGTTTTTATTTTTTTGCATAATATGTGTGTGTACTTTGTATATTTATTATGTATATATAAACACACACACATGCATGTGTATATATTTCAGAAATATGTTATGTTCATATATTAAATGATTTATTTATAATATAAATTATATGAATATAATTCTGGAGTGGTTTTGTACTGCGTCAAACGCCAATGTACAGGGCTGATATTTGAAATCTTAGATATGAAACATTACTTAGGTAATTGATGATGTAAAAAGGTTCCCTTTCCCTCAGTAGACCTTCATTCCCACTATATTGATACTTTTATCCACAAATTCTGCCCAAAGCATTATTTTTACCATAAGAAAAGAGACTATTTCATACAGCATCGATTTAATGTCCTATTTTCATGATACTCAACTGAGTCCCGCCATAAAAAAAGGTTTACAACCCCACCTGCACTAATATTTAGCACCCACTGTCAGGAGCTGGAATCCCTGTGCCAACTTCTCAACCATCAAACCTTATTACGATGCAGAATAAGCTCATATATGTACATGAAGAAACTCAATATCAGACTCCTGGCAATGAAAAATGATATATTTCCAAGGAGATGAGATCATCAAACGCCTTCCAAAATGGTATGTATAATTAGGAGAGAGTCATTAATCAAGGTATGCAGAGCTGCTCTCTGTAATGAGATTCAGAAAGTGAAATTTATTAAGCCAGGCTTGTATTCACCTCGCTGTTTTTTTTTTATCAGGTTCAAATCACCATTTTGTTCAAAGATTCAGCACTGAAGGCATTAGCCATGGGAGAACGGCTTCCAAATGCATTAAGAGCAAAAGTGTTTAAAAATTAGCCCTCCCTCGCGGGTTTGTTGTGAAGTATTCCACTGCCTCCTACACACTCGAGGGAACCAGAGAGAAACAGAGTCGAATTTTAATTTTTTTGTTGTTGTGCCGCATTGTCATCATTACGAGGTGCCTGGCATGACAGTAAACCCGTTTTATAGAAAATCAAATGACTTTGTACTCCCAGAATGCATTGTAATTATGAGTATAATATCTACTGATGTGCATGGTGGTGCATCAAGGCTGTGATTTACTGTGGCTGAATTATTACATCACCATCCCCTGCGATGAATTACCAGTCAAAACTTTGAACACATACAACTATTTCATGCTTGACAATGTTAAAAAAAAAAAAAAAAAAAGCGAGGATTACAGGAAGGGAATTTTTTTTTGTTTTATGTTTTTGAGTCATTAATTCTAACCAAGGCTGATTTTTTTTTTAATCAAAATACAGTAAAATTGTAAAATACTATTACAATTTTAAATATCTGTTTTCATATATTTTATATTTTTTTTAAATGTAATGTATTCCTGTGATGGCAAAGCTGAAATTTCAGCAGTGATCTTCAGTATCACATGATCCTTTTTTTAATAATAATTTTTATTATTATTATCAATGTTGAATACACTTGTACTGCTTAATATTTTTGTGAAAACCATAATACTTTTTTTCGGAACACTGTACTACTTTTGATCAATGTAATCCATTTTTTACATTAACATGGATATATATATATCCGTGTTAATCAGCAGCATGCAATACACAGATATTATGTTAAAAACACGTCAGAACTAATCCTAAATATTCCATTAAGGTTAAATATCATTGTGTCACATTACCATTTCACAAAACCAGCACAAATCAAAGATACTTCAGGCTTACAAAGGAGTCTCATAAAGAGCCTAAGTAAATTAATGCGCCCAATCAATCAAACTTAAGTGCAAGGTAGACAAATATTTAGCTGAAACTCATCAAACGACGCAACTTGTGGCACCTCATTAGTAATCAACGTCGGCCGCAGTCAGAAATAAAGGACTGAGGACTGCAGTTGAAAATCGATGGGCAAGTCCTTACCCACCATTGTTGCTATTGATAGGAGGGAGGGGGTCTGGCTCATCCACTATTGAAAACACGCTCAGATTCATTGTTTAGCATCACTCTCTTTTTAATTAAGTGCCATTGATCTGTTCAGAGCACTACTTCTTTATGCATTTCCTCCGCTTCTAATTTCACTGTGTGTCCATGAAGTATGGATGGCGAGGACGCCCTCATTTGGATTAACTGCACCTTAAAGCCGCCTTGCGAGAGGAAGGTGCGGCGTGATTTATTTTGTTTTCAGCATATTTCTCGGGTCCGTGCAGAGTTAATATAAACGCCAGTGACTCTAAATCTGTTTCATTAGGCTGGGCCACCACCCGTGCAGTGCCCTTGCAGACAGGAGGGAAGGTCTGTTGTCGAGGTGCTGCTTTAAAACAGAAGGTTAAGAAACTGTGTAACATTTATCAATGGCTAAATCTACAGAACGGAAAGAAAAAAGAACTCCAGTTAATGAGAAACGCATCAAGCCTGTAGGGCTGAGAGGCTGTAATTCACATGGGGATGTGACCGCAGCGTTGAAGGAAATTGGTCACTGAACAAATGTGAGCGATTCACTTGTCATAACGTGGTTTGCTTTTCTCGTCTGATACTGAAGTAATGAAGGCCCGAGTCTAGTTATCTTTACAGAGTGAATTTCACCCCAAAATCAAAAGTAAATGAGAATGTGCAGTCAGACAGGGTTTTTTTTTTTTTTCTTCACGGGGTTTATATTGCAATACTGACTGAGACACACTCTAAGAAAAAAGGCACAAAAGAAGTCACTGGGGCTGTACATTTACAAAAGGTACACTTTTGTACCTTTTAGGTACTAATGCGTGCAATTTAGGTACTAAAAATGGCTTTTGCACCATGTAGTTCTAGGATATTAGTTCTAAGAACTAGCCAGCAGGGTCGTTCCAAGAGAACCAATTTCTCCCTCGGGCCGTTTTCCGGGTTGTATTCGCACAGGTAGAAGGAACTCTGAAGTAGCAGACAAATGTCAACAAACAGTGAATGGAGGACACCATGTTCAGAGCTGTTTTTGTTGAGTGTCATGGGTCTGACTAAATCTCCTATGACAGCTTGCAGTGTTATATATCATCAGGGTTGAGACAACAGGTGAATGCTGTTATTGCTGTTTTCCATGTTCGTGGAGAAAATATTTTTACATGGCTTTTTAGAAATACTGGGTAGTCGGTGTTTCATATGCGTTTGGCCAATCAGCATACACTAACGTCACTGATAGTTCCTATAGAACTGTTTTAGACTCTACACTGAAGTAGGAGCTAATTTAGTTTCCCCAAACGGAGTTCCAAGAACTAAAACGGTTCCTAGTTCCTGTGGTGTGAACACGGCAAAAAGCAAATTCTGCCAATAGTTCTTGGAACTATGAAAAGGTTCCTCTGGTGTGAAAGCCTCTAATGTGTACCTTATAGACCCTTTAGGGTCTACCTTTTTTCTGAGAGTGCACTGTACATTATCTGGCATTGTATTATATGGCAACTTCAATAAATATATAAATATACGCACATGAAATATTAGTTGAAATTATTTTGTCAATTGTACATGCTTCCCAGACGAGAGATCAGCTACACACTATTGCCAAAGAGCTGTGTAATAACGAATTGTTTTTCAAAAAAAAAAAACCCTGCTCAAATTTTTCAGTACATAATGTGCCAGAAGATTTAGCTTCTAAAGGTTTTTTGTTGTTGTTATTCTGGTAATTTATCTTGTCCTAAAAGGTTAAAGTAATGCAGAAATCATAGTAAAAATACTGTAATAATGATTTTTTTTTTTTTTTACATTTTATTTAAATCAGCATGAATAAAGTAAGAAAAAATGTGTAAATTAAATACATTATAAATTATCATATATAATAAACAAACTCATTTTCATTACTATATTGCAAAAAAAAAAAAATAATAATAAAAACAAAAGATTTATGCATCACTAACAGGTTTCTATCAAAGGTTTTTTCTCAAGTGTTTCGTTTAACTCTAAATTCTACATCGGTACTTCAAATGACACAAAAATGAGTTGTAGAGAAAGTTAGTCTAATGGAAAAAAAAAAAAATTTGTGATTGCTATTTGCAACAATAATTTAGACAGTCATTTTTCTGAATTTAAAAAAAAAATCCTTTCAATCGTTCTAATAAAAGATAAACATAAAAATAAAATGGTATACAAATGCACCGTTTCTGAATATACAGGCAAGTTTCATAAGATGTATTATAGAAGAATCTCATATGGGCTGACATGATGATGATAGCATGCGGGATGACATATTTTCAAATAATTTGTTCGCCTGATTGATGAAACATCCAGCACATGTTTATTTTCACCTCTGTATGGAAGACAAACGGTCACTTATAAAGTAATTGGGTAAGCAAGTTCGCAATCACAGTGTATGGGTATACAATAATAAAGGCTCTTTGAGCATGCACGTGTGTAGAGATCTCATAAATATTCATGGTGATGTTTATGGAACACAACAGAACAAAAGTCTGCCTTACAACAAGACATCACAGTGGGATGAATATTAACATGTTGGGCTGCAAACTGTCGCCTCTATCCGTTCAAACGGATCATGTACTTACAGCACAAAGACAGCTCAGTGAAAATATTGACGTGTACCATCCCACTCAATCAGATGATGTGTAGAACACAGCGATCTAGGAATATTTACTGGATTTGCCAAGCCAGAGGTTACAAACAATGCAACTACACACACAGGTGCTTTGCTTGCACACAGGCCTATTGTTGAGAAATGAGAGACATAAGACTTTGATTTCACTCTGAGCCACTGCATCTCAGCCTCTGGCATCCCATATGCCTAAAGCTCTTCTCCAAGTTTAGAAAGTTCTAGTAAAGCCCTGAAGACCTTTCACAGCCAACAGCAAAAAAGCAGCAACTGAAACGACAAGTGCAAGCACAACCTCCATCAGAGTGCTCAACCTGTGCCCACCTCCTGCTTGCTAGTATTGATGAGACAATTGGAAAAGGAAAGTGTTGTCAACGAAACTGCAAGAATGTCATTTCAACTGGAGAAGAACAGGAAGATCTTTTTACAACACCCTATGATTAAACCTCTTGGTCTTTTTTGAATATCTGTATATCTGCTGTGTAATACAGCTTTGGCATTTACATCAAAATATTGCATCAGCCTATTCAAAAAGAATATTCTACAGTATGTTCACCTTTCCCTTTTCTTTAAAGACACAGTGAGTTGAGAGTTCAGACCAGAGTTCAGTGTCACATATGTTTTATTTATGCAGCGGGGTTATTATAGTTAACTTAAACCATAAATAAATAAATTAATAAAAAATGTTACTTGAAAATAAAACAACTGTTATCTGAAATTAAATAATAAAACACACACACACACACACACACACACACACACACACACACACACACACACACACACACACACACACACACACACACACACACACACACACAAACATTCAGCTAGTTTCCAAGGCAACACTTCTAATTTTTATTTAGTTTAACAAACAAACAAACAAACAAAAAACTGAAATGAAAATGAATAGACATATTTAAAAACAACAAAAACTAATAAAAATGACCAGAAAGCAGAACACGAAAGCAGAAAATATAAAAATAAAATCTAATTTAAAAAAAAATCTAATTCAGAATAGTAAAAAAAATCTATAATTGTATCTCGATGCTAAAATAACACTGGTATGTGTATATATATTTTTCCCAGCTGCTATGCTTTTTTTCTTACACAGTTCTATTGTGGCATAATCTATTTCAGGTAACCCTGTTCTTAATCACTACAAACGACAAAATGATCTGTGATTAGCCGCTTTACATGTCAGTTATATAGTCTCTTCCTGTCTAAGTAGGCAGAAAAAACGTCAGTCAGGACCGTATGCAGTTTAGTCAATGGTCTGCCTATGGGAGACTACTTTAGCTTTAGCATATGCCACCAAAACAGTGAATAAGCTAGCGTGTCGTGATTCAGTTTCCTTTACCTTCTGAAATAAAGCGCAGTTGAGACGTAATCATCAAATCCTAATACAGGTTTATAGTCTCAGATTTGTAGTGTGTGCTGAACTTGAGGAGATAAGAGAGTGGCATTGCCATTTAAAATGAATCAATGAGATGTTATCAGCATTTTCGACGTTGATTTGAGTCTAGCATGTCAAACAGCCGAAGCCCATTTTGTTCAGCTCACTCTATTTGATAGGAAATTTATTCAGTCCAATACAAACACAATTATAATGGATAAACACACAATTATAATATTCAAACACATTATTTCATCAGTATGCTCACCCACATCTACATAATTGTGTTGCTAGTTATGCAAAAAAGGTAACGTTCTCCTTGTGATAGTTTTGCTTTTTTTATGTTTTTCTTTCTCTTTTTTCCCCTTCTTTCCTTCCTTTTAAATCTGAGGCTGTGCAGAAATGCTGCAAACACTGGCAACAAGATCAGGAGCTAATTAAAACCATTCATTAGAAAGCTAAATGAGGGAGTATTCATCTCAATCCAACTAATGTAAAGAGAGAAATGAACAGCTGGGAATTAAACGACAAATTCAAACTTTTAGATAGATTTACTTTTGCTAAGTAACAGAGCTGTGGCTTAGTGGTTAGTGCACATTACGTTGTGGTGCTCATCTGGGAAACATATGTTTGAGTTCTGCCCGTGCCTTTTACCAAACTCATTTAAAAAACCCTCTTTTAGCCAAACACAACAACCTCTGACCAAGAATATGCAACAATGTAGATTGTTGTAAACCTTTGTTTTTAAGAGTGTTGGGGAATAAATAAAGTTTCAAGGCTTTTTTGTTTGAAAATAAATGAAAATGATAATAATAATTCAGCGATTTCTAGCCATTCTATATTATTAAGATTTTTGTTGTCCACCCCACATTTTCAAATGTCCACGTTAGAATGGCTAATAATGCCACTAGTGTTTATACCAGTGTTATTTTAGTATCACTGATAATACTAAATTATTATATATAATAATATTTACTATAATAATTATTTAGTTTTTCTAAAAAACATTTTTTGTTGTTATTTCTTCATTTTTATTTCAGTTTTAGTTTTAGTTATTTTAGTACTTCAAGTTACACTAAAATGAAACTAACTTTTACTAGCTGAAAAAACAAATAATAAAAATATATATTATATATTCATTTTATTTCAGTTAATGTAACAAATAACAATTAGTAATTAAAAATAATAAGAATACAAATTTTTTTTTTATTTATTTATTTAGTTAAAAATAAGAATCCTGGTCCATACAACAATGTGTATGATGGGATGTTTTTGTAGCAGGAGGCGTACTGAGTTGTTTGCCCACTGATTGCATTATGTTACCTAGACGGCTCAGAGGAGAACAGACCTCGGTAATGACTTTCTCATTCACAATGACCTTGAAGACTGCAAGTAATTAGACTTGAGGTGTTACTGTCTAATGGAAAGTTAAGGAGAGATTGAATACTGCAGATGCAAGAAAAGTCCACAGAATCCCTGTCTTCTCCCAGGGAGCATCAATCAGCAGTAACAGGAGGAGCCTTCATGAAAGACACATCAAATCAAATGGTTTTTGCCATTATGAACCGCTTGTCTTCTCAGCAGCATGGAGCTATTATTTATGAATTTAATTCCCCATTTTACAGAGCAGAGAAGTCACTTTATGCCACTTATGCTAAGCATTATCATCTATAAATAAACACCACATAAAATCTCATAAATTAGTCTCTGGACACGTCTTCTCTGAGTGACTCTTATTTGATCTATACTGTATGTTCAGCGATGTACAGAGCTTACAAAATCAGTAAACAGAGTACTTTAGAGAAGATTCTAGAGTTGACATCAAAGAATATTTAGGCTGTTTTATAGTATATATATCAGGATTACATACACTAATATCCTCTACAGTAGCTCACTACTAACAGTTACAACACTGTTCTCTAGTAGGGATTGAGTAGTAGGCTACTTGGAAGCGACATAAATGATCAATCATAAAAATACATTTTTTTTTTTAAATTTAGCAGAACATCAGAGAACCATTATAGATCTAGTGAACTATTATGATATTTTTTGTTCTATTACTGTAATATTTGACTGCCGCATTATAGTTTAATTTTTTTTTTTTCCCTATATGGAAAATAGCAATCAAAGCAAAGCAATGCAAAGGAAGATATTTTGAAGAATGTTGGTAACTTAACATTTTCGGTTACCACTGACTTCCATTGTATGGACAAGAATAACAATGGTTAGGTTTGAAACAGCATTAGTGCGATTAAATTATGAAAATTTATTTTTTATTTTTTGGGGTGGACTATGCCTTTAAAATCTTTACATATAGATAACATGACTCGTTATGACTTGTAACATAAACATACTGTAGCTAAAATGTGATAAGTTGCAGTACGGTGAAACTTTAGCTTATTGCTAGAAAAGATTCACTACGATCATCTGAATCACTAAATTACACCACTAAAAAACACTGAAGAAGTGTGATTGCTGTTTTGAGTGTGTTACTCCTAGCAGCCTTTTCTTAATTGGAGAAATTGGTGACACTTATTCCAGCTTAATTTGCAGCAGGCCTTAAAGTGCTTGTTCTTAATCAGCTCTCTCATTATATTATCCTAATCATCTCTGCAGCTGCCGGACACTGATTATTTACATGTTTAATTTTTCTCATGTCATGATAACGGCTGTCCCCATAGCACTCATGTCAATTGCCGCCCATGAGATCTAATCAACGCAGACATGAATAGTGCATCATGACCTCAAAGGGGGTTGACTGGCGATTTGCTCTCAATTACACACCGAGAGACAGGTCTAAGGGCACTTCCACAGCCTTCTATCAACAGCTTTCACACCCTAAATAAAACCTTTTATTGCCCGGATGTCTCACTGATATATTCCTCACACAGACCTGCTGGTTTGCCAGATGCTTGGGCCAGGATTCTCCATCAGGGAGACTATTATTACTAGTCATGAATCACAAGAGATCAACACATTCGTATCATCATAAATGACAATAGGAGCTATTAATTAACCAGTTAATAATACTTTTTCCTGTGTTTTGAGTTAACACTATGGTGATTGTAGTAAATCCAGACGATGTCCACCACACGAAGTGATACCACGAACCTCACATTTTCTCTAAAATCTAAGGCAAATCTACAAAACATAGTAATCTTCATTATTTTCATAGGAAATATCTAGTTGTGACACTTTTTAAGGTTACAGAATTTTTTTATATGCATATAAACTGCTACAAAAAAATTTAGTATTCTTCATTATTGGCTGTTAAAAAAGGGCATATGTTTTACTGAACACACACTGACCTTTGACTTAATGGTGAGGCATGCTGACATGATTAATTTTAACAAGACATTTTGACCTGGAGACGATTATCCCATTGGAATAAAACTTACTGACTTTGCAAAAAACATTGATCATTTCTTTACTTTTTGGGGATTTTTCCCACCTTGTTAAACTTGTGAAAAATATAAATGTCTTGTTAGGCTACATTATTATTATTAAATATTGAATTCAATCTTTTTATCAACTTGTTTTCTTTTAATTAGCACAGGTTTTATATTGCTTTTTGGAACATCTCAGCATATGCACATCAGTTTTTGAGTGAACAATTGAGGTGCAATCTTCCACAAATAATAATTTTCCCCCAAAAAACTCATATGCATAAGCAAAGATCAATGAGGCATAGAAGAAATCGAAAAGCTGTACTAATTGAAAGAAAACATAACAACAATAAAACAGAATGGAAGATTTTGTGATAATACAGCATATTGAGAGATTTACAGGCATTTTTAAAGGCTTACTGGGAGCACCAAATTAAGTAAAGAATATTCATCACAGAACAAGGATCAAATGGACTTTTAACAATAAAACGAGTATGAAACATGAACAACTCATCATAAAGCAAAAATGAAAAAAGGCAACATTTAGCCAGCAGTAAACAACAGAACCACTTAAAGAGAAAAACAGTGTGTAACTGGACATCTTCCCCATGTGACAACGGACTTCCATATGCCTTTCTTCTATTTATGGTTTCTAATTTGACACACACACATAAGCATAACACTGCAATTCAAGCTGTGCAAAACAGAAAAGCAAGGTACTTAGCTACTGACACCCAGATGCATGGAAACCATCAGCGTCTTATTTTTTTATGGGCCACATTTGGTGGTCTTACCTAAGAAAAATCAAGAGAGAGAGAGATACACATTTAGTTGGAAACAATACTTGTATGTCAGAGAATATAAGGTGCACTTGAGAGAAGCAGCACTGAGCAGACCATAAACGCTAACATAAGTGGCTTTTCATGAATATTTTGGGACATGGTCATAATTTGAACCATTTTTAGTAAGGCAGATGGGTCTAAAAAGGCTGTTCAGGTGACAACAGCTGTGCTTAAGACCTGAGAGCAAGGAAATGCACCTGTTGCTAGAGGAACACAGGATAACTATCAATTGTCCTGCATGCTGCTAGCAACAGGTATTACACCCTAGAGAAAGCAGATTTCATCTAATTGCGGGACTCTATCATGCACCATTTGAAGGAAATTACACATTGCTGCAATTGAACAGAAGAAGAAACATAATTCTTAGTGCAGAACACTGCACAGCAACAGAGAGGTAAAAAGCCATTTTAGGTAATGGACAAACAACATTCTTACTCAACATAATCAGGCAAAGATTTCTACCATGCAGAATATTTAGTGAATAGACTGGCAATTAGTATACAAGGAAAAAAAAAAAAAAAACTTAAAGCTGGCAGGGAACTTTAAGGATCATGAGGATCATTCTTTAATTGATACAATATAATTATTATTATTATTTTATTTTACTTTACAAGTTTTAAATAAATTTAACAGCCTTTTAAAAGTTCCCAGTTTTATACAGGTATAATTATTAATAAATTGAAATTCATTTATAAAATAAGAGCGAGGGAAAGGAATGTTGATAATTATGAAAGGAATGTTGGTAACTGTAGAACTACAAAGAAAGTTGTGGCCAAAAACAGCTGCAGCATGGAATGTGCCCCAGATTTGATGTTTTTCTCTCTTTATCTCGCTGTGGCAGCAGGTATGTTCAGTCTCTCTCTTTCTTCCTGTCTCAGTCAAGGGACTGTGTTAATTACATATGCAAAACAGAAATTCTTTCTGTTAATGATGCCCTCAGTGATTTGGTATGCCAAAAGGAAAGAAGAAGAAGCCAAAACTATTATATTTGATTTTGGTGAATAAAAACCTATGTTAACTTAATTTAAACCATTGATAGCGTATTGATGATTTTAGCCTCCTTGTAATCTTATAATATTAATCTGAATTAAACGGAGGTCTTCAATCCGCAGTGTAGTTTCACAGAATGCATTCAGTTTGAGATTTTAATCCTATCGCCATCTGGATGCGGTGGAGGTAAATTAATTTTAATATTTATACAAAAAAATGTTTACACTGATGTGAAAACATACACTTTATGCCTGCAAAATCAATTTCAGACTCGAGCCACATATAATTAGATCTGCTGTTTACATACTGTACTTTGTGTAGAATTGATTAGATTCGTTAGAATAAAACATTCCCAGGAAAGCAAAGAAAGCAAGCCTCACACTTTATGGAACAAGCATTAGAACAAGAAAAAAACAGAAAACAGATCTGGTGAAGTGCTAAAGGACAAGGTATTAAATTTGTAATTCAAAGGGATAAGATGGCCTCAGTGTCACTAAACAGCAAATCACTTGTAATTATATTCCTTAAAATATCAGTGCAAACACTAACATAACATCTAAGACAAACATTATTTTACCAGCACAGAGTATCTGAAAGTCAGGCACGGCAACAGAATTTTTTCTCTGCTGGAGCTATGGGGGGCTAGGCCAATATGTGTGGGCGCTAAGAAAATAAATTATATTGATGACGTCAGAGTTACTTTAAAAATTCTGATGGGGCTATAGTGCTACATCCAGGTCTAATCCAGGGGCTAAACCAGGGCTACAAGACCAACTAAGACCCGGTGTACCGCTGTCACTGCTGAATGTTTAAGAAAACATTTATAACTAATAACTTACAAAGTCAATTTAAAGACTCTTAAGACCAACTAAGAAAGGACACAATACTGTTATATTTAACTTTCTGCAACAAAACATAAAGTTAAATATAACAGTATGAATGATTTATTCACTTACTAGGATTTTTTTTAAACCAAATAAGACCAATGCAAAAAGATAAATATTATATTGAAACATTACAAAACACCAAACAAATATTATATTGAAACATTACAAAACACCTAACATTATGAATTAGATTTTCTTTATTTTTAAACCAAATAAGACCAATGCAAAAAGATAAATATTATATTGAAACATTACAAAACACCTAACATTATGAATTAGATTTTCTTTAGATATTGTGCAATGGCTTAAAAAGGATGCTCAATTATTGCAAAGAGCAATTAAATTAATAAAATTCTCAAAGCATGATTTTTCACTATTATGTTGGGAAAAACATAATAAATTATGAATATTTATTTTACAGTTGGCTTTACACAATTGGAAGTGGTATATACAGTATGCTAGAAAATTATGCAAACACAAAAATACATATGATTAAAGGGTTAGTTCGACCCAAAACGAAAATTCTGACATTGATTACTCACCCTCATGTCGTTCCAAACCTGTTAGACCTCCGTTCTTCTTCAGAACACAAATTAAGATATTTTTGATGTATTCCGAGAGTTCTCTGACCCTCCCATAGACAGCAAGTATCCTTACATGATCAAGGATCAGAAACATAGCAAGGACATAGATAGAATTTTCATTTTTGGGTGAACTATACATTTAATAATGCAGCATGTTGTGTCACTCATCTAACGGTTTTACATAGTTTCGTTCTGTGCACAAAAAGCCATCATGGAAAACACTGCATAAATCGCATGTTGAACAATACTTTTACCATTAATCCTTAACTAGGACAACCTTCAAAAATGCTACTATTTGTAAGAATAAAAGACCCACTGACATCCTGCAACAGACATCCAAAACACACTGCTGAAATAAAGGTCTGTGGGAGCCATGTTGCCGTTGATTTGTGCTCAAGGGAATGCAGATACCAATCCTGCTTCCATCAAATCTCCATCCAATCCCCCCAGTCTCATTCACAACATTCCCAAAGGGAAAAGCCCATAAAAAAGCATTAAAGCAGATACGATAATGATTAGTTGCTGCATTTCTTTTTGAAGGACATCTGGTGGTCTATACCTCCGAAATAAAGAAGACAGAGATCAACCAAAGAACAGCAACAAAGCCAGTCTCGCTATAACACTCCAGCCTTATTCATGAAAATGTATTTGGTGTATTGATCAAAGAGATTCAATGCTTCTAAGGTCAGACAGACACGCATCGAACAATGACTCCAAAGGCCCATAGAATCAGCTCCGGGCAATACAAATGCGCAATACAAAGCATATGCCTCTTATTACTCGCACCTTTGCTGAAAAGGGTTTGGAAATTAATTTCATGCCTGATTTAAAGCCCCCAAATGCTTGAGTGCGCTCCTGTCTGATATTATAAACATCCATGGCTTAATCTCGCCCGGGCTCTGGCACCAAATCGCTGTTTCTAAGTAGACAAAACTGTACCAGGCTAAGCAAAGCTGGCAGCATTTCTCTGATAAGCTTCGCCGCTCAGCGATTTGTCACATAAGGGTGTCACACTGGTTGGTACCAAAAAGCGCCTGAGAAAAGACGCATCACAGTTGTATGCATTTTTTTTATATCGAACTTCCGCACTGCAGTCACTCAATGAGGATTTACATGCCCTCTTTTAAATGTTTTTTTTTTTCTGGATGGGTGTCTGCCGAGATGCAGAGAGGCCATTTATTTTCAGCTCTGCAGTAAAGCAATGAAGATGTGTGTAGGCAGATATATACTTGGGAACAGCCATATAACATCCATATTTAATCCTATAAGAAAAACTGAGGAAAGGTTTCATGCGCTGTGACTTTTCTTTGCCTCTCTCTCTCAGTTTTCGCTTAAACATAAAACACAACTCAACCCACAAATAATTCTAAAACATATATACACCAGAAAATAATACTTCACCACCCTGAATAAATCACATCATTATTTATTATATATAATGTGGCAGTTTAATCCTAATGTCCGGAGGGGGAGCCCCGAGATGGTTGGGTATAAATAAATTATGAACGGGAGAAAATTTGAGTCTAAGATTGAGTTAATTAATGTTGTGTGTAGGTGTATGTATACTGTATATGATACAGACAAAACCTTTATTTAGCTGAAGTAATGCGCCAAATTGGTGGCGCTGAGAAGCAAACTCTCTTGTAGAGGAATCAAAAAGCCCGCACTCTGACTGATACTCAGCAGCTGAGTTGTTTCTTTGGAGACAGGCTCAACCCAGCAGTTTGGTAGAAAAAATAACCCAGTATTAAAAGTGACCCAGCAACTTAGTTACAAAAAAACCTGGGCAAAGAATCTTAAAAATAACCCAATAAAATGACCCAACAAGCTGAACCCAGCATTTGGGTAAAAAATAAATAAATAACCCAGCACCTGGGTAAATATATTAAAAATAACCCAATAAAATGGAACCCAGCATTTGGGTAAAAAAATAAATAAAAAACCCAGCACCTGGGTAAATATATTTAAAATAACCCAATAAAATGACCCAACAAGCTGAACCCATGCATTTGGGTAAAAAATAAATAAATAACCCAGCACCTGGGTAAATATATTAAAAATAACCCAATAAAATGGCCCAACAAGCTGAACCCAGCATTTGGGTAAAAAATAAATAAAAAACCCAGCACCTGGGTAAATATGTTTAAAATAACCCAATAAAATGACCCAACAGGCTGAACCCATGCATTTGGGTTAAAATAAATCAACCCAGCATGTTTTAGAGTGTAATTAAATTACAGTTACTTAATTACAAAGGGGGTTACATCTGAATATTTTCACACACATACAGATGGTTGATTTCTTTCCCAAATTGCATAGACTGCTCTAAAAAAATGAGACATCAATATTTCAGGAGTTTAGGACACAGAATAGGACACATGCTTATTTGATAACTGTTTTATTTCCTATTTGGGTATATGTATATGCTTTATGTTTCAAGAGTTAATATTTAAGATGTTTTTAAGGCATTGATAGATGCCAGTGTTTCATCATGTTGCTAAGCTAACAAAACAATACTCTAATTACAAACAAAGCTATAAAGGTTAATATTTAATGTTTAATTAGACAGGTCTAATTTTAATCAATGATTTGGTACTGAATAAAATATTGAAAATGGCAACTTATCTGTTTTGTGGATCCGAGGACAATTTCCCTTCAGGTCAGGATTATGGGTTGTGTAGTACATCAAGGCTATTAAGATTTCCCAAGATATTCTTTTCAGTGAACATAAAATTTTTATTAGCTTCAAAAGAAGTATATTTTACCATGTATCAATCTCAATTTAACTTTTAAATTACATTCCACAAGGCTTCTCAAGGCCTGACAATTAAGTCCCCCTTGACCTCGCCGTTGGTCAAATGACGGTCAAAAATGAAGTATTAGCTGTCATCTCTTTCTTATAAGGTTTGCATTTCATCATGAAGGTATTTATGTAACCCTTCTCTGACCCTACAAGTGCTTGAACCAATGACAAGTGTGCCACCAGTATTTGCAGAGGGTGATAACAAGCACAGCGCTAGCTGTAAGATCACAGCAGGATGCCGACACACACAGAGCCATCAGAGCAGAGTTAATGGTCACAAAAACCTGTTCCCATTCATCCCTCAAACAGCTGTTTAAGGGCTGACCTTCAGAAGAGCTTTTATGCTGCTATCAGCCTCCAAACAGGAAGTGAGATAGACAGAAACACACACTCAGAGACATCTCTCCCTACTATATGACAGCATAATGTTAGTCTTCACAGAGTACAGAACTTTAAAGTGCAGAAGTGACCATTTTCAAAAGGATAGAATTTTCATTCACCCAAAAATACAAATTTGGACTGAGTTTATTCACCCTAATGTTGTACCATAGTCATTTGCTGTTATTCATTTACATTTAATTTTTTATCTATTTCTATATTAAATGCAATTTTATATAAAATATAAATATATGTTTATGGTACCTTGTTAATCCTCTCTTGGAACTTGTTAATCTGTAGTCACAGAGAACTAAAAAATAAATAAATCAAATTATGCAAAGATTTTTTTAAAATTCCAAAAGTTCCATAAAAAAAAAAAAAAAAAAAAAAAAATTCAACTTGCAAGTGGAAGGAAATGAGTGAGTAAAAAAGAAATTGGAAACAAAAAAAATATTGTTTGAGAGTAGTAGTTTCACTTTTGGATGAGCTGTTCCTTTAAGAAAAGATTCGACTCAGATGTGCTCTTTCCCTGAGGACATCATTACACTTCCTGTCATGGCTTTGTGAGCATGAGCCTAAAAGTCTGCCGATTAATTTAATAAAAGGCAGAAAACACTGTCAAGTTATTGGTATTGTATTCAGAGACTGCTGAAAGGAAATTTAAAACCTGCACTCACATTGTGGTGACATTCATGTAGCAAGTGATTTACCTACTTCAAACCAAAACGGTATTTTACCAAAACGGACCATGTTTTTATCATGACACATTGGAAATACTATGGTACTGTATATCAGATTTTTCTTCCTACTTAAAATACACAGACTTATTTTTACATACATTTACATGTCATATTTCGGTCCACTGAATCTTTAAAAAAAAAGACAATTTTGCTTTACCGCAATATGTATTTTTGCACTCAAAATAACATCTATTCAAAAATAAATAAATAACTATAAAAAAAACAAATGGCTTATCCAGAATAGCTTATATATAGAAAGGCTTTGAAAAAAAGAAAATAAGATCCATCATCCAGACAGCAAAAAGAAGACAGTGAAATTCTCTCGGCTCCTATCAGCTCAATGTATGACATCCAAATTGGCCATTTCAGCGTTTCCCAGGAGGATATTTGTCACCTGGGTGGGCTACATTTTGAGAGGCGAAAAACTACTCCTATCAGTGGATGATTTCCTTTCAATGTGGAGGATCCTTCATTCGGAAGTGCAATCAACCACTGTACCTGATTACAGCCTAGAAGAGCTCCTACGAGCTGGAATTTGATGCTTATTGGGTGAACATGAGTGATTCAGAGCGAAAGTACCTTCAGACCCCACACAAACTCCCACAAATGAGCTCCAGCACATTACCGAGCGACAAACTCTATCGGCAAGAGCTGATTTGTGTCCTGAGGGGAGTCTAACCTTCCACTGTGGAGCTAAATGTGAAATGTTCTCCAACTAAACCACTGCAATCTCATGAGCGAGAAAACACCACATCACAGCCTCCGGCACAATCCATTGTCCTTCCTCCCAATATTCTTTCGAAACTCTGTACATGTGATGTGCAGCGAGGAAGCCGTGGGGGGGTTAACAGTGCTGCAGGTACCAAACAATGCTACTGTCCAGACTACTAGGATTACTGTGCTCCCGTGAGACTGACCATCTTTTGTAAATTTTTAGCTTCTGTGCTTTCATTTTTGACTCCCAAAGATATTAATATTTAAAGGTGTTTCTTCGACTATGGGAACTTTTGGCTCTGTGGACTAGTCACTCACACTAGTTAATTTACACATTCCACTAACAATCTCCAAAGGTGGATTATATTATATTATATTATATTATATTATATTATATTATATTATATTATATTATATTATATTATATTATATTATATTATATTATATTAGATTAGATTAGATTAGATTACATTAGATTTATTATTAGTAGTAGTAGTATAAAATTAATAAAATATTACATGATATTTGCATGATATTTAGCACTGCTATCTACATGGTAACAATGGAAATATAATCATTTCTGAAAAATCTTCAATATATAGTCATGATAGGAATAAGTAACAGAGAAAGTCACACATTTAGCAAAAATCATGTTTTTGATTATTTCACTCAGATTATTAAAGTTTTTATTTATAGCTTTTAATTTTTTTTAAATACTCATTTAAACAGTATTTAAAAAAACAACATTCATGTATATTATGTTATCATGATTATTGAAAGGTACATATCTATACATAAAAAAGCACTAGAAAGAGATTATTTTTAAAAATGGCATGGTAAAAAAAAAGTTTTGAAACTTTGAAAATCTGTTAGTTTTAATAAGGAATATAAGTGTTGAAGAAACAACCATAAACTAAAACAATGCACTGGAGCTGCAGTAATGAATGAAATAATCACAAATAAATAAGCGGAATGGTTTAGTCACCCCCCACTGCTTGTCTGATTAGCGTTTTGTTGCTCAGCTTCAAGCTGCCCTCCGTCCTCCAGTTTACGTGGAGAATAGCTCAGCTACATGTAATTGATACAAATGTCATGTTAAGCCAGTGGGGAAATGCGAATATTTAGAAATTAGTTAATAAGCATGAAAGCAGTATTACTTGGCAACAGTGGCGGAAAATGAATTAAACTTAGGAGGCAATGACCGGAACAAAAGGGAAATACATTTCCGGAAAAACTCCCTTAGAGATATACAAACCCTTGACACCATGCATATATATACAGTAGAAATAAAAATGTAAATAAATGATTTTTACATCCTTATTTCAAGGCCTGATATTTACAAATTAACAGTCAACATTGAGGTTGAGGTCAACTATTATTAGCCCGGCCCCCCACCCAAAACAACAACTTGACATTTCTGCATTTGAATTAGGTGAACTGTCTAGAAGCCTAAATGAACAGCATTAGTATTCTGTTATATTCCGATATGAATGTCCTTGGCTCAGCATGAGTCTCCACGTCAACACAACGGCCAAAACACTGGGCCAAATTTGTGATATGCTCTACTTTTTCCTTAACATTCTCCTGAAGACTGTCTATTGTACTTGCTTCACCCTTCATCAAAAAGTTATTGTATAAATTATGCATCCCTTTAGTGATACTTGCATAGCCTGTATTATTTATACTGTGTAAATCTATACATAAAACTGCACATTTACATTCTCCATTTTATTTATTTATTTTTTTATCTAGTCACTATATGCCTTTATTCAGTAGAAAAGAACAGATTGCACACTATGCAAATTAGCTCCTTTTGTGTTGCAAAGGAAAAAGATAATCATCCAGGTTTGGAGTGCCATGAGGGTGAGTAATCGATGACAGAACTTTCATTTTTAAGTGAACCGCTCCTATAACATCACAAATACAGGCATCCCTGAGACACAGTTTGAATTCTGTTTGAATTCATTCAAGTCTGTAATTTAAGAAAGAAAACACATTATTTACCTGCTGCTTTCCTGTCCTTCATCCCTAAAAACACCATACGCCACTGAGCTACAATCACAAGTCTTTGTTTCACATCCACTTCAGCCTGTGTAATTTCCTGAACCGAGGATCTTGCTTAGTCAGTTTATTTTGCCTTCAATAATAGGCAGCCGTCCAAGACTGTGTAATTGATGGTGAACAGGGAGGGGTCTGTCATAGTATGTCAATGGCAAACCTGTGCATATAATTTATCTGAAAATGCATTTGAAAAGGACTATTAGCCATTGGGATCACCATGCTTGTTGCCTCAGCATTGCTGGTGTGCAACAGCACCACAGAAATTGCAGTAGAGTTACAAAGAGTGTTTTGTCTCTGTCGACGGAAGTTCATGGCTTGCATGAATAAGTATCGCTCAGCAAGCATGAGAGTCCGATAGGCAAGACAAAGGGGGCCGCAGAGGGGGTTGTTGTTAGGCTAGGGGGTAGTTTGCTCTTTTAAAAAACAGCAGTCAAAAATCTAACTACATTAATATAATATAATATAATATAATATAATATAATATAATATAATATAATATAATATAAAAGATTAAAATAATATAATATAATATAATATAATATAAAAGATTAAAATACTTTTACATTAATAAATGTAAATATATTAATTGTATATATTAAACTGTGCTTTGCATTATATTATACAATATTATTATTATTGTATTTGAAAAGGTATTACTATTATTATTATTATTATTATTATTATTATTATTATTGCTACTATGCATTTTAAATAAAGAAAATGCATGTATTATTTATCTGAGCTTAATTACAATATATCAAAATAGTTTTATAACAACATATAAACAATTTAATATAATAGATATCCACATATGTTGATATAAACTGAATATTGTAAATTGCTTTGTATTATATTTTAAAATATTAAAATATATTTTAATGTAAAACATTATTATTATTATTATTATTATTATTGTTATTGTTATTGTTATTATTATTATTATTATTATTATTATTATTATTATTATTATAGTTTCTTGAACATTCTGGTACCATTTTAGTATATGGACCAGCTCTCACTATTAACTAGTAGCTTATTAGTATGCCTATGATTAACATATTGGCTGTTTATTAACACTTATAAAGCACATATTCTGCATGACCATATTCTCCCTAATCCTACCCAACATCTAAATTTAACAACTACCTTACTAACTATTAATAATCCACAAATTAGGAGTCGTAGTTAATGGTTTGTTATATATAAGATCCATAGTAATCAGGTAACCTGAATATTGGTCACACTTTATTTTAAGATCCAAATCTCGCTATAACCAAACCATTAACTACAACTCCTAATTTGTGGATTACTAATAGTTAGTAAGGTAGTTGTTATATATATCTATATATATATATATATATATATAATATATATATATATATATATATATATATATATATGCCACTTGTTTTACTGTTAATATAAATTGCATATTAGATATAAACATAAAATAATAATAATAACGAAATAAAAAAGTTGTGATATTTCACTTGTCTGCCATCATCAGCATCCAGGCGCCCAGAAACTATTCTACATTCTGATGTAGTGGACACAAGAAACCCATTCAACACTTAAAGTGCAGAGCAGGATCATGGTATATCAGTGCACTGCCACGGGCAAAAAATAAACGCACACATTAAATGGATTTTTGGCCTGCTCATATTGACAACACAGAGATGAATGAGTCAGGCAGGTCAAGAAAAAAAAAAAAAAAAAAGTATGCTGCAAAGCTCATTCTGAGATTCTTCCACGGTCCAGTCAGTGAGCATTTCTATGGCGTTCTTTCTCAAAGCCACACAGACATGGCCAGATACATCCAGTGCTTGTGTGTGGGTCATTAAGACAGGAAAAACAGTGGTTTACAGCCTTCCCTAGAACAGCCAATTAAACTCAGGGCCGCTCTGAGCTAAACGAAAGCAACACGGCTGCATCTGAGGTTACAGCAAACAATCTGATAGGCATGTTGAGGTGGAAGCAATATATATTTTTTTTAATCTGTGGGAATTTGGAAGATAGATAAATTGAATGATTATGAACACCACTGTGAAGCCTGGGCAAGAAATGGTCCACTTTTTCTTATCTAGTAAGAACTGCAGATTTATAGCCTTGGATATAACAGAAAATTAAGGGGTGGCTATTAAAACTGTTTTTTTTTTTGTTTGTTTTTTTTTAATCCATTTTAATTATTACACTGTTTGGGTCTTAAATGAGACAAAATAGATGAAAGAGAGCAATGATGAAAGTAGCATATTATCTGCAAACCATTGAGTGCACACACCTGATAAACATCTTAACAGAGTGTATTAGCATACATTGACAAGTTTAGCAGTTTTTGAGCTCTGAGAGGGTTCTCTGAGAGGGTTTTAGTGTGCTTAACTGTATTATGCAGTACTCTTAGCACAGTAAACACTCTCAAAGAAGTTGCATCCCTTTTAAAAGTACCGCCACAAGTGTCATCAAATCACTGCTTGTATAATGCATTCACTGACCTGAGCAATAAATTTCAAGACTGGTACGAGCCGGACTATGCAAACATCAGCATTGTGCTTTTTTTTTTAGCATTTTATTCTGTTGCTCTTACTGTATTTTAGCACAGAAGTAAGCAGAATTTTAACATCCTCTAAAATTCCCTGATTTCCTTAAAGGAATATTTAATCCATCCAAAAATGAAATTTGCTGAAAGGGTATTCACCCTCCGGCCATCCAAGATGTAAAGGAGTTGTTTCTTCATCAGAACAGGTTTGGAGAAATATAGCAATACATCGCTTATTCACAAATGGGTCCTCTGCAGTGAATGGGTGCCATCAGAATGACAGTCCAAACAGCTGGTAATCCACATGACTCCATTCCATCAATTAATCAAGCAATCTTGTGAAGGGAAAAGCTGTTTGCATGAAACAAATCTATAATTATAGTGTTTTAACTTTAAACCATCACTTCTGGCCAGAATACCAGTGCATAATTCATAATAACATTTCATCCAGTGAAAAGTCCATCACTGTTGTCCTCTCACATCAAAATCCACCAACATAGAATGGTTTTGGACTGTTGTTGCTTGTAAATGGTGCTTGATCTGTGCATATTTCTCTCCTGATTCAGATGAGATGACTTTTTCCACTGGAGAAAGCAAAATTATGGATAGAGGATTAGTATTTCAAATAAAAATATTTAGTTAAAAACATCTAAATAATGGATTTGCTTATTACAAATGCACAACTTTTCCCTTCACAAGACGCTAATTGATGATACGGAGATGTGTGGATTATTTTATTGTTTTCATCAGCTGGTTGGACTCTCATTCTGATGGCACCCATTTACTGCAAAGGATTCATTGGTGAACAAGTGATGTAATGCTAAATTTTCTCCAAATCTGTTCTGATAAAGAAACAAACTCTTCTACATCTTGGATGGCCTGAGGATGAGTAGTTTCAGCAAATTTTCATTTTTGGGTGAACTTTTTTTCTTTTAAGACAGACTAGTGAGCTAATCATTTAAATGTTCAGTTTCTAAAATATGTACTTTCAGTTTAAAGAAAACGAAGTAATGTATGTTGCCAGCCCTCTCTCGGCTAATTTAAAAAGTAGGACATTAATGCTTGAAAAGCATTCCACCACATGCCAAGATCATCAAAAACAGTTCATCAGCATGCCTATCACTCACAGACACTACAAAGAGCGAGCGCACCGAGAATAAACTATAGAGAAAGCATTGAAGTTGTGCAGCAAAATAATACAATGTCCTAGCTGGGCTACTTTGCAGCCATTGGTGAATTAAAAAAAAAAAAACACTTTATTCTTTCTGTCTAAATATAACAATTAGTTATGTTTAATTATTCACAGCAGCAATAATAAATAATTATTATTTTTGAAGGAATACAATATTTTCCAGATATTATTTTTACCACTTCTTTTGGCTTTGGTACAATGAAAACAAAAATGAGTTACAATCTGATACTCTCACTAGTACTTCAGTTTCACACCATGTCAGATGGCAAAGACATACCTGTAAACACATTAAGGTACAAATATCACAAAATATTCCTTTAGATAAACACACACCCTCGTTGCTTGAGAAACTAAAGTTTTAGTGTCATAGGGGTTAAGGGTTACAAAAAGAAGTAAAAAAAAAAAAAAGTTTAAAAAGATTTTAAAATACCTATTCCAACTTAAAAACAATGCAATTTTTATGAGCTCCACTCCTCGGTGGGCTATATGTTGCCTCCGTTTCAGAAGATTTCAACCACAAACATCATAACCAGCATTCAGAGACTAATAATTGATCTTTTTCTTTTTCTTTTTCACTTTAACATAATTTCCCCACATAATGTCTGTGCTTTCAACAGGCAGTGACCTTCAAACCAGCTGGGTAATGATGAATTTTTCAAAAACTCTTAAATTATTCATAACACTTTTTTGCAACATTTTCATCATTTTTTTCCCACCCATATAATTCCCCCTCTACACAACAGACAGCTTGTGTTCCTACTGGCCAACTGATGAACTTGTTGTTTTATTCATCAGGATATGAGGACGTCCTGACACCTTCACTACCGCAAATCAGCACATCAAGGAAATGTAGCTATACTATAGTCAGCTACAATATACACGCATTATCAAGCACAAAGTGCATAAATCTCCTTTCATCGGTTAAAATGGTCTTCAAACATCGCCTGAGGACAAGCATTCTTGTTTCTTTCTATTTGGCATGTTCAGCCCAAAGCGCTCTGCTTAATTAAGTCCAAAAACTTCAGAGTGTCCTATAAATGTATGGATTATATGTGGATAAAGAGTCTATACCGGCAGCCTGGGCTCACTGCTAAGTACAGAAGGATTGTGATTGTTTTTCTGTTTACTGTAGGCTAACCTCCTGGTTTCTGCGTCTGTACAGCCTCTGTTAATGTGGAGTCAAAATACTCTGCTGTTTTTTTCCAAATCCAAGCATCTACATAATCCAATTGAGACTGAGGATGGCTCACAGCACTGCTGTATCAGTAGACCAAGCCATGAAAATAAGCTTAACGCTAAGCGCCATTATAGTGCCTATTACAACAATAATAACAAGCATAATATGGTTTTATGATCTTCGCATACTCCCATCTGTCTCTCTTCTCTCTCCTCTCCGCCAGCGACCTGGCCTTTCCGTCTCTGCCATCTGGACTCAACAATCTGTCCCCCACATGCATACTCTGTTGCTGTCTATTTCAGTTTATCTCTGTCTATCTTAATGATTTAGCTTCACAGGTGCATTCGTGCCATTTACATTTCGTTTGGCAGATGTATTGGTTATAATTTTTTTTTTTCTGCATAAATCACAATCGCATCTGAATGTCAAAGGCTCTGAAAAAATAAAAAATAAAAGGTGCAGTAAAATATTGAAAAAAAAAAATCTGAAATCATATTTGCATTCAACACCTAATTTAAAACAGTAATGAGAGGAGACAGCTTAGATATTTCTCAGACTGTTGAGGTGATATGCTTTGCTGAAAGTTTGCATATTTCATAAGAATATTTAACTCTAGGATGAATTAGCCAGAAAACTCTGTATTGATTAGCTTTCTGCATAAAGTTTTAGCTTTGATTATTTATCAATAATTTAACATTATCTATATTAAAGAATGTAATAATTTTCCTTAGATGTATTTATTTATTATTAATTTATTGGTAATATTGGTTAACTACATTTTCATGAACAATAAAAAACACTTCTAAAACTTTTTTTTTTTTAACCTCAGCTAATGTTAACTTCAACATTTGCTAATACATTATTAAAATCAAAAGTTGTATCTGTTGATATTATTTAGTGGAGCTGATCTAACCTTTTATTCTTATTAACTAACATTAACAAAAATTAATAAATACTGCAAAAAATATATTGTTCATTGTAAGGTTAATGCATTACAGTTAACTAACAAATTATTCATATTTAATATATAAGATTAAAATTTATAATAAAAAAAGATATTTCAAAGACTTTTTCTTATTAGAATTTATTTTATTTTTAATAGTAATACTCAATTTTTAATAATACACAGCTACAAAGGAAAGCACTAAACTGTAAATATTTAATTATATTACAGTTTTGCCAGAGAGCAATTTTTCTGTACTGAGTTGCTTTCTGCAGGTATTATACCTTCAGCACTATAATCTTTAAAAAAAAAAAAAGGCTTACTTATATTATAAATCTATTATTAGTCTCTTTACTGTATATTTCATCACAAATTACAAATTTGACCTTCAATGGAAAATTGGTCACTTTGGTTACCAGAAGTCGCATCTTCATTAAATATCATAAATATAAAAATGAATGTGGCCTATGAGATGTTGTTAAGGATGAAGAAATGCACCGAAAATGTGGTGTGTTAGATGGAGGTAAACTTATGTGGTGACTCACACGCACACACAAACCCACCCACAAACACACAAATGCACCTACACAAAGATCGACACTCCCTCTTGTCGAAAAACTACAAGGTGAGATGGGAAGGTGTGAGTTCTGATTTCCCTTTATTCACATCGCTGGCAGAGTCACAGGGGAGCCAAGAGGACCCTTTAAGGCCAAGGTTTACAAAGGCAGAGAACATCACACATTGCACATAGGAATGCAAGGCAACAGGGTTCGACTCTGTCTGGGGTGTTAAATATTCATGCCAGCATGTGTGTGAGAACGCGTGCACACGCCTGACATGTCTCTGTGAGGATCAGTCCTCCATTTCTACATTATGCACACATTTGTTCAAAAGGCAAAAGTTAAATATGTATATACAAGACTATCAAGAAATGAATAATTAAAATTCCTTTCCTCACCAAATATCTGAATCTTTTATTTGCGTGACCCAGAATGCACAGATCCTTCATATTTACTTCATATTTCATACTGAATACATGATTTTGACAACCTACAATAACACTGAATATGTATCAGTTTAAGCGTTACAATTGAATACGGTCCAAGACTGGCTTAAAGGTCAACACAGATTAATAATGGCAGAATAACATATTTTCACCCAAATCCATCATTTAGCATTTTTTGAGAGAGTGATTCTCTGTTCAGATGGCTGTGCTTCGCCATTATCTATCTGAGTCTACTGTAAATCCAGTCTAATTATCAGGCCTGAAATACAATGTATGCAAATACGTGAACTATGCAAGCTTGATTTTGTGAATTGTTGTGATCCAACCACTGTGGATTGACAGCATGTTCTCATTCCTGAAAGTATTCTATAATCATTCTGTTCTAACTCCACAAAAAAGCATATTCTCATTCCTGCTGAAATTTTTTCGTAACCACTCCAGTAGTTCCAAAACAAAACAAAACAAAACAAAACAAAACAAAACAAAACAAAACAAAACAAAACAAAACAAAACAAAACAAAACAAAACAAAACAAAAGTACAGCGTATTTTCGTTCATGCTGAAAGTATTTCATTATCACTCTGCTCCAGCTCCACTCCAGTCCACAAAAACTAAACTTAAATAAAATAAAATAAATAGTTTAGTTCCATGCTTCACTGAAGCAAAACTAGCTATGGAGAGGTACTGAAAGGTACCCTGAAGTGCCTTGAAACCATAGACTGTATAAAAACATAGACGTAGTGTCCGTGACGTCACCCGTAGTTTTCTGAAGAGCGTTTTTAAGCTCAAAGTTGGCGGAGTGGGCTGTCGCCATCTTGGCAGTGCATCACCGTGCATCACTCCCGGGTCATCAAAAATGAAGCCACGCCCACCTAGTTTGACAGCAGTGCCAGCAGCGGCAATCCACTTGTCACTCAAGTGTCCACTCCCTTAATTATGCAGAACTTTAAGGCTTAGTATAATTTAAACGGATAAATTATAAAAATTAGCTATATAGACCAAAATCATTTTTTGTACCAGGCTGCAAACATGTTTTTTTTCTGCTGTAAGGTTTGCCATTTTAACATGGGGAGTCTATGGGATTGACTCCCTTTGGGAGCCAGCCTCTAGCGGCCAGTCGATGAATTGTAGTTTTAGTCACTTCCTTGTTGGCTTCACGAGAGAGAGCGGGAGGTTGCCGCTTGCTTGAAACACGCAGCATTATTCTATGTGGTGATGTCATTTCAACTGAAACAGGACGAGAGGGCGGGACACATCTAGCAGTCCTGCCCCCTTTTTTAAAATAGCCAATAGAGTTTTGTTTATATCTGCTCAGGCCACATCCGTTGAGCTCGGTAAAGACACATTTGACAGTTACAGTCTAACAGATTACCCCCTAGATTCAATAAGAAACTCTTATTAAAAACAAAATAGTGGTCATAATCATGCTGAGGCTGTGTAGTAGTAAAAGTTTTTTAAATATGCCAACTCGCGCAAATGATCTGCTCCGTGCGATCACGTCTCTGGACCGGAGCCAAAGTCTGGATCAGACTGTGTGCACTGCCACGGTTTGCATGAAACAATGTGAAACCAGACCTCATTTGCACCAATCGAAAGCTTATTTACACTGTCTGAATCGTTCCCTATCGCCTACATTGCACACTACAAGCCATTCACTGTACAGGAAATACTACACTGTGAACAGATAACTGATCTCAGCCTGTGCTTCAGCGTCTATTTATAGTGCAGGGTAGGCACTTCTGATTCTAGAGAGCATATGATTGGTCAATAGATTTGATGAGAAGATGAAGTACGATGTGACATCAAAAAAAAATCGTTGAGCCATTTTGGCGGAATTGACGAACTGCAAATATTGAATGCTTATATCTTCTAAATGCAAATTTTGTCACTGTTTTGGAGCCCACTGACTTATAGATAACCTTAAGGCTAACATGTTGATACTAAGACCCAAAAAACTTTACTTTTGATTTCATGGGTACTTGAAGTGAACTTTTACTGAAAGAAACAGACACTCTGACTTTCAAACAACTCACTTCTAGCTCACTTCCACTCCACTATATATATCTTTAGGTACGTAAACTGACAGTTTAGGCTTGCAGGTCATCTACTGTCATGACTAAGCAACAGTTGCTGAGGAATTTAGGTACTAGTTAAACAGTGAACATATTCATAGCTAGTCATCTAAAAATGAAAACAAGGTTTAATGGCATAGACATTCCCTCTATCCCCCCTACTTTTGTTGTCTTCAATCCATTTCCTTTCTCAAAAAAAAAAAAAACCTGAACTCAGCTCATGGACACCTTTGTTCAAAATGAGGATATAGAGAATTTAAATTCATCAAATTTGAATTAAGGCCAATTTACTTCAAAGCGAGCGTGCAACCATGGAAAGCCCTTTCACGAAAATGTGAAGAATGAATAGGAGTTCTAGTGAGGCTCTGGGCCTGGTGGAAATGGACAGACCCAGAGTGTCTGTGTGTGCATTGTTACATCTCTTTGAGAAAATGCTGCCATGAAATGTGCTGTTATTTCCCTCAGGGCCTCAACCATTTCAGATCCCCCTGCACACACATATACTGGTGGCCGGTTTGTGTGCGAACTTGGTGTGTGTCAATGTGACATGAATGTGACTGTGGTAAAGAAACCCATCTTTGGTCCCTCAGAGAGGCTGCAAGCTGGACTCTTTTCAGCCATGGCATACACAAGCAGACGACCCACAATAGAGCAAAGGTCAAAGCTCGCATGATCTGGTAATGCTAATAGCGGGGATACACTTCCTCCTAATGTCAGCTTATGCGGCGACAGCACTGCTAACTGACATCATCCCCTGTAAACACAATACAAGCATGTCTTTGTTCTGTTTAGAATTGAATCTCAAAGACAACTATCCAACATTCATTAGGATGCAGCAATGTAGTTTTGTCACGTCAATTCTCGTGATTTTACTAATCTAACTGAGTTTGAATACCCTTGAGATGAATAGCCGTTGAAACCACTTCAGGAGGTGGATTTTCCAAATCATTAAATCTGTCTATGGACAACTCATTAGTGTCTTTCCGAACAGTATAGATGTACATTGAATAGCTGGTAGCATGATTGGAAATGAATAGCCTAGGGTTGTGTGCAAATGTCCTGGCATTATTAATTGTTGTGTCTGGAAAAGGCATTAAAGCAAATGGGCGAATAAATCAGGAAACTCATATTTTTTTCTCATTAAGTTCAATGGGGTGTTTGGTAACGCCATAGTTTTCAAATGTAATTTGTGCATTCAAAATTGTGACTTTAATAAATTCATTGTGCATATGGGACACACAAAGTCAGGGTTTTTTTTAGCTGTTGTTGTTGTTTTTTTTTTTTAAATGAAGAGATCGAATTAGCATATTAATTACTTAAAAGGTGAAGCATGTAATTTTTTTTGGATGTCAAACACTTTTTTCTATTATTGTTTATTGTGCATATTATCATCACAAGTAAAAAAATCATAAGTAAGCTATTTAAATGCTGAATTTCCAAAAAAGTGTGATCACCAGCATGTTTGAAAGTATTGCCCTGTTCAATAAAGTTGATTGTTTTTTTGTTTTTTTTCAAGTCTGAGATTTTCTTTCTTCTTTTTTTCTGAGCCAATTATATGAACCATAATTGCCAAGTGATCAATTATTATTGGCATATAACTGCAAAGAATAAGAATAATAAGAATATCACAATAAAAAAAAAATAAAATCACAACAATCATAAAAAAAGGCTTTATTTAATTAATGTATATAAAAATTCACATGCATTTTTTCTTTTAAATTTCAATTCCTGGAAAGGAAAATTAAAACTCTACCTTTTAATTATTATCATTAATAATAATAATAAAAATAATAAATGTAAATGTAAATCCAATTTTCAAATTTAATTAAACTTTAACGGAAATGTTTATGCACTGCTATATTAAAGTGGATGATGGTGGATGCGTGAAATTGTCTTGGTTTCTTTCTTAATTTCAAATTTTTCGCTTTCTCGTTCCCTGTCCATTTCATTCATACCTTCCCTTCTGTCTGGATGCTGTGTTTGCTAAAAGTCTTCACGCCAATTGCCTCGTGTGACAGAAATGCTTTGTGCGGTCTTTGGAAAGAGGAGCAGAGAAAATGAAACGTGCGCTGTTCTCATTGCTAACTTAATATACATCAAGCACTGACTGACAGGACAACTACAAGAGTAACCATAAGGGGTTCGTTCTGTGTGCCGCAACGAGCAATGAAGTGCCAGCAAGCTGTGTGTAGATGAAGAAAGGGAAGGAGAGGGGGGATCAATTTCCGGGGCGCTGTAGAGCCAGTTAATTCTGCTTTCATTGAGCGAAAGAGTGAAAGAGGCAGTCTAGTGAGTTAAAACCTCTCAGCAGGGTCTGACAGTGACATCCAGAGAGACTGGACAAAGGCTGCGTTTCAGTTCACTTCGGTCTCGGCCACTTCCCTCCATCAGAAGCTGAACGCTTTTTCATTTGCCTCGAGAGCACTGGCATGCTTCAACTAACCATTTACAGTTGAGGTTTAGCAGCCCATCTGCAACACAACCGGTGCCAGAAAAAGAGTAGCTGTCTTAGTATTCTGTGAAGCCAATAAAATTCAGGTGTTACTGATTTTAATTTTACACATTCATTTATGAATTAATAATGGACGCCTGTTTTGTGCCACAGATAAAAATCTAATAAAGGTAATTAATTTTATTATGTAACGACATGTGAATGTTTATCTACATTTGAAACTTTTCTCCCAATTCTGTTTGTGAGATTTAAAATAAAAAACTCTTTAGACACTTTCTCTCTCACTTTTTTTTCTCTTGCAGCTGAGAAAGAATCTGAATTTAAGTCTGAATTCAAGAAAAAAAAGTCTACATTTAAAGATAAAAAGTTAAAAATAAAAGAAGCTTCCACAACTAATGGCATCAGTTACATAAAAAAGAATGCATTAAAAATTCAAAATGTTGTCATAACTTATTCACTGCCATGACATTTCACACCTGTATGACTGATTTTCTTCTGTGCAAGTATTTTTTACCCATAAAATGAAAATCAGTGGGATCCAATATTGTCTAAAACCATTGTAACAGTTTCATAAATCTTCTTTTGTGTTGCATAGAAAAAGAGAAATTCAAACATGTTTGGAACGGCATGAGAGTGAGTAAATGAAAGCCATTTTCCTTTTTTTGAGTGAACTTTAATGCCTGTTAAAGTTTGAATTATCTTCATTTGGAGGATTTTCTTGGTATATAAATATGTACACAGCCCTAACTTGAACTTAAAATAAAAAATAAAAAAAGTGGCACAAATTTTTGTGCTCCTCTAAGACAGAATAAAAAACAAGGAGGTTGATTTTCACAAAGAATTGTTTCTAATATGCTCTGCTGCTTGCATCCAATGAAATGGGAAACGCATCGATTGATGGTTGGTTTTGTGTTTGCAGGAATGAGCGATCAATAACGATGCAGATGCTTGTTTATTGTTGGCACTGCCACTGAGCTAAAGAAATAAAACTTAAGATCTCATGACAATGGGAGAAAACATTCCACTGAGCTTCAAACATATAAACTACAGTTAAACAGCATTAACTCTGAGTGAGAGTGCTACACTACTTACTGTCACACTTCTGAAATAAAAACAACAGCACTGAAAGCAATTTGACTGACAGCTGTCATCAGTCATTGGAAAAACGACAAGATCCTATAAATGAAACACTGTTCACCCTAGTGTACTGTATCTGTAAACAGGTTAAAAAAAAAAGTAAAATTCAAAAATACAAGGTAGAATGATAAGTTGTTAAAATGATAGAGTTAAAATGAAAAATATACCTTTTAAAATGAAAAATTGCCTTACTTGGTATGAAGCAATTGCATGGTTTCAGGCATAAAGAAAAGAGACTGAATGAGACAGAACAATAGCAAAAGAAACTTTTTGCTGAAGAACCATCAAATATCTTAGTGATTTTTCATATGAAAGTTTTTTTGATTACACAAGCAGTTTTTACTTCATCTACAAGAGAATAATTCAACCTACAGAACATTACACACTCTATATCCGCCTGTTTCCAAGGGCAAAACAAATTGCAGCTTCAACTTGCAGTTCTTACTGTCTTCAATATCTACTGTATAAATACATATACGTTCCCCTTGTTTCTGAGAAAAAAATCTATGTTTTTATAACTTTATATTTACGAATGTATAAGCACAAACCATTCAGACTCCATAAACACACACACAGCATATCATTCATTGTCAAGAGAATCCTACTCAGAATACCAGAATAGATGTGCTTTATCTTCTAAAATAAATAATTCTTTATAGTTGGTCAATACCAAAAATTAGGCACTATAGAGAGAGAGAGAGAGAGAGAGAGAGAGAGAGAGAGAGAGAGAGAGAGAGAGAGAGACACAGAGAGAGAGAGAGAGAGACACAGAGAGAGAGAGAGAGAAATACTGGGGAAAATATGATGAAAGGCATTTTTTAATTTCACAGGATTTTTTTTTTAATCAGATCATTGCGTTGGAAGTTTAAAAAATACAATCTAAAAATATATAATAATAAAAAAAAAAGAACAATGCACAGTTTTTAATGAGGCTTCTCTATAATTCAAATGTACTTTGAGTCTAGAGCAGTCTTCTCCAGCATTCATTAAACTACTGTAACTCCAGATGCAGCTTTATCATAGTGGAAAACTTTTTTGGCAAAGTTGGAGGAAGATCCGTAAGATTTTTTTTTTAGAACTTTTTGAAAGAAGTCTCTAATATGCTCACCAAAGCTGAGCTTTCTTGAACATGTATTACAGTAAATACAGTAATGATACTAAATTAAAATAGATACTGAGTTGCTTTTGACACCATCTTAAGCGTACGTGACATATCTCAGAACTACAATTCCACCAATACCTAGCAAGTTCAAACATCGTGAGAGGTCAAGTTAAGTCAAACCCTCAGGCTATCCCATAATCCCTGTTAAAGCAGTTCACTCAACCTCTCGATGACAAGGCCAGTCAGCAGATCTCAGCACATAAAGAAGCTTATTTAATGGATGTGGAAATGGCAATAGACCTTCCACCCTTTCTCTCTCCATCCATCTTTAAATAGGATGGGGAATACAGACCCCATCATGCCTCTGTCAACCGCCAGTTGTTTTGTTGGACTCCTATAAGCAGGAATCTCAACATACGACGTCCTACACTTAATTCATGTTGAGTGGGGAACCATCTTGTGACCTCATCTGTTGTGGCAGGTAGCACTTCCTCTCTCCACATGTACAGCTAGAGATGTCCCGTGTGACTGATTGAGGGAGACACAGGCCATCGTAACCTCGGGCTGAATGGGCACAAGTGGCATTAGACAGCATTTATGATTTGCAGACCACATCAGGGTTATGATTATTGCGATTTGGACACAGCAACTTGGACACAGACTGCAGGAAACACTATGGTGTTTCTGAGACAGTATAAAGGTAATAAATGTCCAAATACCATGGTATTTCCATCTGATCATCTGACAGTGACTGCATCAAGGTAAGATCACAGTACTTTTGTAAGGATTTTTAATAAAGATAATTACCTGATAAAAATGACCTTTACTTTCATACCTCAGTGTTTATTCACAAATATTCTTAAATACATTTCCATCCAAAAGTTTGGGATCAGTAAGATTTTTAATGTTTTTTTTTTGTTTGTTTGTTTCTTATGCTCATCAAGGCTGCATTTATTTGATCAAAAATACAGAATAAAGTAATATTGTGAAAAATTGTAATTTAAAATAACAATTTTAGATTTTAATATGTTTAAAATATTATTTATTCCTGTGATGCAAATCAGCCCTTAAGCCAGTCTTCAGTGTCACATAATCCTTTAGAAATCATTTGAATATAATGACTTATCCATGTTGGACACTGTTTTGCTGCTAAATATTTTTTGGAATCTGTGATACTTTTTTCAGGATTCTTTGATGAATAATAATTTAAAAAGCATATAATGTCCAATAAATATTACTCGCATATTAGGTTTTATTGCCCAAATGTGTATTTATTTCACTACTTTTCAACATTTATTGTCAGTTTCTAAATTAATTACTGCTTTTAAAGTGATGTGATTAATAGAAAACAGCTTTTTCAACTGGACCACTTGAACTTGAAAATACCACTTGTGTTTTTCCCCTCTTCACTTTATAAGCAGTAGTTTTTAAGTGGAGCAACATTTTTGGTACCCAAAGGCAGTTCTTTGAAGTAAAGATTATTCTGCTTTTCGGCTGCTCACTACTACTCCACATGAGATTTAATTTTTCATCCAAAAAAAGACACAAAGGCCACATGTCTCTCAGAGCTTAAAACTTTCCCTTCGATGTCTCTAGTTAAGACAAATCCATGCCTTGTTTAATGATAGTGAATACAATTACTAGTGCTAATGATTAAAGTAAATATTTGAATGTTTTAGAATGAATGCACAATACTTGCCTTTGGACTTCAATCACCCAACATGCTCATAATGTGCTTTTTTTTTTTCTTTTTTTATGACAACGTGATTTTACATAGCCACAAAGTTCATATTTAAGTATTTGATGGCTAATGTGAATAGCCCGCAGCAAACATATTTTTGTTTGACTTAATAGACTGGCATCAACAAATCCAATTTAAACCTAATGACAAAAGTCAGAGTTAGCAAAAATGGAAAGTCTATGCTCTGAGAATAGCAAGAAACAGTTTCCAGGGGAACCTTTATTTCCTGTCTTTTCCAAAGTCATAACTGTTGCAGACCAAGATTATTATTCTGTACTGGTCACTGGAGAGTCACTAAATTCTGGTTTCCGTTCTTCATGACAGCTTCTGATTTGGACTAAAATGAGTGCATGTATCTGGAACTCACCAGTTGCCAGATAACACATCTGAACTTATTCAATCAAAGGTGTGATACGGCCTCTGCAGATCAGAGTCATGTGTTTTCAGAAGCACTACAGTAAAACAGTTTTCCATGAAAAGCCAGTTGAACTCAAGTAGAATTCAATTATAGTGCACAATGGAGAATCTTTTCTTGAGAAGCATCACGTCAGAGCGTCCTTCAGGCGTCCCTGATACACACACATACAGAGCGAACATCATAGCAGTGCCTCATGATACTAAAGGAGATGGGAACGCATGTCACCCAGGTCTTACAGTTATGACACGAGAGGCAGAAAAGCACACTGTGGAGGAGGGTCCCATATACATTGTCAGGACAAAAGGCTATCTTGTCTTTTGACGGCTTTGCCTGTCCACACTTACACAAAGAACTGTACATGTACAAATACAGTATACAGTACTGCAAGAATTCCTTAGAGAAAGCATGTCATGTAATAGAGAGAAATTACATTTATGTAATGGAAAAATGATTGTAAACGCCACATTCTTGCTACATTTTACTGGAAAATATTACATTTATGATAAAGTAAAAAGTAAAGTAAAAGTAAAGTAAAAATACAAAACAACTTGAAGATTGCTCATATACCCCACCATCAAACAGAATTTTTTATTTATATATCCACTTTTATATATTTATATATAAAATAGTTTTTAATAATAGTTTTTTAAACAGTATATGACTATTAAAACATTTAAAACTACCATAACAATAGAACGATACTGTAGATAGATAGATAGATAGATAGATAGATAGATAGATAGATAGATAGATAGATAGATAGATAGATAGATAGATAGATAGATAGATAGATAGATAGAGATAGATAGATAGAGATAGATAGAATAGATAGATATAGATAGATAGATAGATAGATAGATAGATAGATAGATAGATAGATAGATAGATAGATAGATAGATAGATAGATAGATAGATAGATAGATAGATAGATAGATAGATAGTAGTGTTGTCACGGTACCAAAATTTCCACAGTTCCCGGTACCAATTTCGGTACCAACGCAAAACACAAAAACATGCTAATTAAAAAAAAATTGACTATACTTTCATTTAATCCAAACTGTGTACATATTCAATTTTAAAGGGATTTTGAATTTTAAGGCCAAGTTGTTAGCTAAAAAAAAACAAACACTTATTGGTAATTACTTACGTTACTGGTTTTCCCAGTAATGGCTGTAATCAAATAAGCACTGAGCCTGCGCTCACAAACACTACTCAGGCATTACAAGATGACATCCATAATTTTTTGAAGACAGTCGGTTTTCTTCAGAAATACAGTGATATAAAAAAAAACCCCACACCGGGTTTAGACTTTGACACGTGCAGTGCTCACGCCTTTTGGAAAATCTGTTTGTTGCGGTCAGTTTTGATATTTCCCAATGTATGGGAAACACTGTGAAACTTACCTGCTTGGACTCTAATTTGATCTGGTCTTTAAAGTGATTTGTTAGTTTGGTGTGTTTCCTCCTTTTGAGGTCGCCTCATCTCAGTGCTTTTATGAAGAGAGCACATCTGCGCACCTTTTGGATAGCGCACCAAGAACCGGTTTGCCAGGGTACTCGGTGGTACCTTAAAAAAATGGTTACTTTAAAAAATACCAGGTCTTTTGACAACACTAATAGATAGATGAATAAAATTACCTTAATTAAAATATTTTCATAATTTTTAAAAATATATTTTAATCCTGTGTTTCAGAAAAATAAAAATATATTTAAAAAAAAAAAAAATAAAAATATTTAAAAAAACACATATACACATCTAAAACAAAAACAAAAAAACAAAAAAAAAAGATATTTAAAAAATTCTTCTAAAAAAATATTTTTATTAATCAATTAATTAATTTATTTATTCATTTAGTTTATTTTAGTATGTGAAAACCAGGGGATGGAAACGGTTCTATTAGAGTTTCTGTAAAGGGTCATTTAATAACTTCTTTGAAATTAAATATTAAAATTAATATCTTATCAGCACATTAAAATGCATCAGATTTATGTACGTTAATACGTTAATTTACGTTAATTCCATTCCAGTTATTTACGTTAATTCCATTAATTATATCCTTTAAGTGAGTGAGTGAGTGATGTGACATACAGCCAAGTATGGTGACCCATACTCGGAATTCGTGCTCTGCTTTTAACCAATCCAAAGTGCACACACACAGCAGTGAGCACACACACACTGTGAACACACACCCGGAGCAGTGGGCAGCCATTTATGCTGGCGGCGCCCTGGGGAGCAGTTGGGGGGGGTTCGGTGCCTTGCTCAAGGGCACCTCAGTCGTGGTATTGAGGGTGGAGAGAGCGCTGTACATTCACTCCCCCCACCTACAATTCCGGCCCGAGACTCGAACTCACAACCCTTGGATTGCAAGTCAGACTCTCTAACCATTAGGCCACGACTTCCCCTTTAATGATATATAGTATAGACTGTACCATTAAATACTGTACAGTCATCAAAATGCCATCTCATACTGCCTGAGATGTCATAACATATCCATCTTCAGCAGCTGAATATGGCTGTGTTTACACGTATATCATGAACACATTTCTAAAATCTTATCTCCACTCAGCTTGAAAAAAAAAGCTAAATGTTTGTGCATCGCATTGCAAAGTGTTGCATTGTTCAAGCTAACATTATGAAAGCCATCCATTACACAACAAAATAATAGACATGTATAAGTGGCAGTGATTTAGAGTCAGGCTTTGGATAAGAAAACTGAATTTTATTGGACATTCCTGTGTGGCATCTTCAAATGACTGATGTTCCCCTTCCAGCGGGTGTTCTGAAACATGACAGACAGTTGTTTGTCTCGAAAGCATTTCTCTTCACAGCATGCGCTCTCATTTTTGAATTGCCCTTGACCCTACGCCTCAAAAACACACAGATTCCAGGTATCTGACTGTGATGCCACCCCCTGTGCTGCCTCCCTCCACAATAATCACACTAAACAAAAACCTCAATTCAAAGCCAAACATGACAATCAAATGTAAACAGTTTTTTTTTTTTTGTATTAGTTTTGCAAGTTTTGTCTTATCGAGTAGGCTGGTGTGGCTTAGTGGCTTCATCTCAGAGCCAGAAATGTTACATTCATACCGTACCATTCATTTAATTTAAAATAAATAAATTAATATAGAAACATTATGCAAATCCGGCGGTGAATGGATATAATCATAAAAACTGCAAAGTGCCACTGCATTACCATCACATTACCATCAATATTATAATATAGAAGTGCCGAAATTCAGTGAAATTCATGGGAAATTCATTATTTTTCCCTTGAGCAAGACACCTGGCTCCAGGGGAAACTGTAGTGCTTATAGTAAAAATGCTTGGTAAGGCACTTTGGATAAAATGTCAACCAGATGAAATATAAATATCAGGTAAAGAAAGATAAATGGCCATTCAAATGCACAAGTCTTAACATTATTAAAGTGAATCTTTTGTATAATGTACAGTAGATAGAATCGGACTGAGAATTTACAAAAACAAACATAAACGAAGATACACTTAGTTAGGGCAAAATATATACAAAATGTGTGTATGTGTGCTGTCAAACAATTAATCGCATCCAACAAAAAAGTTTTTGTTTACATAATATATGTATGTGTATTATGTATGTTTATTATGTACTGTAAATACACACACACACACACACATGTATATAGTTCAGAAAATATTTATTTTTATATATTAAATATATTAATTTATAATATAAATCATATGAATATAAATATAGACATGTAAATACAAGTGAATATTTTCAAAAGATATGCTGTATGTGTGTATTTATATATACAGTAGATAATAAATATACATAGAACACACACATATATTACGCCAACAAAAACTTTTTTTTGGATGCAATTAACCGTGATTAATTATTTGACAGCACTATTATACACAGGGCTGTCAACATTAACGCATGTGATTAATTTTACAATCCTTAACGCATTAAAATAATTTAACGCAATTAACCCAAAATTACTGAAGCACTATTTCTATTCTAACCCCTTTAACCCAATTTTGCTTTTCTGCTTGTGATCAGATGATTTTAAGCCGCTAAACTCCAGGAAAGTTTTCAGTCCAATGATCCAGTAAGCAAATGCATTCAAACAATCTGTCCAAAACAGTGCTAATATAAAGGAAACCAGGCTGATTACATCAGAGGTTGTAGAGAGAACAGAGACTCGCGTTGTGTTTTCAGTGAATTATTTTATGTATATTAGGAGTCTTACAGTAAGCAAGCGTGAGTCCGTTATATATTAATGCGTGTATGAGTGCTCTTGACGCACTGATCACACATTGTATTTATGCACAGGCACATTTCCATACATTCACGTTGTTTCCACACACATTCACGATAATGTTTTGATTTGTCATGTGTATGTTGCTGTGCCATGTGTTAGTTATTATGAATGGATCCATGTTCAGTAGTAGATATATGCATCTATATATCTACTACAGAATGCAGCATGCAGATGTTTTTTTTTTTTTGGCATCACCATGTGGTCCTGTTCGGTATGGCAACTTGACTTCTCTAAAATGTTAAAAAGCTATTTGCTGATGCATTGTACACAGTATACAATTCAGATATATAAATTTTTGAGAATCACCCTTCAATCTTTAGGTTTACTTTGCTGAATATAGCAATATATATATATATATAGCTATATATATATATATATATATATATATATATATATATATATATATATATATATATATATATAGAATATATATATTATATATAAATATAAGAAGCAATATTTAAGAATATATATATATCAATCATCCCAATTTCATGCCAGAATTGGTGCAGATCGATTGTTGCTTTCTGCAGCAAATGAAGGAAATATTAAATACTAGGAGAGTCTCAATTTCATGCCAATTTTGCAGTCCAACTTTCAAATTGTCATGCTGCTAATATCATTTGCAATGAAAAAAAAAAAAAAAAAAAACTGAAAATTTTTAATAAAAGCTCACTCTCAGACTTGGATTCCACTGTATATAAACTTTCTAGAAATCCACCACGGTCTCTTTACCACATACAGTTTTAATGTGAACCTCAACATTCATATCCCAAAAAATACATGTAATTACCTCATACAACGCTCATTTACACACTACAAGAGCGGAATCTGCTTTGAATTAGTGCAGCTGCGTTGGTTAAATTGCAGGTTTAACATTTGATAAGCAGCTTGATTGTGCTCATTATACGCTGAGCGTGGAGGATCGTATTCCTGGTCCTTCTCTGCTGTGAGCTGCTACCCCTGCAATCCAACAGCCGTGGGTGAAGAGCCACGAATCATTAACCGGCTTTGCTCACAACGATTATTCTGGACGTTTCTGCTACATTTCCTTGAAAATCTCCCATAACTTCTTGGAGAGGATTTGTGAGAGGCCAAATAAATGTGTGAGAAATGCAGCTTCAGATTCGCATGGACAGACACATTGTAATGAGTCTTGCCTGTTCATGCTGCTGTCTCCTTCACAGTCTATCATATTGTTGTGTTACTCGACATGAAGAGCACATCTGTTGCTCGTCGAACATCTGTATGCATTTGCATATTAATGAATAATTATGGTAATTTGATTGCCACTGACTCCTTGATTCTTGTGAAGTAAAATCCGTCTTGTGTGGCTGCCACGGGTGCATAAATCAAAATTTTTGATCTTCGACTGACTATCAATAAAGTGTTTTGTATATAGATAACTGATAAAAATGTGATAAAGGAATTATTCAAGTATCTGACCCCCAATCTCTAAAATGTGATGTTCATGGAGAGAAGTACTGGAAAACAAATCGGAGAAAAAAACGTGACAAACATGGTGGTAGTGTGATGGTCTGGGGCTGCTTTGCAGCTTCAGGACCTGGATGACTTGCCATAATTGATGGAATCATGAATTCTGCACTCTATCAGAAAATCATGAAGGAGAATGTCCGGCTGTCAGTTTGTGACCTCAAGCTCAAGCAACTTGGGTTATGCAGCAGGACAATGATCCCAAACACACCAGCAAGTCCACCTCTGAATGGCTCAAGAAAAACAAAATTAAGGTTTTGGAGCGGCCAAGTCAAAGTCTGGACTTAAATCCAATTGAGATGCTGTGGCATGACCTTAAACAGTCCATTCATGCTCGAAAACCCTCCAGCATGGCTAAATAAAAAAACAATTCTGCAAAGAAGAGTGGGCCAAAATTCCTCCACAGCAAATGTGACTCACTGCCAGTTATCACGAACGCTTGATTGCAGTTGTTGCTGCCAAAGTTGGCACAACCAGTTGTTAGCTTTTTCCTTGGGGTGTCTGTGTAATATTAAATTATCGTTGACAGCCCAAATAATATTAAACACAACATATAAATATATTTGTATTATATAAAGTATTATTAATATATTGTATTATTAATATTATATTTTTTTTATTAAATATTATTTAAGCCACCATTTAGTAAAACGCATAGTACAGATTGGCACAGTCATAAAAAGGATGCAATAGATTCTGCATAAGACTCCTGGGCACTCACCACCCATGCTAATGTGGCAACAAGCCAGTATTGCAAAATGTCTGATTTTCAACATCTCTAGGTTTTCTTTGGCCTCTGTCTTTTAGGAATGATGGATGATACCAACTCCATCATCGGACACAAAGCTGTGCACAGTATGTCTAAATCAATCCCCCTGAGCTCTGAGACCCTGAGGGCACAGTGGCAAGCCTGAAACACCTTCAAATCACTCTGCATTAAAGCAACTTGAAATATTCTATTATAATGCAGCAAAAATGCTTGAGCCAGTGTGAGCTGTACTTTAAATGGTAATGAGTTGAATTTATATAACAGGTTTCTTTCCTTTTTTTTTATTTTCCCAGGGAGTCTTAGAGTACTCAAGGCAAACCAGAAAAGTAAGGTGAGTTCAACACCACAGTGAAAGTGAGGTAAAGAGTGATTTAGATGATTCAAAATGAAAGGATCAGTAGGGAGACTGGATTTCAGATGCTTGTTCTGAGGATTTTAGCCAGGAATCTGAGGTGAGCACCTGTACAATGTGGCACAAAAAGAAGTCCTCAGGTGGAATGCAGCGCACATGCTGGAATCACATTAATGGACTTCTGTTCTTTCAGTTCACTACTATCAAACAGATATAATGTTATATTTTTCAGTTACAATCTATCTATCTATCTATCTATCTATCTATCTATCTATCTATCTACAAATAACCTGAATAGAATAGAATAGTTTCAATGACATTATGTTATTTTACAATGTATATTAATGTATTTTTGAGTAAATAAATTAGGTTAAATTAAAACATTTTCTGAAAATTCTCACTTTCATGATTTTGCATATTCAAACTGTGTGTCCATTTGACAAATATACAATCTTTATATAACATAACAAAGCAGTGGTTCCCAAAGTGGGTGCCGACAACTGGCTAGGGGTGCCGCAGAATCTTAGCTTTATCCCCATTTAAACAACCTAAAATACTATTGTACCATATAATAACCTTTTTCAGTATATATTTTTAAAAAATAGGCTATATCAAAACACCAACATATGAGCATGTACAAATGAAAATAAATATGTGAAAAAACACTTCTCAGGAGAGAATAGCCCCATCCGCTCCACCCTTTGTACTGGTGGGCACTCAATTTTATATTTCACGTAGTGACTGATAGGACACGACATTCGTGTTGCTGCCATAGAAGGTATTGACATTTTACCTGTGTTAAAAACGCAACACCGGTTATGTCACTTGCCCACCGCGGCACCGCCCCCCACCGTCATTTTGTTTTTTTATAGTAATAAAAATAATTTAGTTCACTAAAATTAAAACTGAACGCGGCTGCTCAATGCAGCGTGCCAAATGACAGTCGCATCACAGATCAGATTTCATTTATCATGTGAGATCTGAATTCGGTTTATTTGGTTCTAGAGTGTTTACTGATCTTCTTGTTTGTATAGGCTACCTAAACTTTGTGTAAGTTATTTGTTATTTTATATTATGCATATAGCATGGTGTATTTTTATTTGTTTTGTTAATAAAAGTTCTATGTTCTAAGCTGTATTTTGTTGTTGCTTGAATTGAATTAAAGCAACTGACTCCAAATGGCTGCTAATTTGAAAGTGAAAGTAAAATGAGCATGGCGCTTTTAAGCGATTTAAAAGCAAAGGAAAGTAAGCAAAAGAGGGAAAACTCAAACGTACTAATGAACTAAAAACAAACAACTGCTTGATGCAGAATTGGTGCTAATTTGAAAATGAAAGTAAAATGCGCACGAAGCTTTTGCAAGCTATTTAAAACGGAAGGAAAGTGAAGAAAAGAGGGAAAACTACCCCCCTCTTTTCCTCACTGTCACAACCCTAAATTATACCCATCTATCTCAGAATGCGCCATCAATGTGCTGTTGCCATTTTTTTTAAGTTATAAGGTCAGGTTTGAACAAATCAAATGAGAAACTACAGAAAAAATCGAATTTGAGTTGTTTATTCTTATTTAAAGAATTAAGTATCGATCTTTAAACGTATTTTGTTCCAATGATTCCCACATACAGTAAATGGTTCAAATCAGTCTGTTGACATGTCATCCAGTTGTAAAAGACAGATGGTTCATTTGAATTTCACCTTATGTCTGTTGTGATGCATTCATAGTAAATTCATGCTGCTGTTTATGCTTCATTTGTTGTTTGCTCATCTGGATTTAATTTAATATACGTATGTACACATGTACGTTTAGTTTAATTGGGTTGGAGTGGTGTAGAAAAAAAAAACACTACAAAGGGGTGCCATACTTTCAGAACATTAATTACAAATATTATGAATTATTGTTTAATTTAAGATAATTTAAGATTATTTCTATGAATTGCATTTTATGTATTAATGTGTATAAAGCAGCAACGTTTGAATAAACTAATATATTTAATATTTTGAAAAAAGTAATACTGTATATTTGGACAAAGGAATGAGTGTCATGTAATTGTAAATGTAAATCAAGCTGCAAATAAAATTATCCACTAATGAGGCTTGTCAAAAACTGCACCAAAAGAAATCAATATCACACAAAGCATGCAGAAAGATTGATCTTCCCCGGAATTGCAGTTATTCACCCATCTCGTCTCTGATCTCATCAAGAAAAATGAGAATCCAGCCTGCCTAAGCTCTTCTAAACAGATTGCTGGAGCATATGGGTTGTAATAAATCCCGTTGTACAGGACAGAGTCACGGGAATGTAGTCAGAACGAATCACAGGCTCATTCACACAAGACTCTGTTACACTGACTAAATGTGCTCCCACAATTCCATTCAGGCAGCACAGAAAGCAATGTTCACTTCTTAAAACACCAACAAGACAGAGGGAGACAGCGTGGCTGCCGTGCGCTCCACAGACGACAAGAGAGACTGTGATGGTGCAGTGACATATTTGCCTCTGAACATGCACACAGCTTGCTAGTTTGAGCCCTTGTCAGGTTTCTCTGTGATGTAGATGTTTAATCCGCTCTTAATTCTGGCTGCATTATGGTATTTCCCCTTAAACCAAGATAAGTATATCAGCAAAGGCAGGAGACAGACCTCCAGTCCAGGAATAACCCAGCTTGCCTCCATCATCCATCAAAATGGCAAAGTACAGCACACAGGGGAGACAACGTCCGCTCTAGTTAAGAAGCCAAGGCACTTAAAGGATTGGTTTGCCCAAAAATCACAAAAATCACTCATTTGTACTCACCCTCATGTCATTCCAAACCCATATGACTTTCCTTCTTCTGCGGAACACTAAAAAATATATTTTGAGGAAAGTACCGGTTGTTATTTACATTGAATTACAGTTAATGGAAACTGGGATTCAATCTTAGAATAGCCATAAACGAATATTAGTGGTTCATATGAGCCATGCTCAAAAGAATGAATCAATCACAAATCAGACATGAGTACTTCTCATGAAAATGGCAAGAATAGTAGGGATTCGAGGGCTGCAATGGGATTGGGATCCTGCGGCACCCAACGCAAATCTTGCAGAACCGGGCGGTTTACCTTTACTGTGGGCGAAAGTGCACACACAAAAAAAAAAAAAGGTTCCTGCAACCCCCCTATTTCACATATAACAAGAATTATATATACACATAAACACTAGGTTTGTTGCGGTAATTGGTGTTACACAGTGTTTAGACGTACACCGATTACATTACTTGTCCACCACCCACACATTGTTTGCTTTTTATAGAAACAGAAATCATTTACAGTATTTCTGTTGGAAAACATATGTTACAATTCTAAACTGAAAGCGTCTGCTCTGCTCCATACAGCCAGGGTTGCCAGGACTGGGTGAAAAAACTTGCCCATGCCAGTCAAAAACAGCTTAGCACAATGACCATATCCCAAATATTAAAACTCAAAATATGTCATTACCATACCTTATGAAATTCAGCAGGAGCGGTATTAAGAAAACAGTCCCACACAGGGCTCTAGTAGGGAAGTCAAAATTGCATAATAAAACCAAACGTTCATACTGTATAACTTCAGAAGACTTGAAACATAGGGCATGAATCATATGAATACTTACACTACTTAGGAATCCTTTTATACTTTTTTACCATTTTATAGCTTGACTGCCAAATTCCTATTTACTCCATTAAATTGAAAAGAGCGACCAGGATATTCTTCAAAAAGGTGATTTTTTTTTTATTATATGCTTTAATGCATTAATATGTTAACTCTGACAGCCCTATATTCTAAAGAAGTGTATGGAAGCCTGTTTCCTCTACTGATTTAAAAAATTAAAGTAATTGCAACTTTTTATCTTGCAATTCTGACCTTTTTTTCACACAATTGTGAATACACATCTTGCAATTCTGCCTTTTTTTCTCTCAGAATTGCATGATACAAACTTGCAATTTTGACTTTTTTGTCAGAATTGTGAGATATAAACTCTTTCTCAAAATTGAGTATCTCGCAATTCTGATTTTATAACTCGCAATTTCAAGATTTTTATCCTGCAATTCTGAAAAGGAAAAATATCAGATTTTTTTTTTTTTTTTAATTAGTGGAGGAAAGATGCTTTCATACAAAAAATTTAAAATCTGCTAAAAAAAATGTGCCTTTTTGACTGACAGAATATAATCGGCATCGGCTGATTTTAAACAGTCTGCAGATAACCAATTATTGGCTGATATGTGCATCCCTAATATGTCTATTTATAACAATGAATATGTTTTATAACCCTTAATATGTTAAGTGACCTATGTTTGTTAATAATTTTGTTAATGAAGGGTTTATATACACTGCAACACTTGACACACAAATCTTCACAATCGGTGACAATCAACAAACATACAAAGATGAAACGAGAAATAGCTAATGACTTTTATGTAAGTAAATAATAAATACTAAAGAATATTTAAGGTGTGAGATTCCTTGAACTTAAGCACACATAAGTATGATACACATGCACACACCTACGTGACAGACTCTGCCTGACAGGAGACATAAGGAGAGAGATATGAACATCATGCCAGACAAGGGAGGAGACAGAATAAGCAAAGGAAGAACGACAGAGTGAGAAAGAGGGGCAGGAGATAAGATATTAGAACAGACCCTGGTGAAGGTTGATCCCGTGGTGAGCTTTCACAAGCTACAGATGTTTCATTCACACTGACAGGACATCAAGCTATTAAAGTGGAACAAGATGCCCAACTCCTCGCAAGGTGCCATTGTGGCACAAAATGTAAAAAAAAAAAAAAATCATTCTAATTCTGTAATATAAATCGCATACATACAAAGGAAGGATCTGTCAAGGCGATTAAAGCAAGGAACGCTAGAAAACATAATCCTTTATCACCTTTAACAAAGCTAGCTGATGTTCTCTGCACACGTGTTTACCTCAAAGATAGCCAGGTGGAGGTGGGTCGAAGCTTACCTGCGAGAGACCACCCTGTGGAGAATTTAATAAAGCGTGAAAAAGAGCGGCAGGGATTTGCACCTGCAAACGGTGGCAGATCTCCCCCCTCCGGACAAGGCCAACCTGTGCTGTTCTCAGATAAGAACTATCTGGCAGGTGCAAGCCGGCTGCATATCTCTACTCTCAGATGAGGTATGGTTGCCATACTGAGGGATGTGAGGGTCTGTACACCGCATTGTAAGTCTAGAACAGAAAGAAATCACAATGCAGTACAAATTTATCTGACCACACAACCTGATCAGACATATTTCTAAAGGTGATTTCACATTCGAGGGGTTGGTGTGGGTTTAATTATTTTATTGATTTCCGTGTAGTAGCAATCAATCTCTAGTTTGAATTACTATATTGAAAGTTTTAAAAGATTCAAAAAGTTCCTCCAAAAAATAAAACTGTCATCAATTTCAACTGTTTGTCCATAAAATGAAAGTCAATGGGGTCAAAATGAAATATAAAATTTGGACCTCATTGACATTTATATGGAAAAACAAGTGAAAATTATATTCACTTATATTATATTATATTATATTATATTATATTATATTAATTCTATGTTATTATTTAATTAATTATTTTATTATATTTATATTATATTATCACTGAGAGATCGTCGAAATCGGGAGATTTATATTGATTTTCGCGGCTGCATCTAACCAGTTCGAGGAGGGAGGAGTTCATGGAGATCCACTCAAGCGAGCGTCGTCGTGGGATGTGTCATCATGGATGCTGGTTATCATCTCGGCGAGGAGTAAGGATTTGAGGTTCCTACTCTACAACTGGAATTCTTGCTGTCCTGATTCGTGAGTACTCTGGTTTTGCATCAAAGAGCTCCAACTAGCGCGCCATCTGTGTACTGAAAATCCCAGCTGGGTAAATTTTGATTATTGCATTGACATTTTTTTTTTTTTTGAGGATATGTTGATTCATTGTTGTGACTCTGTAAATTGAATTATTTGGAAATTCAAAGAGAAACCAAAAAGAAAAAAGAAGAGTTCCGGAGAAGAATAAATACATGTTTATTGATCTGCCGTAATTTTGTGTGATTTTCCGTGGATAGAGTTGATTTGTTAATAGTTTTTTTTATCTTAAGGGAAACACAGTAGTGGTTTATTCATTTATTATTTTCAGAAAAAGAAGAAACAAAAAAATCTGACAATCTGGGTTATAGTTGTACTGTGACTGAAGAGAATGTGCCTTTACCGGGGTAGTGGGTAAATTCAAGATCCCCTAGATAGATTTCTAACTTGTGAGCCATAAGATTCTACCCGGCGGGAGGGCTACATTTTGTGGGGGCTCGTCCGGGATGTAAGTCAGATTATTCAGCTTGTGTTCTGACTCTGAGAAAGAAAAATTATACTTTTTTTTTTGTGTGTGTGTGCTTTGTATATTGTGTTTCTCTAAGATTTCTGTGAATGGAGCTTTGATGCTTACCAGTTATAACCTGTTTTTCTGAGCACATATTGTTGATGACACAAGTTAACAAAATGGAGGTTATTGAGATTATTGATTGGTGCAGAGAGAAAAGTGTAGAGCTGGATAGAGTTATCATTCTGAGCAACGTACCTGCAGATTGTGAGGACAGAGTAGTTTATGAAGTGCTGGATGCTGCTCTGGGAATGAGGAAATGCAAAGTGATTGATCGCCTCTTTGATAAGACTAAACAACAGCAGTTTCTTCTGATTGAGACAGTCAGCAAGGTTTCTGAGATGTCTATACCGGCAGAGCTGGGAGGATCTGAAGTGGGTACTTGGTACACGCAGGTTGTACCTGTCGCAGCTGAAGCACCTAAACACAGAAAGGAAGATGAGTTTCAGACAAAACTGATGTCTTTTCTGCATGCTGAGGGAAAGTCGCTATCTGACATTCCAAGTGTGGCTTCCTCTACACCTGTGCTTGACACTAAGCTTGTTGATGCGATAAACTCCCTTGTCCAAACATGTCATGTGGCTTCGGCTGAGGAGAGAGTGGGATATAGAAAGCTGCGTCCCTTCTCTGGGTTCATTCCCACTCCTCATGGAGAGGATGAGTATGAGGTCTGGGTGGAGCAGACTACTCACATTCTGGAAGAGTGGCAGTGTTCAGACAATGTCAAGAAGCAGAGACTAGTAGAGTGTCTCAGAGGTCCTGCAGCGGACATTGTAAGATTCGAGAAGACTGGTAACCCATCTGCTACTTTCAGTGAGTACATGAGTGCGCTAGAGTCAGCGTTTGGCACCACTGAGGATGCTGCAGACTTGATGTTAAAATTTCGGAACACTTACCAGAGTGAGGGAGAGAAGCTCTCAGCCTACTTAATGAGGTTGGATAGGATGCTACACAGTATGCTGAGGAAAAGAGGCATTGAGTTCCCTGCAATGAATCGTCTTCGAATGCAGCAAATAGTTAGAGGTGCTCTTTCAAGTGACCTGGTGGCAATGCGTTTGAGGATGACCCATAAACTGTGTGCTCCTCCTTCCTTCAATGAGTTAATGAAAGAGGTGCGAGAAGAAGAGAGTATGTTGAAGCAAAGGAGCTCAGTGCATGCAAATGTAGCTGTGGCTGGGGTACCCCCTGCAATGAATGAGTCATCCAGTAACACCAATCTGGCCAATTCAGAATTAGAAATGCTGAAGAGGGAGATTAGGGGGTTGAAGAATGAGGTGTCTCGCTTGTCAGCTATGGCGAAGGAACCAGTGACCTATGATCACTCCGTTACTCACAGTCTAGCTGCGTTTGCAGAGAGCAAAACACCAACCAGACCAGTGAACAAGGCTAACATCTTCTGTTACAGATGTGGAGAAGATGGGCATCTGAAACGTGATTGCACCAATGAAGAGAATCTCAGGAGAGTAAACCAGCGGCTCATTAAAATGAGACAGCCTTCGGGAAACGCCTCCGGGGCTCAGTAGAGGAACGGCCTGAAGCTCCGGGGAAGACACGTTCCACAAAGTGCAAAAGAGCAAGAGCTGAGCAAGTAGATCTTCTGAGCGGGTTAGTGGGACCTAGCTCTGTCCTTCCCATCCAGGTGGAAGGTATCTACACTAAGGCTTTGCTGGATAGTGGATCGCAGGTCACGCTGTTGTACAGATCCTTTTATGAGAAACACTTGAAGCATCTGCCACTGACACCAATTGAAAATTTGGAGATATGGGGATTGAGCTCGCAGAGATACCCCTATGATGGCTGTTTGTCTTTAAAGCTGGAGTTTCCTGGATCTGTCGCAGGAGTGGCAGAATCCATAGATGCACTAGTGTTGGTCTGTCCCGATCCCATCATGAAAGGAGATGTCAACATTCTGGTGGGAACAAACACGGCTGTGGTAAAGAAGCTGGTAGAAATTTGCGAGACGAAGATGGGAAGTGATTTCCTTCATACCCTGACTGTTCATCCTGAGATCAGAACTGCCTATGAACAGGTCATTGCTGTTAGTAAATGTGATGTTGACGATTGTAGAGGGACCGTCTGGTTTCCCCGCCTTAAGCCGTTGAAGTTGACTCCAGGAGAGAGTGTGAGGGTTTCTGGAATCCTGAAATACCCAGCCACAACATCTGCTAAACCCCTGTTAGTGGATCAGCCTGAGGAGTCCCGTTTTCCCGAGGAACTGCTAGTGAGAGCTGAGGTGCAATCTGCTACTGCTGTACATTCAAAAAGAATTGGAGTCACTATTAGAAATGTGTCTTCTTGCCCAGTGACGATTAAGAGAGGAATGCCTATCGCCCATGTGTTTCCGGTTGATGTTGTGCCTGCCGTCTCTAAGCCCAGGGAGAGTAGTGGTCAAATCCAACTGACCAAGGATTCATTTCATTTTGGCGATACACCAGTCTCTGAACAATGGAAACAGCGGCTGGCCAAAAAGATGTTGGAGAGAAAAGATGTCTTCTCCTGTGACGAATTTGATGTGGGATGTTCGAAGAGTACCCAACACCACATTAGACTGACAGAGGATAAGCCTTTTCGTGAGAGGTCACGGCGGCTTGCCCCAGCTGACATCGAGGATGTTAGACAGCACTTGAGGAAGCTGAAAGAGGCTGGAATTATTGCAGACTCCAGAAGCCCCTACGCTTCACCGATCGTCGTAGTCCGGAAAAAGAATGGGCAGATAAGGATGTGTGTGGACTACAGAACGTTGAATCGTCGCACAATCCCTGACCAATACACCGTTCCACGCATTGAAGATGCTCTGGCCTGCTTGAATGGAAGTCAGTGGTTCAGCGTATTGGATCTTAGGAGTGGATACTACCAGATCCCCCTGAGTGAAGACGACCAAGAAAAGACAGCTTTCATTTGCCCAGTGGGGTTTTACCAATTCCAGAGGATGCCACAAGGGATATGTGGAGCTCCCGCGACTTTCCAGCGAGTGATGGAAAAGACGGTGGGAGACATGAACCTGTTGGAAGTGTTGGTCTATTTGGACGACCTCATTATCTTTGGACGGACTTTGGAGGAGCATGAGGAGAGACTGCTTAAGGTGTTGGACCGCTTGCAAGGTGAAGGGTTAAAGTTGTCCCTGGACAAGTGCACCTTTTGTCAGACTTCTGTCAGCTATGTTGGTCACATCGTGTCTCAAGACGGTGTCTCGACTGATCCCTCCAAAATTGAAGCTGTCAAGTCTTGGCCCAGACCCCAGAACGTGACAGAGTTACGTTCTTTCTTAGGTTTCTGTGGGTACTATAGAAGATTCGTAAAAGACTATTCTAAAATATCTTACCCACTCAACCAGTTACTGCAAGGGTGTCTTCCTAACAAGAGTTTGAAGAAAATCAAGGCTGGAGACAACCCAGACAGAGTCGTATATAAAGCCTCGGATCCATTTGGAAGTAGATGGACTGATGCTTGTGAAGCTGCTTTCAATGAGTTGAAGGTGAGACTTACCCAGGCTCCTGTGTTGGTCTTTGCTAATTCTCAGCTCCCGTACGTCTTACATGTTGATGCCTGCTGTGAAGGGTTGGGCGGGGTGCTGTATCAGGACCAAGGACAGGGGTTGAGGCCTGTAGCCTTTGTCAGCAGAAGCTTGACGCCTTCTGAAAGAAACTATCCAGTCCACAAACTTGAGTTCTTGGCGTTAAAGTGGGCTGTTGTTGACAAGCTACATGATTACTTGTACGGAGCGAAGTTTGAAGTGCAGACGGACAACAATCCGCTAACTTACGTTCTGACCACAGCCAAACTGGATGCTGCGGGACATAGGTGGCTGGCGGCTCTTTCTGCCTACGACTTCAGTCTCAAGTACAGGCCTGGGAGACAAAATATTGATGCCGATGCTTTGTCTCGTCGTCCTCATAGGGAAGTGAACGACCAGGAGTGGACTAATATATCATCCTCTGGAGTGAGATCCCTGTGTAAGCATCCAGAGCAACACATAAAAAACTCCCCAAAAACTACCACAATTAATCCAATGTCATTGGGAGGATCTGTTAAATCAGTCCCCAAAGCTTACTGCAATTTAGCCACTCTGGATACTTCTGTGATTCCAAAACTGAGTTCTGCAGATCTGTCACGGGCTCAGCAGGAGGATCCTTGTCTTGGAGAGATATGGAAGGCTCTTAAAGGAGGAGATTTGTCCAGGGTCAACAGGGAATCTCACAAGGACCTTCCCTTGATAATGAGAGAGTGGGAAAGATTAGTAATGGAGAATGGAGTGATGTTTCGATGCACTCAAGCCCCAGGCAAACCCCGTCGTAAGCAATTGTGCTTGCCCCGGCAGTTCCATGATGTAGTTCTCCGGTCACTTCATGATGATTCTGGACACCTGGGGTTTGACAAGACTTATGGCTTGGTAAAAGAGAGATTTTACTGGCCACGAATGAAGATGGAGGTGGAGAAGTACTGCCAAACATGTGCCAGATGTGTCCAGAGGAAGACCCTGCCAAAGAGAGTTGCGCCATTGTCACACTTATCCAGTGAGGGACCTATGGATCTTGTGTGTATGGATTTTTTGTCCATTGAGCCAGACTCCAAGAACATTGGCAATGTCTTAGTCATCACTGACCACTACACGAGGTATGCGCAAGCATTTCCAACTAAGGACCAGAAGGCGTCCACAGTTGCAAAAGTATTGTGGGAGAAGTATTTTATTCATTACGGACTGCCTAGACGGATGCACTCGGACCAGGGACGGGATTTCGAGAGCAGGCTCATTCAGGAGTTGTTTGACCTGTTGGGAGTGGAGAAATCCCGTACAACGCCATACCATCCACAGGGTGATCCTCAACCCGAACGGTTTAACCGGACCCTGTTGGACATGTTGGGAACCCTGGATCCGAAGCAGAAACCACAGTGGAGCCGTCACATTGGACATCTTGTACACGTGTACAACAGCAGTCTGAATGAAACCACAGGATACTCGCCTTACTTCCTTATGTTCGGAAGGGAAGCCAGATTGCCCATAGACCTCAGTTTTGGTGTGTCTAGTGATGGTACTTCCACTAAGTCTTACCAACGTTATGTCAAAACCATGCAGCAAGAGTTGAGGTCTGTGTACGAGCTGGCGGAGGAAAAAGCAGGAAAGAAGAATGCAGGAAATAAGAGAAGATATGATCAGAAGCTGCATTACTCTTACCTTGTTCCTGGAGATAGAGTACTGATCAGGAATCTTGGATTGCAAGGAAAGCACAAGCTGGCAGACAGATGGAGTACTGAGCTCTACATTGTCCAGAGTCAGATGCCTCACTTACCTGTTTTTCGTCTTAAGCCAGAGAGTGGAACTGGACCTGTCAAGATTCTGCATAGGAATCACATTCTTCCTATTGGACAAGGTTTGAGACAGCGACAAGTTCCTGATAGTGTCCCTGAACCCAGAAAGAGAGTTCTGAGAAAAAGGAAGAATGCTGGACAGACACAGAGTTTGGAAGAGGAAGGTGAGAATGCACCTGTAAGACAAGAAAAAGAAGGCAGAGGTGATCAGAATCCTGACTTGAGTTCAGAGAGTGAGGATGAACTGTATGGAGTGTGGTATCATGTACCTGAAAATCATCCTTTGACTCATAGAAGAAGAGACCCTTCTCAGAATAATGCAGAGGTTTTTGATAATGCTGTTTCAGAGACTGTTAAACAGATTGTTTCTGAGAATGTTGAGCAATCTGGAGCCCAAGTTGAGGTTTCTCAGAGAGTTGAGACCGATGAATCTGTAGAGTCTGTTTCAAGACTGCTACCAGAAAGTGATCCTGACAACTTGCAAAGTGTGAGCCAATTGTCAGACCTTGGTGATGTTGAAAGTGACCTTTCAAATGTGAATGAGAGTGATATAAATCAAGGTATCTCTGCTGAGGAAATTGAAAAGGAGAGGAGGTCTCAAAGAGAGAGAACTGTGCCTAAGAGGTTTACCTATGATACTCTTGGGGAGCCAAACTTTGAGCCGGTCATTGCTCAAACTAAAGCTGTAAGTCCTGTTAGATACTGTTCTACTCTCTTTTTGTGGATGAAGGTGCCTGCAAGAAGGTTAAGTACCTAGTCAGTTGACTTGAGTGCTAGACACTAATTTGAGTGATTTGTTTATTAAACATGAGTCTATTGTGATATTATTCTGCTCATTCATTTGAAAAGTGTATGTGTCTAAATTTGTGAAAAGAGCTAAGATATTGACATGTCAATTGTGTAATTCTCAGTTTACCCTCGTTATGAGGATATAACGATTTTTGGTGGGGGGAGAATGTAGAGACCTAGGAAAAATGTTTTGGGTTTTCTAAATGTATACCTGTCATTTATTTTGTTTATAAATAAGATAATTTAATTATTTGTATTTGGACTAAATGGTATTCATACGCAAACAAAGTGTTGATGGACTTTAGTTTTTTCTCTCTCATGTTCATATGAGACATGTTTATAAAAGTTTTTTCCAAATATGTGGGTGTAAATGAAAACAAATTATAAATGGTTTCATTTAATTGTGTTTTCTGAGAGCGTCAGTCTGACGATGAGAACTGTGTACTTTGACCTCTGAGAAAGTTCGAGGTGCAGGGGTTTAGAGAGAAAACTCAGGGTTTTTTTTGGTTGGCCTTCCCTCTCGCTCTCTCTGGCGGATGAGCTGCAGTTCGCCGGACAGCTGAGAGAAATCAATGTTCAAGGACATTTTTTTTAAATGCCGTTTGGTGATGAAAGTTTGCGCGAGAGATTGGTGTGAACTGTGAAAGTGTCACGAGTCAGTTTGCAGCACGAAAAAACGAAGATTTCGAGAGAGTTCGGCGAGAGAATTTGTTTTTTTTCGTTTCGCATGAGGAGGAGATCTAGCACGAGGATCACACGTGAGAGATTCCGTGTTTTATTTTTATGTCTTTACGGTGATTTGTTTTATTAGCTTTAGATTGTGAAATCACCCGGAAGAATATTCCCGAGTTTAATTTTCTTGAGTGCAGAGTGGCAGTTAAGTTATAATAAGTTGTGTAAGTCGTGTGAAATCCGGAAGAAAATACCCGTGGTTTTTTTTTTTTTGGTTTATTGTGGGAATAAGCTTTGCAGTGGTTTATCTAGTTGAGAGTGCACGTCAAGGGTGTGTTTATTTTTCTTTAACACTGAGAGATCGTCGAAATCGGGAGATTTATATTGATTTTCGCGGCTGCATCTAACCAGTTCGAGGAGGGAGGAGTTCATGGAGATCCACTCAAGCGTCGTCGTGGGATGTGTCATCATGGATGCTGGTTATCATCTCGGCGAGGAGTAAGGATTTGAGGTTCCTACTCTACAACTGGAATTCTTGTTGTCCTGATTCGTGAGTACTCTGGTTTTGCATCAAAGAGCTCCAACTAGCGCGCCATCTGTGTACTGAAAATCCCAGCTGGGTAAATTTTGATTATTGCATTGACATTTTATTTTATTTTTTTTTGAGGATATGTTGATTCATTGTTGTGACTCTGTAAATTGAATTATTTGGAAATTCAAAGAGAAACCAAAAAGAAAAAAGAAGAGTTCCGGAGAAGAATAAATACATGTTTATTGATCGGCCATAATTTTGTGTGATTTTCCGTGGATATAATTGATTTGTTAATAGTTTTTTTTTTTTTTTTTTTTTTTATCTAAAGGGAAACACAGTAGTGGTTTTATTCATTTATTATTTTCAGAAAAAGAAGAAAAACAATTCTCAGCGGCTGCGACTGAACCAGTTAGGAGGAGGGAGGAGTTCATGGGAGATCCACTCAAGCGTCGTCGTGGAATAATGTCATCATGGATGCTGGTTATCATCTCGGGCGCAGGAGTAAAGATTTGAGGTTCCTACTCTGGCTACAGCTAGAATTCTTGTTGTCCTGATTCATTGAGTACTCTGGTTTTTGCATCAAAGCTCCAACTAGCGCCATCTGTGTGAAAATCCCAGCTGGGTAAATTTTGATTATTGCATTGACATTTTTTTTTTTTTCGAGGATATGTTGATTCATTATTTGTGACTCTGTAAATTGGAATTATTTGGAAATTCAAGAAACCAAAAAAGAAAAGAAGAGTTCGAGGAGAATAAATACATGTTTATTGGATCGGCCATAATTTTATTGTGATTTTCCGTGGATATAATTGATTTGTTAATAGTTTTTTTTTTTTTTTTTTTTTATCTAAAGGAAGCACAGTAGTGGTTTTATTCATTTTATTATTTTCAGAAAGAAAGAAGAAACAAAAAAATCTGACAATCTAGGTTATAGTTGTACTGTGACTAGAAGAGAATGTGCCTTTACGGGGTAGTGGGTAAATTCAAGATCCCCTAGATAGATTTCTTAACGTAGAGCCATAAAGGTCTACTCTACGGCGGGAGGGCTACATACAGAAAATAGAAAACTAGCAATGTGCTAAACTGAGTGTTTGATATGGTGCCATAATTTTCGAAAGCAAAAAAGTTAAACTGCAGCTCCAGCTATTGTTTTATTTTATTTATTTTTTTTGCTTGAAAACCTTGAAGGACTAAGAAAAAATAAATTTGAGTCTTCGAAAGTGTCTGAAACTCTTGGTTTGGCCTTAACTGGCGCAGATAAAGTTCTCAAACCACTTTTAGTTAACGATTGGACCTGTCAACAAAAGATAGAAAAGTACGACCTTTTTCTCTCACACACCACATATGGGGGGCACAAGCTAAAAAGCCTTCTGTGTTTTGTGTGTGTATTTAGTGCCTGGCATTGCAAAGGTCAAGTTACAAAGCCGCATAAAATCTTCCTTAATGCTAACCACAAGTCTATCATTAATGGTAGATTCTCATTTAAATTCTTTTTAAAAGGCTTCTTAAGGGAAAAATATTATGGTTAGCCAGGGAATCGCGAGACTTTAAAGAGCATATGTCCCAAATAAACCATACATCAATAACATAAACATGGAACATATGCATCTGCTAAGTGCAGATCATGTTGTTGTTAATAATTTTTAACTGAATGCAAACTGCTAGTTTTCAGTCAACATGAAAACAGCTGACCTTGATTGAACTTTCGTACTAACCAGCCTAACTCCAGACAGGTATACTAAGTCTCCACCTACATTTTTCTCATTAGATATTATTTTACTTTCATCAGTCATTTTATGAAATTAAAATGGTGTGTGAACCATATCATTGTTAATTTGCGTGTTTCAATTTTAGGTGCTAAATAAAGGCTAAAGCGCTAAAAGGATGAGTTCACAGCAGATATTTATATGTCTGAAAATAGAAGAAACTCTCAACAGCCATACATCCTCAGTTAGTTTCCAAATGAAAAATATCAGTTGCAAACTGTTTCCCATTTTATCATTTTAAAACAAATTATGTGAGATGGAATGGTTACAAAGAATAATAACTACAGAGAAAAAGGCATTTATGAGTTCAATGCTCAAATGAATAATTCTAAACTTACGCATCATATCCAGCTGTCCATTCAAGATTGATTAAAATGGAAATATATATTTCAGCCTTACTTTTATAATAATGTGTTTAAATGACTGAAGCATTTAGTCTGTGGATTTATCATTTTGCAACATCCATATAAACAGTTCACTTTTTAATGGTCTGTAAATCTCACTTTACAACATGCCAAATGACCGCGGTCTTTCTGAAATCATGCACCAACAAAGTTTGCATTCTTACATATTTTCTGGAGCAAATATAAAATGTTCCTTTTTACAACAGTTCAGGTGTGTTCTTTTTTAAAATAGCAGTATAAAAACAATGATAATTAAAAAAAATGCTGTTTTGCATAAGATCAAAGAATCCAACCAAGTCCAATTGGAAAAAAGATGAAAGGAAAATGCTTTTTGAGAAATGCAAAGGTAGCCAAATACTATTGTGTGTGCAAATACCTCTGCGCACCTTTTTGTTTGTCCAGTCTCTCCTCTTTAAGGAAAATAACAATACATTTTTAAGCACTTTTACTCTGACAAAAGGCGCATCCGCAAGTCATGACGCTGCAAAAGTGATAGTAAGTGAAATGGCTATTACCAGCCCACAGGCCATGCACATAATAATACACCTGTTGTTTTCCTCTTAAACGTCCCTGCCCATGCATTTGACAAGTGACAGGTAGCATTTGCTATTAGTCAGAGCAAGCCACTATCAGCAAAACCACTGTGACCCAATGCTGTGCTCTAAGCTGCTACTAAAGGCTCATCTGCTTCTCAATGGGTCCTTATTGTTAGACAGTTAGGACTGTTTCAATTGAGTAATTAGGGGCAGCAAGTGTGCCTTGAGTGTCATCTTAAAAGAAACACCACATTCGCAGGTCCTACAGGAATGCATTTAAATCAAAGCTTAGAAGCACGCACAAAAAGGCAAAAAAAAGACAGAACTGGTAAATTATGCTTAAATGCACAGGGAAGGATGCAAAAAAATCCAGCAAGCTAAGCACAATTGTAACACACAATTCTTGGCCAGATCGTCCTAATGTCCAGTGCCACATCGTTTGAGACACTGCATAAAAGCCTTCGGGCAAACAGAGCATTAGGCCTTAGGGCAAAAAAAAGAGACTGATTTAAAGGGTTTATGAAATTCCTTATGCTTGACACACTGCTGTGACAAGACATTGTCATCATCATTAATATTGAGCTGACATTACCGCAGTCTAGCCCAGTTTATGGGTTAAAATACCCAATTTCTACACATTGATGGACAGATAGAGAGTTTAGAGTGGCAGATATCAAAAACATAATATGCACTGTGGAAATCAAGCCATGGGACAGTTTAAGGTTGATAATATTCCTTCGAGAAAAATTGCAGTGCATAAAATTGTCATCTGACAGCATATTTGAGGCAGTTTTGCACCTGTTATCTCACCGGGAAAGTGAGGAAACAAAGGTGATTTGGGGGTTGGGGCAGTGAAAGTGACGTTGTGTTAAACAGCTTTATGGAAACTAGGTCACAATGCACCAAACCGCTTCATACTTTTTGTAACAAACTACTGTATAAACCTGCACACCATGGAAGTAGGACAATATTTATCCTTTCTTATAGTGACAGTTTGAACTGATTATAGACTGGTCATGACTCAGAAGCATTCCTAGTTAACTTGAATCCAAATTTCAAACCTCATTTAGGGGCCCCATGAAATCAGTTTAATCAGTTTTTTCGGTTTTTATTTTTTTAATAATCAAAAAGCTTAATTAAAAAAGTCCAGTTACCTAAATTACATATTAACAACAATTTATTAAAAATGTAAGAAACAATACATTTTAGGGGCCCTATAAATACAGTTTTATTTTTTTCCCGCAAATTTTGTCTTGACACTTGTCAATTATTGTTTACAAAAACTACAATGAAAATAAAATGTAAACATTTTTATTATCAGAAAAACAATAAGCACCAAGATAATAAGAGCTAACATAAAACATTTTGGACATTTTCATGACCAAAACTAACTAAAACATGGCAAAATGCCATATAAAGATATTACTAAAAACATTTATGGTATCAGTTAACACATTAAGCTTCTAGCAAGCCCTAAAATACAAAAATTTAAATTAAAACATGATATAAACTGAAACTAGAAAACATCAAATAAGGGGCAAAATAAAAATAAATTTTTTTTTTTTTTTTTATTATCCGTTTATTACTGGGTTTGTAAGCATCCTTAAACTTGTTTAAACTTCGTAAGCAAGTTTAAAAAAAACAAAGCAGATTTTGATTCTTCACACACACACACACAAAAAAAAAACAGGTCTTGTTTTTTATCTGAATTGACTGGATAATCACAGGTAGGCAGTGAAGTTTTTTAAAAATAATGTGTATTGATTAACAGTTCACAAAATACGAATGTGTATTAAGATAGTAAATCAAGAAGACTATTCAATGACATTCTGAGTACTGAACAGTCCCATCACTGCTCCACAACAGTAAAGGATAAAAAACTAACTTGTCTTCTCTTTAATGTTATATAAAGAGAACCACGCAGACAGCATCGTTTCCTGACCTTTTCTCCTCCCACCGGATTGAACTCCACCCTTTGTGCTCAAAAAAAAAAAAAAAAAAAAAAAAATTATATCAATGAGGGTGACAGTGAAGCTATCAGCTCTTGGAATCTGAAGGGTGAATATTCAGAGTATGTGAAACAGATGTGATATTATGTGTGTAAATGCTGGAGGATCTGTGTCAGGTCAGTCCCCCCGTGGGGGAAAGTGAACTTCATACTGACAGCAGTCACGGTCCAGTAAGTCCTGCGTAAACGGAGAAGGACAACAGAGTCAGAGCACAAATTAGACCACGATGACTGCAAGAACTCGAGCAGAATTACACAGCAGAATAATAATGATACCAAACGCACACATGCTTTGAAGCACAGGCCAAATAGATGAGCATTGCTACTCTTTGGTACACATAATGTGTCTTACTTAGTTGAACTAAAATGAGGAGAGTCCTGTATTGGACACTGGGTCCAAAAGGCAAAAAGCATTCAGGATACTGAGAGACAAATCAAAGCTGTAGACATTTACATCTCTATTCTAGCTGCCACAGGCCCCTTCGTGGAACTGACTGGGACGATGTGTCTTCACTCTAATCTAGTATGACTGATAATCACACCCGGGATTTAAAGGTATTACATACACCCCAGTATGATTCCAATAAAAGTCTACAGGCCTGGACAAAAGAAAAAGACATTAATAATCAATCCCATTTCTACTATCTATGAAAAAGAATGAGCTGTTCAGCTGACAATTTTGATGTCCTAAATCCACTACAGAAGCACTTAATCTGGATCTATCCTTCTGTGTGGGACATGTGAGAAGTTCTTTGAAAAAAATGGTAACATATAGTAACTGGCTTTTATTCAAATGAGAAATATATGTAAATATACTGAATCAACTTTATTAATCAAAAAAAACAAAAAAACAAAAAAAATTTTATTTATTTTTTTCAGTCAAATGAGGTAGAAGTAGATCTAGAAGGTGTTAATTGTCAAAAACAAACAAACAAAAAAAAAAAAAAAGACTGGGGAATGTGTAAGACCATATCCTGAAGCGATTTGCAATTTCAAATTAGTTAATAAAAACACTGATATTCTGAAAACTTCAGTTCTATCACTGCTTCACAACACTCATAAAAAGTAACACAGAAGACTTGTACAGCACAAAGTATGAACCATTTTCAATGTGCTTTTGTCATTTCTGAAGCTCAACAATCCCAGTTCTCATTAGCTTTATTTTATAGGAAAAAATATAGGTTGGACTATCTGTCGAATGTCCTTTGTGTGACAGTGAGTAAATGATGACAGAATTTTCATTTTGACTTTTCAAAAAGAAAAAGAAAAAAGGAAAAAAAAATGGTATTCATACGCAAACCAGTAGTAGTTTGCTGGAACATTATTTTTTTTCTCTCTACAAGTTTTTTCCAAATATGTGGGTGTAAATGAAAACAAATATAATGGTTTCATTAAATTGTGTTTTCTGATGAGCGGTCACGCGCGCCGACGACACACCGTGAGAACTGTGGTACTTTGACCTCTGAGAAAGTTCGAGTGTGCAGGGGTTTAGAGAGAAAACTCAGGGTTTTTTTTGGTTGGCCTTCCCTCTCGCTCTCTCTGGCGGTGAGCTTGCAGTTCGCCGGACAGCTGAGAGAAATCATATGTTTCAAGGACATTTTTTTTAAATGCCGTTGGGTGATGAAAGTTTTTTGCGCGAGAGATTGGTGTGAACTGTGAAAGTGTCACTAGTCAGTTTTGCAGCACGACGAAAAAACGAAGATTTCGAGAGGAGTTCGGCGAGAGAAGTTGTTTTTTTTCGTTTCGGCAATGAGGAGGAGATCATTAGCACGAGGATCCCACGTGGAGAGATTCCGTGTTTTATTTTTTATGTCTTTACGGTGATTTTGTTTTATTAGCTTTTAGATTGTGAAATCACCCGGAAGAATATTCCCGAGTTTAATTTTCTGAGTGCAGAGTGGCAGTTAAGTATAATAAGTTTTTTAAGTCAGTGTTGAAAATCCCGGAAGAAAATACCCGTTGGTTTTTTTTTTTTTTTGGTTTATTGTGGGAATAAGCGCTTGGCAGTGGTTTATCTAGTTGAGAGTGCACGTCAAGGGTGTGTTTATTTTTCTTTAAACACTGAGAGATCGTCGAAATCGGGAGATTTATATTGATTTTTCGCGGCTGCATCTAACCAGTTCGAGGAGGGAGGAGTTCATGGAGATCCACTCAAGGCGTCGTCGTGGGTGTTTCATCATGGATGCTGGTTATCATTCTCGGCGAGATGGAGTAAGGATGTTGAGGTTCCTACTCTACAACTGGAATTTCTTGCTGTCCTGATTCGTGAGTACTCTGGTTTTGCATCAAAGAGCTCCAACTAGCGCGCCATCTGTGTACTGAAATCCCCAGCTGGGTAAATTTTGATTATTGCCATTGACATTTTTTTTTTTTTGAGATATGTTGATTCATTGTTGTGACTCTGTAAATTGAATTATTTGGAAATTCAAAGAGAAACCAAAAAGAAAAAAGAAGAGTTCCGGAGAAGAATAAATACATGTTTATTGATCGGCCATAATTTTGTGTGATTTCCGTGGATATAAGATTGATCTGTTAATAGTTTTTTTTTTTTTTTTTTTTTATCTAAAGGGAAACACAGTAGTGGTTTATTCATTTATTATTTTCAGAAAAAGAAGAAACAAAAAAATCTGACAACTCTGGGTTATAGTTGTACTGTGACTGAAGAGAATGTGCCTTTACCGGGGGTAGTGGGTAAATTCAAGATCCCCTAGATAGATTTCTAACTTGTGAGCCATAAGATTCTACCCGGCGGGAGGGCTACATACAGAAAATAGAAAACTAGCAATGTGCTAAACTGAGTGTTTGATATGGTGCCATAATTTTCGAAAGCAAAAAAGTTAAACTGCAGCTCCAGCGATTGTTTTATTTTATTTATTTTTTTTGCTTGAAAACCTACAAAGAAAAAGAAAAAATAAATTTGAGTCTTCGAAAGTGTCTGAAACTCTTGGTTTGGCCTTAACTGGCGAGATGTCTTAACCAATTTAGCACGCATTGGACCTGTCAACAAAAAGAAAAGTACACCTTTTCTCTCACACACCACATATATGGGGCACAAGCTAAAAGCCTTCTGTGTTTTGTGTGTATTAGTGCCTGCATTGCAAAGGTCAAGTTACAAAGAGCAAAATCTTCTTAATGCTAACCACAAGTCTATCATTAATGGTGATTCTCATTTAAATTTTTTAAAAGGCTTCTAAGGAAAAATATTATAAGAAATAGGAATCATGAGACTTTAAAGAGCATATATCCAAATAAACCATACACACACATAAATATGGCATATGCATCTGCTAAGTGCAGATCATGTTGTTGTTAATAATTTTTAATTAAATGCAAACTGCTAGTTTTCAGTCAACATGAAAACAGTTGACCCTGATTGAACTTTCACAATCCAGTCAACTCCAGACAGGTATAATTAAGTCTCCACCTACATTTTTCTCATTAGATATTATTTTACTTTCATCAGTCATGTTATGAAATTAAAATGGTGTGTGAACCATATCATTGTTAATTTGCGTGTTTCAATTTTAGGTGCTAAATAAAGGCTAAAGCGCTAAAAGGATGAGTTCACAGCAGATATTTATATGTCTGAAAATAGAAGAATCCTCAACAGCCATACATCCTCAGTTAGTTTCAAATGAAAAATATCAGTTGCAAACTGTTTCCCATTTTATCATTTTAAAACAAATTATGTGAGATGGAATGGTTACAAAGAATAATAACTACAGAGAAAAAGGCATTTATGAGTTCAATGCTCAAATGAATAATTCTAAACTTACGTTATCATATCCAGCTGTCCATTCAAGATTGATTAAAATGGAAATATATATTTAAGCCTACTTTTATAATGTGTTTAAATGACTGAAGCATTTAGTCTGTGGATTTATCATTTTGCAACATTCATATAAACAGTTCACTTTTTAATGGTCTGTAAATTCACTTACAACATGCCAAATGACCGTGTCTTTCTGAAATCATGCACCAACAAAGTTTGCATTCTTACATATTTTCTGAGCAAATATAAAATGTTTTTACAACAGTTCAGGTGTTCCCTTTTTTTAAAATAGCAGTATAAAAACAATGATAATTAAAAAAAATGCTGTTTTGCATAAGATCAAAGAATCCAACCAAGTCCAATTGGAAAAAAGATGAAAGGAAAATGCTTTTTGAGAAATGCAAAGGTAGCCAAATACTATTGTGTGTGCAAATACCTCTGCGCACCTTTTTGTTTGTCCAGTCTCTCCTCTTTAAGGAAAATAACAATACATTTTTAAGCACTTTTACTCTGACAAAAGGCGATCCGCAAGTCATGACGCGGTAAAGTGATAGTAAGTGAAATGGCTATTACTCAGCCCACAGGCCATGCACATAATAATACACTGTTGTTTTCCTCTTAAACGTCCCTGCCCATGCATTTGACAAGTGACAGGTAGCATTTGCTATTAGTCAGAGCAAGCCACTGTCAGCAAAACCACTGTGACCCAATGCTGTGCTCTAAGCTGCTACTAAAGGCTCATTCGTTTCTCAATGGGTCCTTATTGTTAGACAGTTAGGACTGTTTCAATTGAGTAATTAGGGCAGCAAGTGTGCCTTGAGTGTCATCTTAAAGAAACACCACATTCGCAGGTCCTACAGGAATGCATTTAAATCAAAGCTTAAGTACGCACAAAAAGGCAAAAAAGACAGAACTGGTAATTATGCTTAAATGCACAGGGAAGGATGCAAAAAAATCCAGCAAGCTAAGCACAATTGCACACAATTTGTACAGACGTCCTAATGTCCAGTGCCACATCGTTTGAGACACTGCATAAAAGCCTTCGGGCAAACAGAGCATTAGGCCTTAGGGCAAAAAAAAGAGACTGATTTAAAGGGTTTATGAAATTCTTATGCTTGACACACTGCTGTGACAAGACATTGTCATCATCATTAATATTGAGCTGACATCGGCGGCAGTCTAGGCCCAGTTTATGGGTTAAAAATACCCAATTTCTACACATTGATGGACAGATAGAGTTTAGGAGTGGCAGATATCAAAACATAATATGCACTGTGGAAATCGTCATGGGACAGTTTAAGGTTGATAATATTCCTTCGAGAAAAATTGCAGTGCATAAAATTGTCATCTGACAGCATATTTTGAGGCAGTTTTGCACCTGTTATCTCACCGGGAAAAGTGAGGAAACAAAGGTGATTTGGGGGTTGGGGGCAGTGAGTGACGTGTGTTAAACAGCTTTTATGGAAACTAGGTCACAATGCACCAAACCGCTCATACTTTTTAACAAACTACTGTATAAACCTGCACACCATGGAAGTAGGACAATATTTATCCTTTCTTATAGTGACAGTTTGAACTGATTATAGACTGGTCATGACTCAGAAGCATTCCTAGTTAACTTTAATCCAAATTTCAAACCTCATTTAGGGCCCCATGAAATCAGTTTAATCAGTTTTTCGGTTTTATTTTTTTAATAATCAAAAAGCTTAATTAAAAGTCCAGTTACCTAAATTACATATTAACAACAATTTATTAAAAATGTAAGAAACAATACATTTTAGGGCCCTATAAATACAGTTTTATTTTTTTCCCGCAAATTTTGTCTTGACACTTGTCAATTATTGTTTACAAAAACTACAATGAAAATAAAATGTAAACATTTTTATTATCAGAAAAACAATAAGCACCAAGATAATAAGAGCTAACATAAAACATTTTGGACATTTTCATGACCAAAACTAACTAAAACATGGCAAATGCCATATAAAGATATTACTAAAACATTTATGGTATCAGTTAACACATTAAGTTTAGCAGCCCTAAAATACAAAAATTTAAATAAAAATGATATAAACTGAAACTAGAAAACATCAAATAAGGGCAAATAATAAATAAAATGTTTTTTTTTTTTTTTTATTATCCGTTTATTACTGGGTTTGTAAGCATCCTTAAACTTGTTTAAACTTGTAAGCAAGTTTAAAAAACAAAGCAGATTTGATTCTCACACACACACACACAAAAACAGGTCTTGTTTTTATCTGAATTGACTGGATAATCACAGGTAGGCAGTGGAAGTTTTTTTAAAAATAATGTGTATTGATTAACAGTTCACAAAAAGACCAGGAATGTGTATTAAGATAGTAAATCAAGAAGACTATTCAATGACATTCTGAGTACTGAACAGTCCCATCACTGCTCCACAACAGTAAAGGATAAAAAACTAACTTGTCTTCTCTTTAATGTTATATAAAGAGAACCACGCAGACAGCATCGTTCTGACCTTTCTCCCTCCCACCGGGATTGAACCCACCCTTGTGCTCAAAAAAAAAAAAAAAAAAAAAAAAAAAAAAAAAATTATATCAATGAGGGTGACAGTGTAGCTATCAGCCTTGGAATCTGAAGGGTGAATATTCAGAGTATGTGAAACAGATGTGATATTGGTGTGTAAATGCTGGAGGACGGTGTCAGGTCAGTCCCCCGTGGGGAAAGTGAACTCATACTGACAGCAGTCACGGTCCAGTGTCCTGCAAACGGAGAAGGACAACAGAGTCAGAGCACAAATTAGACCACGATGACTGCAAGAACTCGAGCAGAATTACACAGCAGAATAATAATGATACCAAACGCACACATGCTTTGAAGCACAGGCCAAATAGATGAGCATTGCTACTCTTTGGTACACATAATGTGTCTTACTTAGCTGAACTAAATGAGGAGAGTCCTGTATTGGACACTGTCCAAAAGGCAAAAAGCATTCAGATACTGAGACAAATCAAAGCTGTAGACATTTACACTTATTCTAGTTGCCACAGGCCCCTGTGAACTGACTGGGACGATGTGTCTTCACTTCTAATCTAGTATGACTGATAATCACACCGGGATTTAAAGGTATTACATACGCAGTATGATTCCAATAAAGTCTACAGGCCTGGACAAAAGAAAAGACATTAATAATCAATCCATTCTACTATCTATGAAAAGAATGAGCTGTTCAGCTGACAATTTTGATGTCCTAAATCCACTACAGAAGCACTTAATCTGGATCTATCCTTCTGTGTGGGACATGTGAGAAGTTCTTTGAAAAAATGGTAACATATAAATTAACTGGCTTTATTCAAATGAGAAATATGTAAATATCACTGAATCAACTTTAATACATTGATTTATACTATCTATCTATCTATAAATTTTTTATTTATTTTTTTCAGTCAAATGAGGTAGAAGTAGATCTAGAAGGTGTTAATTGTCAAAAACAAACAAACAAAAAAAAGACTGGGAATGTATTAAGACCATATCCTGGGCGATTTTAATTTCAAATTAAGTTAATAAAAACACTGATATTCTGAAAACTAAGTTCTATCACTGCTTCACAACACTCATAAAAATGTTTCTGAAGACTTGTACAGCACAAGTATGAACCATTTTCAATGTGCTTTTTGTCATTTCTGAAGCTCAACAATCCCAGTTCTCATTCGCTTTATTTTTATAGGAAAAAATATAGGTTGGACTATCTGTCGAATGTCCTTTTGTGCTTCTCAGAAAAAGCATGACAGTGAGTAAATGATGACAGAATTTTCATTTTGACTTTTCAAAAAGAAAAAGAAAAAAGAAAAAACTAATTTATTCCTTCAAGAGACTAGAACAAAAAAGAAGCATAAATATGAAATTGAGAATGACAGCACCTATCTGAAATCTGTTTCATATGACACTGCAGTACTTGCACTATGAAAAGTGTGTTGTGTGTGTATGTGTGTGTGTGTGTATTACTGTAAATGTAAGCGTCCTCATTTCCATCTATGTAACGTCCTACTGCAAAAAATTAAAAGGAATAATTAGGATACAGAAGCTATAGAAGAGCCAGATTCAGATATGTTTATAGATACAAGATTCTATGTCAAAATTTTTGATTCCTCAGATCGTAGATATTGATGAGAATCTGAAATCCTTTGGGTAGATAAAGAAATTCGCGAGTGGCATACATGAAATAAAGGCCATTAATTTCTAAGTTGACAGCGTCTGATCCTTTTGCAGGCTGTCTGCCTCCAGTCCGTCTCAAGACACTCTTCAATGCCTCCCAAGCCTCTCATTTTGTAACATTTCCTATTTCAAATTCTTTCAACTTCTCTGCAGTATCAAACAGAAGGGTTTAGACCAGTTTCAGGTTCAGACTGCTACTGTACACGACATGACTCCGGAAAGGTACAATATATTTTGAATTAAATTTTCCATGTTTTAATCCTTATGATTTACAATTTCAACAGCTTTGAGAGTCTAAAACTAAATACAGAATTCTGAAATGTTACTACACCATACAAAACAAACACATACTGTAGTAATTCTATTGTACAAATGAATACATTAATAAAAAAAAAAAATACAACAATCATTGAATGATAATGATATAACAACTTTTCCTTTCTAAATTGTACCAGACTGTTGCTAGACATGGAATCGTAATCTGAACTACACTTTGATGTGTATGGATAGTTTCATTAAGTTTTAGAGAACAATCCACTCAATGGGACATCTTGTGCCATGGGGCGGGTCTATTTGTCACCTGTCTTCCTCGGGCAGGCCTGTGAAACCCTCCCAAACTGCTTCTATCAAACTGGGAAGACGAAACAGCGAGAGAGAGCGAGATGTATTATACTCTAAGGTCATTTTGGCATCAGCCCCATCAGGAGATTGCTGTGGACAAATTGGTAGTCCAGCCGTGTGAGAGTGTGTTCCAAAAGCTGACTACAAAAAAGCACTACAGAAAATAGCCACTTGTCTCCCATGCAACAACATGAGCTTTCAGTAAATAGCATTTTTTTTATCAGTCTAGCTGATGACAACAGTTGCATCATTCTGAAATTCAGCAGTGCATCAGCAGGTGACTATTCTTGATTCTACAGTTCAAGAAGCGTCATAATGTCTGTGGAAAACTATGAGATGTTACAGTCTCAGACGAACCACACTAGCTACATGCTAATGACTTGCTAAACCATTAAGTGGAAATAATGGAAAGCACTTCTCATTGGGTCTAGCTCAGTAAATGAATATGATAATCATCTAAACAGCACTTTTTAGCTACATGCTAATGACTTGCTAAACCATTAAGTGGAAATACTATGGTAAATGAATATGATAATCATCTAAACAGCACTTTTTAGAAACAGAATGTACTCAATTAGAGTTAACTGTATATTATTCTATATAGATTGCTTGCACAATACAAAGCAAACAAACCTCTTTGCTATATCTTCAGTTTGCCCTCAGTGTCTGAAGGGAAATGGCTTAAAATTCAGTCTGGTGCCAAATAAATGAATCAGACAGACAGTGGCATTAGGAAGGCTGGAAAAGATGTTATCACCTCAAACTGGGAGCGATAGACCACTGAACATTATGCTGGCACTGGGGAGGTAATAATGGCAAAAAAGGCAGACCCATAAATTTGATGAAGCTAGAAAACATTAGTGAGGTCCTTTAATATCTTAAAAAGTCATTGTAATGTCCGGAAAAAATAAGAGCAAAAGCAAAATGGTTTTTATTAATAGAAGTGTTCAAAAATAATTAATGGCAGCTACAGTATATGGTTATAGTCATCCACAATAATTCCGTATATAGTTTTATATATACAGCATATTGTATATATTATAAAATTATACACTCACTTGTGCATATATATATATATGTGTGTGTGTGACATACATACATATATAAAATATATATATACATATATATATATATATATATATATATATATATATATATATATATATATATATATATATATACACACATATATATATATATAGCAATATTTTTGTGTGTGTGTGTGTGTGTGTGTGTGTGTGTGTTTGTATAATATATACAATACACTGTAGTGTGTTCCACCAGTGGAAGTGGAAGTTTCTGCTCTGACATTCAAAAATATGCATGCTATAATCTGAAGCAATATTTTTTCATAACACTTTTGCAAAAGCGACAGGTTTAGGATGTTAAAGTTTATGACCTGCCTACAATTCTCAACTGTCAAAATGCAGGAAAACCCACACACATATTAGAAATGCACATAACACTTCCAAAACGCCATGCTGCAATGTTTCAGTAACAAAACAGCTCAAAAGAGAAAATTAAAACACCCTCCTTCTGACAGCAATGTGGAACAAGCTAATTGTGGAGAAATATGAATGCTATTTGTCAAACATTGTATTATGGGCATGTCATGTCCCTGAACTGCCCCCTAAAAACGTCTTTATTAGTTTGGTTATGAGAAGCAGAGCTCTGTGATGGATCACTCAATCTATCTAATTCAATTGTGTGAGCAAGAGTAATGGCAAGCTCAAGAGCCGCATCATTTTCTAGCTCATCCCACCAGCTACCTGGGGAGGAAATGCACTATAACGGCACAAGAGCTCATCTATGTGACGCCTCAATGAATGCAAATGCATTGCTTAATTCCTTTCAAAGAGTTAGACGGAACATGAAAGTCTAATGAAGCTTTTGTTTTAATATGATACTTGATTGAGCAGACAGATTAAGAGTCAACTTAAGTCAGAAGACTTTATTCAAAAATAAATAAAATGGCTTGTTAGCCATAATATAATTGCAAGCTTAACCATTTTTAACGAAAAAATAATAATAATAACTTGCTCATAACATTATGAGGGGTCTTCCCCTGCTCCCTGGGTTCCAGTTAAACTGTACTTTTGTAGTAGTTTTCTTACTAATTTCATAGTATATTTTGTTGTTCATAAGCCAGACTTTTTTTTTTTGGCAATCAAGTTAAATCTCGAATCAATTTTAGGTATACACTGATAAGTTCTGAATAGTACAGTATTTTCACATTATGGGCAATAAACAACATATTTCTGATTCTAAAAATAATGAAATTTCATTGTGTGTAAATACATTTAAAAAAAAAACTGTAAATAAATACATATTTGAACTATTGTATTAAAACAAATAAAATGTTTTAAATTCTACAAGCATTTAATAAGCTTGCACACCAAATAAGTATGCACAATTAATATCAAATACATAACCATACATACACAAGATTTTAAAAATGTTTTTGAAAGATGTCTTATGCTTACCAAGGATGAATTTATTTGATCAAATGTTCAGTAGAACTGTAAATATTATAATTTATAATATCTGTTGTCTGTTTCCAAATATATATATATATATAATTTTTATAAAATGTTTTATTGTAAATTATTCTTGTTATGGCAAATTTAAATTGTAAGTATCATTACTCCAGTCTTCAGTATCACATGATCCTTCAGAAATCATTTTAATAATCTGATTTGGTTCTCAATTTTTTTTTTTTTATAATTATCACAGTTATATTTTAATATTCAGAGTCTCAGACTTCTGTTTCCATTTATGAAAGACACCACAATGAGTGAATATATGTGACTATTTGCGAACACTTGGATTGTATTCAACAGGAGAGTCTGTTTCTGTGCTATCAAACAAGTTTTGACTATTGTGACATGTAATGATACAGTATGCCAGCAGCAAGGACAGTTCGAGGCAATCTGCAACTCCAGGCGGGGCCTAAATTCTGAATGATTTCGATCTGATTATATTCAAATTTGAGATGTCTATATATAGACTATGTGATTAACAGAGAAGACACAAAGGGCATGCTGGAGTCAGGTTCGATTAAGTATCAGATGGTTCCCCTCTGTGAGGAGCAGCCTGCAGCAGCAGCGCTGGCAGGGTTATCAGCACGCAGCCCTCTGCATTACAGCACGTCTGTGAGATAAGTTTAGGCTGTGACAAATGAAATGCGGCAGAGGGGGAAGGGAGAGAGACTGAGAGACAGAAAGCGAGAGTTTACCTGCTCCAGTATCTACTGACTGTAGTGGAAGCACTTGCTCATGCACAAATCACAAACTCTGAGGTGTCACATGTTCGTCACAAAACACACAGAGCAATGCCAGACACAGCGAATTGGTGTTATGGCTGTTCCAAGTGTCTAAAGATGAAAGTAACAGATTATATATCCTCAAACAGCAGATGACAGTTTGCTGCAGTGCCAAGTGAAGAATCGCTGTATACATTTCTTCCAATATGCTTGTTTGGAATCCAAAGATGACTTCGACAGACAGTCTTTCGTGAATAAAGTGCCAATTAAAGGAGGACACAGAGCTGAAAATATCTGGTAATTAGGAAGAGACTGTACAGGTAGCTCACATACTATAAAATAAAAACAAAAGAAAAAAATCAAAACAGTCAATACGGCAGCTCTAGGTACATAAATCACACCATTCAGTTAAAACCGCTAGTAGCATTATTCATTTTTGATTAGCAATGACCAGCCTAGAAAATACAATACAGAAAAGCACAAAAAGAAGGAACACAGTAATATATATTATTAATATATGTGACCCTGTTCCACAAAACCAGTCATAAGGGTCAGTTTTTTGAAATTGAGATTTATACATCATCTGAAAGCTGAATAAATAAGCTTTTCATTGATTTATGTTTTGTAAGGACAGGACAATATTTGGCCAAGATAGAACTATTTGAATATCTGGAATCTGAGGGTGCAAAAAAAAAAAAAAAAAAAAATCACTATATTGAAAAACGCCCTTAAAGCTGTCCAAATGTAGTCCTTAGAACTGTATATTACTAATCGAAAATTAAGTATTCATATATTTATGGTAGGAAATTTAAAAAATATTTTCATGGAACATGATCTTTACTTAATACCCTAATGATTTTTTGGCATAAAAGAAAAATCAATAATTTTGGCACATACAGTGTATTTTTTTTTTCTTCTCTACTTAAGACTTAAGAGTTTTTGTGGTCCAGGGTCACATATTATTAGAGTTGTTATAAATTTATAGTGAATATAATAAATACAAATATATTTATATTTTTAAATAAAAAGTTAATGGTAGATAAAAGTACATTTTGCATTTCATTTGGAAATAAAGGTCTGGAGTCTGGAGGAAGACTGGAGAGGCACAAAATCCAAGCTGCTTGAAGTCCAGTGTGAAGTTTCCGAAGTCAGTGATGATTTGGGGTGCCGTGACGTCTACTGATGTTGGTCCATTGTGTTTTATCAAGTCCAAAGTCAATGCAGCCATCTATCAGGAGATTTTGGTGCACTTTATGCTTTCATCTGCTGACAAGCAGTCCTTTTCCAGCAGGACTTTAGCATCTGCCCACAGTGCCACAACCACTTCCAAGTGGTTTGCTGACCATGATATTACTGTGCTTGATTGAAGCTCACTGAAGCTGTCATTTGTGCTAAAAGAGCCCCGGCCAAGTATTGAGTGCATATATGAACAAACTTAAAAGAACCTGAACTTTTATGTTTTGCAAATCCTTTTTTTGATTAATCTTAGGAAATATTCTACTATTTTGAGATGATAGACAGATATACAGACAGACAGTATTACAGTTACAGTGTTACAGTTTCCACAAAAAATATTGTTTTACAATCGTTTCAACATCGTTGACAATATAGTCTTGAGCACTGAATCAGCCTATTATAGAATAGAATGACCTCTGAAGGATCATGTCACACTGAAGGCTGGTAAAAATTCAGTTATAAAATAAATTACATTTTAAAATATATTAAAGCAGAAAATTTTAGTTTTAAACTGTAATATTTCTTAATATATTCCTTTTTTCACTACATCTTTGATCAAATAAATGCATCCTTGGTGAGCACAAGAGATGTCTTAAAAAAATATATTAAAAACAATTCATATATAAAACATTTCTGATAGTTTCTAATGTGTTTTAAATCTATGTTTTACTGAAAGTGGCCTTAGATTCAGATTATGTTATCATCAATCAGAGTAGTGACAGCTCAGTCCATGTAGCTCTGCACCATGTTATTTTTAAGGTGTCCAGCAGTGGAGTCTGTCACGTCACCATGAGTGACAGCAGTCCCATCCATTGCCTGTCTTTTAGTTTAGCCCTGGCTATTATATGCACCTGCTCCTGCCTCTCTGAATCCACCCTCATTTATTAATCTCGTTACAAACTCGTGAACCCTAAAGCAGCCAATAAATTTTCCCTAGCAAATCAGACCTAAATCAACACAGTTTTATATAATGTAATACCTTTTTATAGCTTATAATACAAGAAACCTGTCTGGGACAGAACAAAAAAAACTGAACAAATCAAGGCTTAGCAGTTACGATGGTCTCTGTAAATAGAAGGTCAGATATTCAAGAGTTTATATGTTCTCGCTGGCTATGTTGTCTTGGAAGCAAAGTGCAAAAAAAATAAGTGACAGGACCACTGTGTGGGCTAAATTGCCAACCTCTATGCTGTTAAAAATCATTGTAACACCATTAAATTCCTCATGGACCTGGTGCCCCAGGACCTATAGAAAATGAGCCAATCGTGTGCCTCAAAGAATGGAACTCCACCAGTGCGTCTCATGAGGCAGGAGGCAGCGCCAGTTGTTATGACAGATTAGCCAGCAGAGACTTAAATCACCGGCTAATGGGCCTGTTATGGAGGGACTGGAGCGGTGCATCTGGCACCACATGCAGCTCGTGAGCTGCGTCATCTGTTACAATCAGCAAGTAGCCATGTGGAGCTCTTCCGCACACCCGGATTCCGATTCACAGAGGCGGAGACGGCTACCGCGGCGAGGGAGCACGAGGAAGGGCGATAAAAGTGATTTAAAAGTTTCGGTCTGGCCAGGTGCAGCTTTTCACCGACTATGCTTTTGCACTGATAGCTACGTCCAAATGATTCACAGTTTGTGGAGAGCAGTTCTGGCAGAAGGACAAAGTCAGAGTTGTGAATGAATCACTGGGTGACAAAACACTGAAGAAGTTTTGACTATATAAATGGCCTGTGTCAAAAATAGCACCTAGTGAAGCAATGCGGTTAAAAAGTAGCATTTTGGCTATTCAGACATGTCAAGTCTGAACGAATGTGAACATACAGGTGACTCAAGCCAGGAAATGCCACTCTGCGGGCACTTATTAAAGTTAATGGCTTCTGAGGCCGAAACGGAATTCGAGGTCGTTGTAGAGCGAAGCACAGTTCATGACCTCCTCACGGTAACTGAATCATTACTCAGCGGTAAGACTGCAGGAAGTGCCTAATCTTTCAAAACGACTGACACGTTATGTATTGACAGAACCTCAGCTATCAGCATAAAGGCTTATGAAAAGCTGTACAACTCAAAGTTATTTTGCGCTTGACTGTCTCTGAGTACTTGAAGAGGATGGCTTTTGTTGACGAATGTCACGTTTTAATCTTGTCCCCGGATCCACTTGTCTCCACATGACTGGCATTAAAATAAGGGCTCTTGACATGTTTTGGGGTTAGCTATCCTCACTGGACTAATGGAAGTAGTTATTCTGAGAATATGTACAGTATGTGTGCTATTTTAAAATATCCCACTGTGGTTGTGAGCTGGATACTTCAAGGCAAAAGTAGCAGAATTACTTTAAACACTTTCAGAGGAAAAAATAATGGAGAAGGAGGAGATAAAATTAACTGTTAAATTTCAAATATTTAACAATATAAACTTAACATTTAATATAACAATAAAATATTAAAACTATGTACTTCTTAATTCAATCATTCAAAATAAAACATTAAAAATTAAAATAAATAATTTTAGATGAAAATAAAATAGCATTATTTCATTCAATAATTTAAGGATGATCAATAAATATTAGGATGTGTTGCATCTTTGGGAATAATCACTTTGAATCTAAAATAAACTGCTTTCAAAATATGGCAATAAGCACTTGCATTCAATCAATAAAGATCAAATGTAGCTCTTAATTTGTTTGAGAACTGAGAAAAAAGACCATTTATAGGCACAGCGTCATGGCCACATAACCACTTCAGGAGTGCATTATCTCTCTAATAATTTTAACGGGCTGGAGTCACAACCACACAACCACACATCAAGACATTATGGTTTATTTCAAGACATTTGTCATGTTTCCATCCTGAAATCTTGTGTGTGTTGAATTAATTTTTACGCACCTCATAAACCTTCCACTGCAAATTCCAAAACGTCATTTTAGAGCTAATAAAAGAGGCATGAGTCATTAATATGCAGGTTAATTTAGTTATTAGTGCAGTCTAACGCACTTAGAGCGAGAGAGAGAGAGAGAGAGAGAGAGAGAGAGAGAGAGAGAGAGAGAGAGAGAGAGATTAAGTGCGTGTGAATACCTGCGTCTGTGCGTCTCTCAGCAGTGTTCACCCACAGCGCGTCTCCTAATAAGCGAATCTTTAAGTTAAACTGCTTCAAGAACCTCGCTACTGAAAAATGTCATGTAGCTTTTCAGCTGCGAAACTATTTTATTGATAAATTTGCGGGGCTAAGAACAAGTTTCTGGTTGCATCTCCACGTGTGTGCGAGAGTACGTGTGTGTGCGCGTCTGTGAGAGAGAATGGGAGAAAGACAGCGTTATTTCCGTAGCCTACATAAAAAAGGTGGAAGACATGGAAATACTTTGCAATTTTTTACCCTATTATTTGTTATATTTATTATATATATTTTTTGTTTTTTGTTCTTTTTCTGTTGTTGACAGCCCATAGTATAACAAAAATATTATATATCTCTTCATTATGTTTGTGCCCCCCTGGACGAGCGAGCACAGGCACGTGCCTAAAATGTCTATGCGTAAATCCGGCCCTGGTTTGATCGATGACTTCTTAAAAGTTTTATTTAAAGATACAGTTTGAAATTTTGAAGGCATTTTTAAGATTTAAAAATTTCAGAACAGAATGAAGTTCAAACTGAAGAATTGAAAATGAATGAATGAATGAGAGAATGAATGAATGAACACTTTGAACAGCAAAAAAAAAAAAAAATTTTTGAAAATAAATGTAGTCATTAATTATCCCATGGGCCTCTCTCCATGACAGGGCGAGTAACTCTTCATATATTTGTGGTCATATCAGCAAATTTGTATAAGGTTGCTTGGAAACAAGAGGTGGATCAACTTCCCCGCAGGCTCAAATCACCCCTCTCTCCCCTATATGTGACCCTGGACCACAAAAGTCACTAGGGTATATTTGTAGCGATAGCCAAAAATACATTGTATGGGTAAAAATTTTAGATTTTTCTTTCATGCCAAAAATCATTAGGATATTAAGTAAAGATCATGTTCCATGAAGATATTTAGTAAATTTCCTACTGTAAATATATTAAACCTTAATTTTTGATGAGTAATACGCATTGCTAAAAACTTCATTTGGACAAATTTAAAGGTGCTTTTCTCAATATTTTTATTTTTTTACACCCTCAGATTTCAGATTTTCAAATAGTTGTATCTCAGTCAAATATTGTCCTATCCTTACAAACCATACATCAATGAAAAGCATATTTGTTCAGCTTTTAGCTGATGTACAAATCTCAATTTCGCAAAATTTACCCTTATGATTCGTTTTGTGGTCCAGGGTCACATATAATGGTCTCCATGGCTCAAGTGTGTCTTTCTATTTAAGTGAATGGGATTTTTTTTTAAATATTATTATTCTTCCACAAGGTGATAATTATAAGTCTGTCACTTCAAAAGGTACTGATACACCTCACCTCAACAAAATGCACAGTTTGAACTATCAATCATATCCATAGCACAAACTTTACTCTTAAGGTTAAGAATGAGCAATGGTTGGCCAACAGAATACACAATGCAATTTGACAGTTAATAATTTAACACTCAAAAATGAAACAATGAAAAATCAAACTCAACAAAAAAAGGTTGAAAACCAGAGGGCATTCAGGAGTGTTAAAGCATGTCTGTATTCTGTCAGAGAGTTACTGCTTCTACTGATATGCATTCTGATCCAATGAGTAGCCCACTGCCGCTCTTCAAACCAAGAACAGGTTGAGGTCAAGTAGAGCTCTTTCTTCACAGTTTAATAGGAAAGCGGACAATATTCCCCGTGTTAGTGTTGTTCAGTGGACACAGCATTTAGAGATGGGATGTAGAGAAATGGATGAGCTCTATCAAAGATAGAGAGAGAGAAGGTCAGGACGGTGTCAAGCAGTCAATCTATCAGACAAGCAGGAGGAGGGATGCTCATTCCTACTTCTTCACCCCATACATTCTTATTTGAACAAGAAAACGCCCAGTAAGACCTGGCCATGATTGGCCATTAATCTGTCTCACTGTCCTGATGAGATGGATCGCTAACGCTAATGCTACAGTGCTGGCATCTTATCCAATAGGTACTCAAATAGCAAGAAAATCAAACAAGAATCCAATAAGCAGTATAGACTGTCAGTAAAGATTAAATGACTGTAACGAAGCTTAAGTGTTAATAAGTCTTATTAAGTATTCTTTGCTTTCGGTGTCCCGAATGCTTAAAGCATACACGTAAAATGAGGATGGATAAAAAGGGCACAGCACAGGGCGGCTGTCCAAGGATCTCTGGAGCTGACTGAGGTTAAATATTGTGCTTAAGGACATAACACCACTCCAGAAAGGTATCACAAGTGGGATTTAAGGCAGAAACCTTCATGATAATAGTGTAGAACTTTAACCTACCATTCCCACACACATAACATATTAGAAATTAAACATTTCTATACAACCATATTACAGTTTCATATTGTACAAAATGATAAGTAAATTTTTTTATATTTAAACTATTTTCTACTAAAGATTTAAACGCGAGTTTTGAGCAGTGTAGAGTAGCACTTGTTGTTTGTCATTTCTCAGATCACAAATGCAGACATGGTTTTATGTTTACGCGGCATGATGCAACAAATGCCTCGTTTATAATGGGTTTTAATGTTTTTGAATCGTCGCTCCAGCTGGACAGGGCATCACAATATGTTAAGGGGCATAACTTTTCCATCACACGCTTGAGGTATTCGGCCAATCACAATGCACCTGATAGCTGGCCAATCAGAGCACACCTCGCTTTTTAGACCGATGAGCTTTGTAAAAAATCGACGCATTTCAGAAAAGCGGGGCAAAGAGGAGAAACAATAATGTACAGTATGTGGAAAATAATGTGTTTTTGAACCTTAAACTGCATAAACATATTTCATTACACCAATTACACAAAATAATGTTCTTTTTAGCAGCATCATATGACCCCTTTATCCCCTTAAAATCCATGTTTTATGTGTCTTCTCCAAAGACCTCCTAGTTTACCCCTTAAGGGACCTCCCTTTGAAAACTCTAAGTACTGATGGATTAGAAACGCTTCAGTGTGTTGCGAACGAGAATTTCACAGCAAACGAAACGGGCATGAGGGATTAAACACTCTGTTGATATTTATGCAGCCTTTTTCTTCTTTCACCCCACTTATACATCAACTGTAATGTGTACACTGGAGAATCTCTCTCACTTTAGAGCAATTTACAGCAGTGATGGGAATAATTTGTACAAAGCGTCAAGTTGCCATTTGAATCTAAATTTATTATTTCTCGGCTTTTTCCTCAGATGTCACCAGGTCGTGCACATTTATTGCACAGCCCACCTAAGTGGATGGCATCTTGTTTTGTGGTTCCGGACAACTGTTGGAGAACTGGCCTGTGCTGAAGGGGACATCGGTGCAAGGTTGTTGTTCATCATCCTGAACAATCCAAAGGGAGAAGGAGCGGAAATGAGCACTCTGAGACCATGTCCCCGTACACCCTGTTGAAAAATGCCACTGCGAGACCTCAAGGAAATCAAACGGCCCCTTAAGCTGTGATCGCAATGAACAGTTGGACACTGCCATTTTGTCTGTGCAAGATAAATGAGCGAGAGCACACCTTATATTACTTGTGAACATCTGTGCTGTTTAGACTACCTCAAGGGAACTTCTGCTCATAAAATATGTAGGGAAGAGTAGCTCTACTTCTCTACTGCAACTTCCTGTTGTAATGGTTCGTGGATCTTCATGTTCACTCACTCATTTATTTATTGTGTTTATTTTAATATTTGTTTGGAAGAACCATTTCATTATTAAGAGTGAACATAAAGCACATCCTGTTATTCAGTATGATGCAACAGCATTGTAATACAGCCAATGCGATTGTTGATTCCTGGAAGGATTTATGATAAGAAACGAATCTCTGAATACAATATAATCTCTCTCCATAAATAATTTTGCATCCAGGGAGCATATCTTGACAAAGCTTGAAGGTTTCAAACAGAAAATTTATAAAATAAGGCATGTGATTATGAAAACATTTCATTTTGTGGCCTGCAGATATATGTGCTGCATAAGGATTCCGCCACTTACACCATGATTGACCAAAAAAAAAAAACAGTATGCTATTAGGAAAATGGAGATGAGCTCAGAATAAAAAATTATAAATTACTGGAGCCTTGAAGTGAATGTAAATCAATCAGGATGCATTAAACATGTTTCTGCCGGAGAAAATAACATTTTCAAGCTGAGTGGTAGATTGCACGTGGATCATAATTGGCGTGCAGGACTGTTAATGCAATTTATAGTAGACAATGGAATTAAATGTAACATTTCATAGTGACAGTCAATAGATTTTTATCCAAATTTTGGACAGGACAAATGGTGGTTAATTACGTTTGAGGCAGATAACGTCCAAAAAGCTTACATGTATAAATGAAATTTCACACAGTGATTAAACTATGCATATTCACAATCACACAATGCTCTGTGTGAATCTTACAGCAATATTAACCAACCGCTGTATAAGAACATGACTTCTTTTTCCCACTTTAAGTAACTCTGAGAAAGTTGACTAAAAGCATCAAAAATGACTTAACTAAGAATTGTTTTAGTGCCATTGGGTGATATGCATTAAATTATGAGAACTGCAATATATGTAGATGCAAAAGGTGAGTTCGGTACAACATGCTTTCAGCATTTCAGATTTGAGTAGCTATTGAGTATGCATTTTTAAAATAGAAATATAAAGCATAAATGTCCTAAAAGTTTATACCTGGGGTAAAACATGGGGTAAAAACCTTTCAAACACTTGACCTACGACTAATATTAAGTAGGTCTATGCAGTATTTTACATACTCATTTGCATATAAAAGAATGTTCTTTATGCCCAGTGCAAAGTGGCATTTAGGTAGCAGGTCCTTTCCTCCATAACAACCATAGATCCAGTGTAGTCCGAGAACTGAATTCAATCCCGAGAGACCTGAAGCGCTTCTGCACTTTGACATTTTGTGGTTTCGTTTAATTTAGTTCTCGTTTTCCTCTCCTTTTATATGTTTTGCACCCCAAACTTTTCATTTAAGCTTGTGGAACTCATCAAAATCTGCTGTCCTGGAGAATAACATCAATCACAGTCCCCAGCTTCTCCTGCAGGGTGGAGGAAATTGCTCCAGCATCACTCTGAGGAGAAAGCACAACTTTAAATACGTTTCTGGCTGGGTTCTGACAAGACCTACGGTTCTCATGCCAAGTGTCAGAAGCTCAAAAGTTCCACACTGTGCACACTAAACTGGATTAGAGAAAGAAACCAGAGCTTTGTTTAGGGTTACTTTACTTATTGACTCAGGAAGAACTCAACCATGAAACCCTTGGTGGAGAGGAAGACATTCAATAAGCATCAATTTAGCAACACCATAGCAACATAAAAAACACCCTAGCAACCATCAAGTGGCACAATTGCAACCATAGAGAATCTAGCATCCACTAAGAATTTATCTAGCAACTACAAAGCTACCACTACAACAGCAGTTACCAAATAACACCCTTACAGCAAATAACCATAATAACACTCTAGCAACTGACGAACAACGCACTAGCGACCACCCTTAGCACCATAGCAAATTACATCTTTGCATCCACAAAGAACACTAGCACCACTCTAACAATTTCTAAAAAAAAAACCTTATTAAGCAACTAGCAACCACCCAAAACATTTAAGCAACCAACAGATACTCATTAATCCACAAAAAACATTATAGTAGCTGTGTTACCATTACAGATATGTGCAAAACATTTGCAATATTTTATAAATGTTAATGAAAAAACTATTGCAAAAATGACAGCGTTTCCATTAACCGATGTTATGCGACTAAAACACAATATTTTTTCTCTTGCAATAAGTCACGTTGACAGATTTTGGTAGGTTTATGTATATTGCAGCCACTGCACTAGTCATTATTTTTAAATGAAGGAGACATAGGCGTGTATCTTAAGTGCAGCAGCGCAGAGAGACACTTCCGAAACATGCCACGGTGCGGCTTTTATAAACACCAGCATTAACTCCAATGGCCATGTTGGAGCCTTAATGCACCACAGATGTGAGAAAGAAAGTCCCTTGAGAAAGAAAGTCCCTTGTGCATGGAAAGCCCCTTATACTTGAGATCAAACAAGTATAAAAAAAAAAAAAAATACCATAACAAACTAAAGAATGATCATGGGATTTTTATGTAAGCCAGATGACCTGTAATTGTGATTAAAAAAATAACAATAAAATAAAAAACTGTTTCCACTGCAGTTTTGCAAAATATTCATTTTTCAAATTGCAGGCATAAAAACATTTTTGCAAACCTAAAGTGTTTCTATTGGGAGTGTTTTCAATTTGCGCAATTTGAAGGATAATGGATACAAAGCTATAGTAACAACTGCCTAACAATGCCCACCATAGCAAAATTCCCTAGTGACCATCTAAAACACATGATCAACCAAGGGATGCTCTTCGATCCAACATACAGTATCAACCAACTAACAAAACCTTAGCAATAACAAAGACCGCCAAAGCAATACTCTAGCAAATGCTAAAAAACACCATACTAAGCACCTAGCAATTCCCTAGCGACTACACAAAAACTCTAGCAACTACCAAGCGATGCTCTTGCAACCAGGAATCCCCAAGCAACCACTTAATGTCATAGCAACAACAAAGACTGCCATGGAAATGCTCTAACAGCAGCCTACAGACCACCCTTCATTATATATCCAAAATATAAAGTCGGAACACCCTAGCAACACCCTGGCAACCAAGCACACTTAACAGTCTTATTTTATCTAAATTTGTCATTCCAACAGTTAAATGAGAGTTGTTGTAAGAGTTGTTGACTCATCTAAACTTAGGGAATTTTTAATTAAACGGTCACAGAGACAGAATAAAATTTTTATGAACATTTCTAAAACCACAGATGTCTATTTGCATAGAATTCACAAACTCAACTCAGCAATTATCCCGCTTCAAATGTGACACAATAAAAAAACAGTTGTTCCCATCCAAGTGAATAACCAAATCCTTGAATTTACATGAGGTCTGTGATTGGATAAATCCCATGACTAACACACTGTTGTGATTGCTCAGAGGTGGAAATATTTGCAAACACATTTCATCATTCCTGTGATGGAGCTTGTTATAACCGGCTGTGATCTCTGAGAGGATGCTAATGAGGTCTGCAAATTATTCAGGTGATCATGACACATTGCATTTATCCAGCAAAGTGATTTGTGAAAATGATGATAGACAGATAAGAATAGTATGTGGCAAAAAAAAAAAAAAAATAATGAGATGAACCTCAAGGAATCCAAAGTCTTGTCTATCTCTGACAATCTGACAGCATGTTTCAAAGGCCCTTTTTATGTTTCATATTCCAGTCGAAAACCAATGCGCTGTTTCATCTCATTGCTGTTTTGGCATTGTATGTCATTTGAGTGGCCTAATTAAGCTCTAATAATGCTAATTATGGTGTTGCTCCTGAAAATTATGCAATTATCTATGAGTATCATGCTATTCAATTTCCAATCTAGAAGCCTCAAAATGAGGCTTACATGCTGTACTTAAAAGATAACTTTGAACATTTTTTGATACTCCAGAATTCCCAGAATATCAAGGACTGAGTCACAGAGTTCGTTCCAGGGGATTTTAAAATGCATAATTGACTGCAAGTTAAAAAGCAAAATACAGTACTTTGAAGTGATTTGGCAGAGACATCTTCTTAATTATTTACATCTTAAAGAAAGTTCAGTGTGCTTTAGAAGTTGAAGGCTTCACACACTGACAAAGTGCCAACCTCCATTCCAGCTTTAAAATATTACCACTCCAGGGATGCAACCGGGAGTATGCTACAAGTTTGAGAAATGTGTGTCGGTGATAAAACTTGTCTAACTACAAAACCCTGAACAATTTCAAGTACAACACCCTAGCAACCACCAAGCAGTGCTATAGTAACTACCTAAAACCACCAAACAATTCCGTTGCAACCACAGCAAGCACCCTAGTAACCACCTAATAATTCCCCACTGACCACAAAGTACACCATAGCAACATCCAAGCAACAAACCAAAACACTCAATCAACTGCATAGCAACATCCTGGCAACCACCCTGATTTAAGCATTAATTTCTTTTAAAAAAGAATGACAGAATGATCAACAGATGGACAGAACAACAGACAGATGTGTCTCACCTGGTTGCCCGTTGACGGCAACATTCACAAAAGTTGCCCCATGTATCCTCAGTCTTAGAATAATAGAATGACAGATAGAACGACAGAACTTTAGATAGAATGATAGAACTACAGAACGACAGATAGAATGAATGATATATCAATAGATCGACAGATCGACAGATACAACAATAGAATGATTTAAAATGGATGGATGCATGGATATGTGGATGGATGGATGAATGGACAGGACAGACAGACCGACACAGATAGAATGAAGAACAATGGACAGACAGATGAACAGATGGATTGACAGACAGACAGATATACATCATGTACTTTCATACACAAACATACACAAGAGTCTCCTACAGAAACACGTGTTTGTGAACAAATCCATAAAATGCCCAGAACAATAATCATACTGGACTGTGTTATTGTAAACAAAGTTATATGCCATAACACGACTTTGATTCATTATAATTTGGTATTCCAACTAGTGATACATACTGTACCAGACATCCTCTTATGAAACGCCACAAAATGTCAGCACAGCTCTCAAATCCCCTCTAATTTCAAATTTCCTCCAATAGAGTAAAATAGCTCCTTAGTGACATTTCTCTCTGAATGAGAAAAATGGCCTGGCTTTTTCTAACTTGTTTGTAAGTGTTGAGTTTAATAATGTACTTCTCCACTCGATGTGGGCAGTCACAGGTAACTGTGTGTGAGGACTAGAACAGTCTCTTTATTATCAGCTTGTCGGTACTCACCAACAAAGCCACCCACAATAGGACCTGCAATTTCAATCTCAAAGGCGTTTTCGGGCACTGCAACTATGAAAGCAAACAAAGCGAGGGAATTTGCCAGGGAATCAATGGTAATCAGGCAGACTGCTGCTTTCTGGGCCATTAGTGGGGCTTGCTATGAAAGCCCCGCTCCGCTCACTCTAATGAACGATTGGGTCTGAGTGGGAAGAGTAAGCCATAATAACATGGACAGCTGCTGGAATAAACTTGAAATTCATTTCCTACGGGCCTCTAACTGAACCTCACGTAAACATGTCATTTGGAAAGCTTGTCTTAGCTTAGAAAGATCTTGAACTTCAGCATCCTAATATTCAAACCGAGTCAAAAAAAAGCCAAATTAATTCTGACCAGCCATGATAAACTATACTCTTAAGGTCGGTTTTTCAAAAATACTGTATAGGGAGAGCAGTTCTTCCACAGCAAATGTCATCTGGAACATGTAATTTGGTAAGCTTGACTTTGTTTATGAAGGACCTGAAATTTTTTAGCATCCTTTTTATACCTTTGACACTATGACAGCAATGTAATTTGGAACATGTAACTTAAAAAGTCTAATTTTGCTTAGGAAGATCTTGAACTTTAGCATCCTAAAGGCAAATCGAGTCAAAAGAAAGGTCACCAAACCAACTCTGACCAGCCTTTTTAGGCCGATGACACCATGATGAACTATTCTGTAAGGCAGGGGTCTCCATCCCTGCTCCTGGAGAGCTACCATCCTGCAAATTTAAGCTCCAACTCCAATCAAACACACCTGGGTAACAGCGTAACTTGATAAATACAGGCAGGTGTGTTGGAGCAGTGTTTGAACTGAAGTCTGCAAGATGGAGCTCTCCAGAAGCAGGGTTGGAGATCACTGCTATAAGGGTTCATTTCCAAAAATACATCATGGGGAGAACGGTTTTTGAGATTTGTCATGGCAGATGTCATTTGGAAAGCTTAACTTTGCTTAGGAAGATCTTAAACATCAGCATCGTAATAGGTAAACCGAGTCAAAAGAAAGCCACCAAACCAATTCCTACCAGGACAAGACTTAAGGTTTGTTTCCAAAAATACAGTATGGGAGTGGATCAAGACATCTTCCAATGCAAAGGTCATTTGGAACCTGTGACTTGGAAAGTCTGACTTTGCTTAGGAGGATCTTGAGCTTCAGCATAGTAAGAATCTAGACTCTAATTGTTGTTAGACTCTAAAGGTTGTTCTGCAAAAATACATTATGGGGAGAGCGCTTCTTGAGATTTGCCATGGTACAGTAAATGTTATTTGGAAAGCTTGACTTTGCTTAGGAAGATCTTGGACTTCTGTTTCCCTACGGACGAAAAGAGTTAAAAATAAATAAATCACCAAACTAATTCCAATCAGCCTTTTTAGACTGATGAACTAGACTCTAGTAGTTGGTTTACAAAAATACAGTATGGAGAGAGCAGAGATTTCTTGAGATTTGCCATGGTAAATGTCATTTGGAAGGCTTGATTTAGGAAGATATTGAACTTCAGTTAAGTATCCTAAAAAAATAACTCCCTTAATAATCAACCAGCCTTTTTAGACACCGTGATCAACTAGACCAGGGGTGTCCAACCCTGCTCCTGGAGATCTACCTTCCTGCAGAGTTAAATTCCAACCCTGATCAAACACACTTGTCTGTAATTATCAAGTGCTCCTTCAGATCCTAATTAGTTGGTTCAGTTGTGTTTGATCAGGGCTGGAGCTGAACTCTGCAGGAAGGTATATCTCCAGGAACAGGATTGGGCACCCCTGAACTAGACTCTAAGGCCCTGTCCACACAAACGCTTTTTCTACGCGGTTTGGCTGTTCATCCACACGTAAATGCAGCACCAGTTCACTGAAACCAAACATTTTTGAAAACTCCTGCCAGGGTGAGGATTTTCAAAAACTCTGGTTGCATTGTTATCGTGTAGACAGTGAAATCGGAGTTTTTGGCTTTTGGCGTCAGAATCTGTGCTGTAATCTCCGCCTACTTGAAACTTTTTCAGGCACAATAAATACCCATGTAAGTGTGGACATGGCCTAAGAGTTGATTTCCAAAAATACAGAATGGGTAGAGTGGTTCTTGAGATTTAATTTAATCTTTAAAGAGATGTGTTACTTCTTAGAAAGTCTCTCCACGAAAAGTGAAATATTCTTGCCTGATCTGATATCTCAGACAACCAGAACTATCTACAGGAGATCAGGTTTTGGTATTTTTATTTTCTGTAAAGGAATCAGTCCCTGCTTCAGTGATTTGGTGATACGTATGCTCTCCCCCAACGGATTATTAGAAAATAGCAAAGCATGAAAGTGCTGGAAAATGAGACCAGTTCTCCTTTATTTCATAGTCAAAAGAGGCACCAGGCTTACTCCCATGCCTTTTGAAATAGAAAATCAAAAAGCATACAATGTGTTCCACTGTGGCTTGACAAGCATGCCAAAGAATTGACAAGCATAATATTAGCTTCACAAACAGTACAGAAATGAACATTGTAAATAATGAATGAAGTCAAGGACATAAAACTGAAAGAACAGACAGTAGTGATACTTGCTTCAAATAACACAATCAAATAACTATCCAATGAAGCTATAAAACCAGATTCCACAGGTGAATTTAACTGCAGTATAGTTACAGCTCTTAATGCATGTCCTTGCACTAAAACACACTGAATTATTATTCTACATTAATATGACAAAAACTTTAAGAGGTTTATGCTTTCTTCTCTTCAATTTTAGAAAAGGGAATGTATTGTGAACTTTTGAAGAACCAAGATTCCTTCCATTGATGGAAAATTAATCAATTCTTTAGCCTTTTCTATCCTCCAATCACACTATGGCCCGGCTGAAGGATTGAGGTCAGTGCCATCATATTCCAGCTGAACCGCTCTCTCTATCGGTGTTGACCTTTTCCAGATACTCAAGTCAAGCTTAATACACTGAAACAACCATGACTGACGTGCTCAAAGACGAACACATCCACCTGGAAAATGAGGTTAACTGTAGCTGAGCAAGAGAATATGCATTAGAATGGACTTTTTTTTTAATGCTGTTCAAATACTTTCTTTTTTCTTATTCTAGACCAGTGATTCATAAGCTAGGTAGCTTGAGCAAGTGTTAACACTCACGTAGTTCCAAACCTGAATTAATTCTCTCATCTGTGGAACACAGTGGGTTTATGTACATATATATTGGCCATTTTTTCTGTTATACTGACAGTGAATGAGGCTGTCAAGGTTCTAAGATGACACAGCAGGTTAATAACACACTGAAAAGCTTCAGACTATGTATATAAAAGTTCACAAGTTATATGAACCACTTTTATAGTGCTTTTGTCCTTTTTAAAGCTTGAAATCATCAGTTCCCATTTATCCTGTCTGTATAAAAAGAGTGACAACCAATATTCACAATCCTGCTTTTGTGATCCAACTCACAGGTTTAGAGTGACATGAAGGTGCGTAAATGTCAGACTTTTCATTTCTTGACTATTTCTTTAACACTTTATAGGCTATTTTATACAGATAAAGCAGAGAACTACATCTGGGCCTCAGAATATAATAAATGCATTTCACTAGTAGAGACCGGATCTTTACAGCGTATTTAGAGGATGGAAAGAAAAGACAGAGCGAATCATGGGCTATACATCTTCACAAACCGAATATTAATGATACTTAGAACCCTCAAGCTTGTAATGATGATTCATGAATTTAATACACCGCCACGCGTTTCTAAAGCCATTGGGACTAAAAGAAAGGAAAAGGCGATGTGTTATTATGATACATTCTACAAAGCATTGTTCTTCATCTCACAAACCCTTGCTTAATGCAAATTGCACTTTGAAAGAAAGATCATCCAAAGCCAGGACAGTACACATCTGAAATACCAAAAAGGACCTACAAAGAATGGACACAAGAAATACAAGCTTGGGGAGTTTTAATCATCAGTGTTGCTGTGTTTTATGATCCCAACTTTGATGCATAAACCACCTTTCAAACATTTGGGGTTTTATAAGATTTTTTAAAAAGGTTTATTTTTTAAATGTTTTTCTTATTTAGGGGAAAAACACTGCAAAAACATGCTTGTTTTGAAACATGTTTCCAATCTAAAAGAACTGTTTTCTATTTTAATAAATTCTAAATGCATATTCATCTAAAGTCTTCTGTGTCACATGACCCTTCGGAAATCACTCTAATATGCTGAATTTGCTCACAAAACATTTCCTATTATTATCAATGTTGAAAACGTGTGTGCGGTTTAATATTTCTGTGAAAACTGTGAACATTTTTTCAGGACTTAATTTTTTTATATATAATAATAAGCAAATATTTTGTAACATTATGTCTTCACCATCACTCTTGATTAATTCAGTGATGCCCTTTTGAAAATTGTATTCTGACAAAATCTTATTCCTATCCACCTATTGTTGCATTTTTCCACATTATGCTGCCACCTTTTAAAAACACTTCGTCTGGCTCAATAAAATAATCTTCAGAAAGCTGTTTTTATAAGCAAAAGTGAGAGGAGTGTATAAACATTCAAAAAGCATAATAAATATGCACTACACAAATAACTTAAACATATGAAAATATGAAGTGACTATTTAGCTGGGGAAAATCATTCACAAACCCCTGACTAACACAGAAGTAGCTGGACATAACAACAGATAATTCAAGATTTTCAATCTCTAAGAAAATTTATTTAGAAATGTGTGTCATGTCCTGTGGTGCAGTAATGCCTCTGAGCGCTTCTTTCCATGAATCCCTTTCTTTTCACAGTCAATACCAAATGCAGACTCCGTTTTGAAGGCACATCAAGCATAATTTTGCTTCATGGGGATGTGCTGTCAAGAGCAGAAAAGAGTCATCACAAATCCTTCTGGACTAAAAAATTAAATAAAATAGAGATTATAATGTGACAGAGCAATTCTAGACATATTCTTCAAAAACATATGTAGCATTTATGGGCCATAATCAAAATGATGTGTACTTATATACATTTTTTTGTTTGTTTGTTTTTTTGCAAGAGGTTCGGAAATACGCACACCATGGCTTCATTTTGTCAGAGATGCAACGAATGGCACCATGCAAGATCATTACAGACAGAATCCATCAAAGTACATCACAAGGTGTCTTGTTGAGAACAGCATGTTCAAAGCCGAATGCAATGATGCCATTGTTCCATACGACATTACGCTCATGTCAAAACTCTGAGCTGAAAATACAGTACAACCTGACTGTGCAATATGGAATGAGACTGTTTATCACCAAGTTTCTATCCCCACAGATATAATTAGACTTCATGGAGGACACTGATGTATCATTTGATTTTCAGGAGAACAGATAAGCAGAAAGGAAGGGAGTCATGGGTCGGGTAAAAGCATTCATTCGTCTTCTCTGCATTTCAGTCTACTGAACACTACTAAAGACACAAACTTTTCTAGTTGCATCATGCTTTGCAATTATTCTGCAGACTTGCAATTTTATATCTCATAATGTATGCAGTGATTTCAGACAATAACGAATTATTTTGAGTTATGAAATATCAGAGGCGTGCGCTTACACTGGTTTCTTTTGTTCCCTTGTGTCTTCGCACCTTGTTAAGATACAATATATACAATTCTCTCAAAGTATTTCAGTCTTCTCACTTTAGAGATTGTATACATGCACTGTAAAGGTCAAAAATGAATCACCATTTGGAATTGTGGTTTAGTGGTTAGCATGAGAGGTGTTACAACTCCCTTTGTGTCCCATTTTATTCTGATTTAATCTTTAAGATTGAAAGTTTTGTCACTTCTCTAACATCCTTCTAAAAAAAAAAAAAAGAAAAAAAAAAAGGCAAAAGTCAGCAGAGACATGCCTTAGTGGGTAGAGCACACACTCTGACATGCTCGGGTTATAACCCACTTTTCTCAATTCTTCATTTTCCTGTCATGCTAAGAGGCATAGAAAATGAATGGCGTCACACTGTAAAAAGTTATGTGCTTGCACAACTAAAAAAAGTGACATTTTGCATGGCTTTTTAAAGCTGAATTAATTTCCTTAATGTAAAAAAAGAGCAAAACAAACAATAATAAGAATTGTAACCGATTGCAAAATAAAAAATACATTTATTCTAAACCAAAGGAATGCAATTCATACTAACCTCACAATGTGTAAACATTACTGCTGCACTTTTTTTCATGGGCCTTGGTTACTGTTTTTCCCAGAGGGCAGCTGGTAGAGAAAGAGGCTCGACCTACTAATTTACCCCTAGAGAGCACAGAGATGATGATGTTTACAGTGAGCGAGCAACATTTCAGTCAGCAAAAAGTAACTCTGGGGCCATGCAGTTACAAATGTACGATAACAAAGTTTATCTGATTTTTAAGCATTTTTGTTTAGGAATGCTCCAGGTTTGAGTTCATCTTAATCAACAGAATTCGTTGCAATTTGTGACAAATCAAAATGATTTCCCATGGCAATCAACATTAAGCCACAAACACTGCTGATTCAGAATGTGTACTGACTGAGCTCCAAACATGCATGTATTTTTAACTGCAAAATCATATATTGGCAGTCAGGATTTTTATAGTAATGTTAGGTTGAATACTAACAACAGTAAAATCACCATTGACAACACAAAGCTTTAAATTTAATTATTTAAATAATGTAAATTTAAAATCATGGATTTCCATGTAAGAATGAATCATAATGTTACCAGGAAAATACATTTAAAGAATCTTACGAATCACTCTTATATCTCAAGGCTGAACTGAAAAGATTGTTTTTGACCTGAACAAAGACTGGAAAAGTAAGCGTGCGTCATCTTCAGTTTAACAACAGCAGTATAACTGGTACAACTGTTAAAGAAAGCTATTTATCTATTCTTAAGAAATGGCATAATAATTCCTAATTAGCCATATTTACCCAGTTAAAGAAAACCTCTGTCTTGATGTATTTTTCAGTGCTTACTGTTAGTCAGCATGATGGCTTTCATACAATGGGCCAAACAATCTACTTTTGTGAGCTCTGAAATTGCTTTCCCTACCTGCGGTGCCACGTTTCTTTACATGATCTGAGCCCAGCGTGCAGCCGAGCTTTCATGTCAAATAAATGTGCTAAAGGTTTACCTATCAATATCAATTCACAGAAAAGTGTTTGGATGAAAATTTGAAAGGCGGTGAGGAAAGACAACAAAATAATAGATGCCAAGTTTAAGATAATTAGATTCAGACGCCACTGCCCAAAGCATTTGCCGGGATGTTTGTCTGTACGCTCTGTCATTGTTGTTTGGATAGCTGACACAAAAATAAAAAACTGTCATCATTAACTCACCCTCATGTCATTCATAAGACTACTTTATGGTGTTTTTGTCATTTTTGGAGCTTGCAGCATTTGTGCAAATTCACTTTCATCGTATGGACCAGAGAATTTTGAGGGTGAGTCAATGACAGTGTATTGATCTTTAAAATGGCATGTTTATGGTTGGCCCCAATTATAGCTTGTTAATGACTTAAATTCCTTCGTTATAGAGGCTCAAATTAATCAACCCCAAAGAACAATGAACAGAACCCTTGAGGAATTACAGTACAATGGTTCTTCATCTCTCAAGTATTTCATTATGTGCTGTTCTAATTACACTAGGTAATAGGCAAACAAACAACCATTGTCTCTTCATTTATATTTCAGTATGATAATCAGTGTACATGGCCATATTCCCACAGCTCTCAGCTTTACTTCTGACACACTAATTCATAAAACACGAGATCTTAATCTCCTTACCCGACACATGGGACGACTTTGTTTTGTATTACACATACACTTGTTTAAATCACTGTGAGAGACTATGATATTTTCTAACCCTACCCCTAAAAGAGCCCTCACATTTCTAATATTGCATTTAGACATTATTTGGACAATTAATTATCCATTCTTCTGGATACTGCTGGGTAGACGACACAATTCAGCGGTTTTTACAGCTCCATTTCAAACCTGCCAACATAGGCATCTCTGACAAATGACTGGAAGTCATTCATTTCCAATGCAAAGTAGTTTGAGAGCTGAGTATGCAGGCATTTGGATCCACTGAAATATTTGAACTTCTGTTGCTAGACCAGATGTGATGTATTCTAATCAAAACTATAAGTGTGGGGTGAGAATAATCAGTATTTTTCTACTAAATACTTATTTTTTAAACAGTATTATATACAATGGAAATAATTATTTTATAATCATTAAATAAGTATTTACATTTATTATTTATTATTATTTCAGCGGTATTGGGGGTTATTTGTTTTGTGTGAATATATGTACACATTTATTATTCATTCATTTTATCATGGTCAATCAGAATAAGGTAATGTTGCTTCCAGTGTGACCATTTCAAAAGTTCTGTGTGTCTGCCGCTAGAGGGTGATACGTTGGAAATAGTGAAAAAGTGACTTACTGTAAGTCGTCATGGTAACTGTCTTGGAACCTTGTAAGTGGCTTTTAACTTTCTACACACAACTAATCGCTCTACACAAGAGACTTGATTTGCAGTTAATGTAAATATAGCTGGATGTTGCTAAACTATCAATAATTTAAGAATATATCAAATAAAATCATTATCGCAATACGGTTTAAAGCCACTCTGAAATGCTGAAGCACCATATCATGAGCTGTATGCGTGCAAATAAACACAGTGCTGTGCTTCACTCTGAATGCAGCACCTCAAATGTTTATTTGTCATCAAACCACAAAATAAAAGCTAGATGTTGTTTGAGACCTTTAATTAACCTAAACCTAAAATTAAGAAATTAAGATGTCAAAATTAGTATTGTAATCTTACAGTATAAAATGTCTTAAATGTTTAAATGTTTTAATATTATTGCTATATTTTTATTTTGTTTAATATTTAATTTAATAATAATCATTTATTTCATAACAATAAAATCATAATATTTTATTGTCATATTAAAAAAAAAAAACATTAGGGGAGAAAGTTTTCAATTTCTCCTGTCTAAAAAGTCATTTTTCATAATTGGCTTCACTGACAACTTCCAGTGAAGCCAATTACAAAAATGGAATCGACCCTGCTGGTCTGTGCCCAGGACAGGAAAATGCAGGTTGATTTAAACCGGAAACTCAGCTTTTCTGCACAAGATAATTATAACTAACCTCAGCCCAGACCGGTCCCTGTTCATAAAGGAACTAACTGTGCCATGGGAGGATCCAGTTAGTGAAGCGATTGGACCTAAAAGACTTAAGCACTCAGACCTAGCAGCCAAATCAACAATTTAAAAAAAATAAATAAATAAAAAAAAAACACATGTATGCTTTACCTGGGCAAGCTGGTGTTTAGCTGTTTAAAACAGAACATTCTGACCAGGTTGGGGGACCAGCAAAAAAGTTAGGCCAGTTTAATACATTTTGTTTTCACATGGAATGAGCTTTGCCTTCACTGCAAACTGTGTGCGTGTGTGCTGCCTTAGAATTTGACTAAAAATGAAGTACCTGAGGAGGCAGCATAATTAAGTTACACCGCCTGGAAAATCCTTTGTGTCAGGAGAATGTCTATGCTTTAAGCTGCAGGTAGCTTGCTAAGTTTTAGAACAGATCACAGGTTTTACTATCCTTGTGGGGACATCTGGTCCCGACAAAGTAGGCAAAACTCGACATTATTACCTCTTATCTTATATCAAACAGCAAATATACTCAACAGAAAGACTTCTAGCACTGAATGTGTCATTTTAGAAGGTCACAGGTTTTTCCTGTCGAAAGCCACAATGTTTGAGGTGACTGTCGAGACAAGACGAGATGACTGCTCATTCACATGAGACGGGGCCCGGAGTACAAAAATTGCCCATGGCGGACAAGCAGCAAGTGACAGAATAAGCAGAGAGAGATGATATGCAGCGAGGGTGACTGAAGACGAGAGGTCTCCAGAGGGTCTGGACACCAATTTCCACAAGGTCAACTGCAGAGCGGAGAAGTGTCGGTTCACACACACAGGGAGCTGTGACGGCTGTTCTAGAACAAGGGGCAGACCTCATCCCGGTATAGCGGCTTTATCTCACTTCAGCGAACAGGTGATCCTCTGCCTGCGTTCAGTCAAAACCGAAGAATACAGAGAGCACGGCCAAAGATGAAGGAATGAAACATATACATAATGATACATAATCCAGTGATTCTCGTAAAGGTTTGCTCAAAAAATGTCTTACCACTTTTGATTTAGTTTCAACCCTGACCACTTTCTGCCATGAGTGAATAAACCTTAATCATTATTAACAAAATTTTAATAATAAAAAAAGTTTTCAAACTGTTCATAATATTTGGCACAAACAGTAATAATAATAATAATAATAATAATAATAATAATAATAATAATAATAATAATAATAATAATAATAATATTCACTGAATCAGTTTGAGGAAAAAAATACATTTGAATCTCTAATTCAATTATAATAATTTCATTCTAATTTTATTCTAATTTCAATTATAAAAAATGATAAACATTTGAATCTCTATAATGCCAATTTTTAAATAAATATTTATAATAATAATAAGAGCTGTTTTATTGTTGTTGTCATAATTATTATTGATAATTAATTTATTAATGTATTTGTTGTTGTTGTTTGAAGCAGTTTGAGGGGAAAATGATAAACATTTGAATCTCTATAATTTTTTAATTTTTAAATGAATATAAGAAGCTGTTTTGTTGTAATAATAATTTTTTTAATATTTAATTTATTAGTTGTTGTTGTTATTATTATTATTATTATTATTATTATTATTATTATTAATTGAAGCAGTTTTACGAAAAATTGTAAACAACTGAATATCTATAATGCCATTTTTAATAAATATATTAATATTATAATTAATAATAATAACTTTTTTGTTGTTGTTTTAATAATTAATCTATTAATTTATAAGTAATTATTTTTATTTAATAATCAATTATTATTAATAAAAACAAACTGAATTAAACCAAAATATTAAATAAGTTTTAAAAAGTACATTTCTTCTTTGTTATAATAACATGACAGTCCTAATTTTTTTTTTTTTTTATCAATCTGACACAAAAACAAAAAATTAATGCCATTGACTCCTATAGCAAAAAATTCAAGCTGATTTAGTCTCAAACGGAACCTCTTTCTGCTAACTTAATTTCAATTACAGGTCCATGTACGGACTGATTTTTCGGAGCTTTTCCCAAGAGAGCACTTATCCCAAAATGGATTTCCTGACTGGGAAGCAGCTCTTCGCTCACTACTCACTCTTAATGCACCCTCAGCTTCATTCCTGACACCTCTCCGCCCCTCTGTGACCCCTGATTGGCAGTCACTGATTCTTAAATCTGTCCCAGAACCGCTAGACATCTGAGGTGCTCTCCCATTTAGACTGTCAGACTCGATGCATCTGCATAATAAGCTAATATAATTTTGCCGTGACTCAGCCCACAGCCCAGTTTGGCTCATTCTGCATGGTAATTTGGCAGAAATAAGCACTCCTGCCTCTAGGCTTTTCTCCTGACTTATAGAAAACATCCTCTGTTTTTTGGTATAGCATCCTTCAAATAAACATCTTGACACACATGGGCCTCTGGGCTTGGGTTACATGTACCGAAGGGATCAGGATGTGGAGCCAATTGCTTAGCTGGAAATGAATAGATTAGGCAAAGAAAGTGGAAGTGTGCTTTTAATCTCACTATTCCTATAGATTGGCGCACAAGTGATCAGAGCAACATCCTAAATGCATTTGTTTTTTTTAGGTGTTTATTTTTGAAACATTGACATTCCTTACGCCTGCATGCCAAATTACCTTTCACGGCAATCCTTCCTCAACCTCATGCAGCCCGTTTATGTAGTTATGAGCTGTATGAGGAGGCGAACAATTCAAGTGAATTGCGGACAAACCATCCATGCAGCCAATTGGGGAAAATGTCACGTGGTGCACTTGAGCACATGGCAGTGATAAAGTTTTCTCAGATTTTTCTGTTACACTCAGATTAATACTTTGTACAAATTGGGAGACGTTATCGCTGACAATGCTTTAAGGGTCAATGACAAAAAAGAATGTACAAAATTAATAATAAAAAAATTATTATAAATTAGAAATGCCAACTGATGAAACTCATGAAACCCATGAAAATTGATTCTAAAAATTTAATCGTGTACGTATCCAACAAAAAAAATTAAAATATATGTTATTATTTTATAAAAAAGAATATTTGAAAAAATTATTATTATTATTATTATCATCATTATTACTATTATTATTATTATATGTTTTATTAAATGTTAAAGCAAACAAAAACAAATAAACACAAATATAAAAACACAAAGTAAAACCATTATAAAAATTATAAATATCTATAACAGCAGCAACAACAACAATTAATTTGCTATATATAAATATTTAGTTAAGCCATTATTATTATTATTATTATTATTATTATTAAATAATACAAATTGTTAAAGTAGTAAATAAACTTAAAATAATTTATTCCTCATTATAATATCATTATAGTTGTACCATCCTGATATTTTAATAAATTACTAAGACCTACTTTAGTCTAGAAATTACTAGACTAAAAAAAAAAAAACCTTTCATTGACTCTCAAAATGAAAAATTTTATCTTCAACACTCAAAGACAGAAACTCAAAATCTCATCATTAAGGGAAGAGATCATGTGCCACAGTGATTAACAATAAAAATTCTAAATGGTACTTCGCAAAATTTAAAAAGGTTGCCAACCCCTGCCATTAGTTCTACCCCATAATAAGTATTTCTGCAAATCATCATGCTTTTTCACTGTTGCTGGGCTCTGCAGAGAGTCCCTGCTAATGTGTTCTGAAAAGAGCTTGGTTGATTTACTGTACATAGATGAATAATTAATATTTGAACAAATTAATTGAAGGCAAAAACCAATATCAACAATTGCAGCTTTCATGAAGAGGAGGGGGAAAAAAATGCCATTGTCCATCAAACGTCTGCATGCACCATCCCCAATAGAATGGGTGATCAGGACTCTCAATCAAGCTGAACCATTTTGTGCTGATAGCGCAGCAGCTGCCACAGCATAGTCAGTTCACCAATGTCTTTATAAACCTGCAAGTAATTCATACTCCTCAGAGAGACAACCGTGGAAAATAAAATGTCACTTAAAAGGCTTTGTGTGCTCAGGAGTGTCCAAATAGTGGACGACGTTTTAAACATTAAGATTTATTGCGATGCATGAAGAGCATAGAAGTATCAAGGTTTTGCAAATTGCTTATCAAGCATATAAGTTTTATTCTAACATTGACATACATGGTGTGTCCGATTCATTTAAACGTGCAGTAATTATCCACAACCTTTCTTACACTGAATAAAAATATCTATGGAACACACTAGATAAAAAAATAAAACAAGTGCATAATGCATCATTCAAAAAGGCCCTTTACATTCTATTCTATTCTATTCTATTCTATTGTAAGTATGACAAGATTATGTAGCTTTAAAGTTCATAAATGTTCTTACTATATAATATAATACAATATAATTGTGTGCCTGATTCATTTAAAGCAGTACTAACTGCACAAACTTTTGTACACTGAATAAAAATATCTATGGAACACAATAGATTAAAAAAAACAGCTGACAGCAGTTTTTGCTATAATATAATATCATATAATATAATATCATATCATATCATATAATATAATATAATATAA